>NW_022196891.1:42354770-42378255 GCF_008632895.1 Mastomys coucha | reverse complement strand
CCGCCTGCCTCTGCCTCCCAAGTGCTGGGATTAAAGGCGTGCGCCACCACCGCCCGGCGGTATTGCTGTGTTTTAAATATATTTTGTACTTAGAAGTTTTTCAAATCAAAACATACTACTTAAAATATATGTGGTGAAGATCAGAAATGATGCATGGTATTTTTAGAAATAATAAATTGCTATAGTGAAATATACACTTCACTTGTACATTTTTATAGGCTTTCTTTTCAACTCAATTTAATAATGTCATAATATGTGATCAATGTGTTGTCTTTATGTTTAAGGACAAAATTTCTCTTCACTCCAGAATGCTTATATAGAACATTCTGATTTAGAATGTACTGAGGAAATTGCAGAAATATTATTTATGTTCTCATCAGTTTAGGTTTAAGTCTGTAATTATTGCCTTGTTCCCTATCATTTCAATGGATGAAATCAATGCCTAAGCAAATTACAAAGCAAAAATCTCTAAAATACCCCCTAAACTAAATGAAAATCTACTTTTGGAACAAAAGAAATATATAAGTTCATGCACTGAATTTTGTTCACAATACTCAAGCTTTCACTTGGGTGTTTTTTCTTAAGAATGTGATGCATGCTGATAACCTTTTGATATATTTGTGTCACCTAAGGAAATGTGACTGATCATTTATCAGCATAGCCATTAATGAGCTGATACACTCTCCAGATGATAGCAACTAGTAGTGATTTTTCCACTACAGATATTTCTGTTGTCACACTGACAATGAGCTAAATTCATGGTTGGAAAAATACAATGTTTTGTTATAAATCCATCACTGTCCTAAATGTAATTATTCTTACTCATTAGATTATCTGTAGTGACATAATTTTTACTGTTAATTTTTAATGTTATTAGTTAATAATATATTGACAAATTTGTAGTTTAAAATAAGAAAGTGTAATTGATTAAAACTAGAGAAAGTACACTCTGGCCAGATAAACACATATTCTAACTGCAGATCTTCATATCTTTCCTCTTCTCCAAAACCAATTCCCCAGTCTCATTACCAGCTCAATGTCACACTACCTGTACTTACCTTCACTCCATCTCTGGCCTCACCCGAAGTCAATCAAACAAATCTTACTTTTCAACACACCTTCCCCCATTATCCCACTACATAAGATCCCAACTGCAGTAGGCAATTCTTGGCAACCCTCAGTCCAATCCAACCAGGGAAGTAAGCAAGCTAAGTAAAGAGGTAAATGATTGTCAGGTCGTCACATTTCTCCTCTTCTCACCTTCAACTCTTCATCAGCCTACCAGTTATGGCCTCTCCTTATGCTCTGACCCCATTCACAGAAAACTCTGAAGATCCTGGTGGAATACACAGCTTTCATTCCTTTTGAAAAACACCATAGAACCCCTCACAGTCCATCTCCATTGCTAAGTGTCAGTGCTCAATACCTAAAAACAAATATTACCAGAAAAGTCGAGTTGCTACACCTAGCAAGATAGGAGAATTCCCTAATAGACTTCACACAGCCACCATACCTGCCTAAGAACTGGAGAGGACAGCATAGACCGAATAATGAAACATGCATCCCACAAAGACAATACCATAAATCAACACTTGAAATTCCAGTCTTCCAAATTCCTGATTTCTAGATGCCCATGTGAAAACAAAATCAATAACAGCCAAAAACATATGTATATAGTCAAGTTAAACAATCCTACCACAGTAGGTCCTGAGAATTGAAACATTGTTAAAATGCAATGCAAAGAACATAAAATAAAATTTATAGATATGATAGAGGACTTTAAAGAGGAAATGAATAATTCCTTTAAGTAATCTATGAAAACACAAAAAGAGCAATGGATGGAAATGAATAAAACAGCTCAAGACCTCATAGTAGAAATATTGTCAGTAAAAAAAAATCCAAAACCGAGAGAACTTGGGAAATGAAATATTTAGGAAATTGAACAAGAAACTCAGAGGCAATTCTCAGCAACATAATGCAGAAGATGAAAGAGAGAAATTCAGGCTTTGAACACTGCAGAGTAAATAGGTGCCTCAGTGAAAGAAAATTGTAAATCTAAAAATATACTAGAATAAATCATCCAAGGATTCTTGGATCCTATGTAAAGAATAATACAAATAAAAGAAGGGGAAGAAACACAAGTAAAAGGTGGAGAAAATATAATCAGCAAATTCATAGAAAAGATTTAGTCTAAACAAGGAAATGCATAGCAAGGCACAAGAAACATACTGAAGCAAATAAACTATACTAGAAAAGAAATTTTAAGCAGCATATAATAACCAAAACACTAAACCTAAGCATACACAAAAAGAAAGAATATTAAAAGCTATAAGAAAAAAAGACCTATTAGATTAAGATGTGACTTTTTTGTTGTTTTTCATAAAAAAATAACTCATTTAATAAGTGCAGTAAAAAAACCGAAACTTAAAATTCACATTATTTATGGATCCAGATAAATTATGACTAGGGGGAAAATAAAGGAACAATAAAATATTTTAAATTATTTTTGATTAGTAAAAGTAAATACCCAACTTTTCAATGGCGGCCCACATAGACAGATGGGACTGAAGAGGCGTTGAAAAGAATCTACAAGTCCATGGATGCCAATGTAGACTACTATACCCAGCAAAACTTTCAATCACAGTAGATGGAGAAAAGAAAACATTCTATTAAAAGTTGTTAAACAATATCTATCTAGCATCACACTCTAGAAAATGCTAGAAAGAAAACTCAAACCTGCAGAAATTAACCACATCCAAGAAAACAGAAAAGCCTAAATAATCCTAGACCACTAAATCAAAAGAGGGTTCCAGCTACATCGGAAGTCCCGCCTCTCCAGGGACTAAAGAGACTGCTAATTGGGCTGGCGAACTTGGGGGAGGGGGTTTGCCTCACGTTTTCTACCTGTTGGTTACAACAAAAGATTTCATTAAAGGTCAAGATGGCTGAGCGATCACGACTCCCGTCTAATTTTTATAAAACCTTCCACGTGGACAGGTATAATTTTGACCACCCTATTTTCTCATGATTCCTTATTCCAGAAAACTCTATCCTACCATTGCCTTTCCTTCTAACTCCATATCCCAGGTAACCCTTTCTTTAATGTTGCCGCTGGCTGGTAACATCCTCGTACTCTTCCTCCTCCCCCTCCTCAACATTCCTCTTCTTCCTCCTTCTCTTCTTCCTCTTTCTGCTTCTCTTCCTCCTCTTTCTTCCCCTCCTTTTTCTTTTCCTTCTCCTCCTTCTTATCTTGCTCCTTCTACTCTTTCTTTTTTTCTTTTTCTTCTATTCTTCCTTATTGTCTATGCATTCATTTTATTACTTTTAAAATATTTTATCAGTTATTGTATTTATCCTTTTGACTGAGCCACAGTCACCTTGATAACCAAACTTCAGAAAGACTGCAAAATGTGAGAAGTGAAGAACAATTTCTTCAGGAAACGATTTTTTCACAAACTTAATCCAAAATCACATCATACTAAACAGAGAGAAACTGAAAGCAATTCCACTAAAATCAGGGACAAAATCAGGCTCCTCACTCTCTCCATATCTATTCAATATACTACTTGAATTTCTAGATAGAGGGATAAGCCAATGAAAGGAAATCTTGGGGATACACTTTCTTCATAGACTTGAACTTCCTGTAATATAGATCTTTCATCCATTTGGGTAGAGTTACCTAAGATATTAATATTGAAGGGTGGTTATATTGAAGGGTGTTATTTCTATGATTTCATTCCCAATCCCACAACCTAGGTATTGTGTGTATGTGTGTATACATACATACATACATACATACATTCATACATACATGTAGTCTACTACTTTTTTCCAATTAATCTTGTATCTAGTCACCTAGCTAAAAGTTTTTATCAGCTACAGGAATTCCCTAGTAGATTTTTTTCTGTTAGTGCATATATAGTATCATGTCATATTTGTTTTCATCCATTCTGTTAGCCTTTCTGTTGTGCCTTTTTATTGGGAGTGGACTCAATTGATATTGCAAAATATTAATGACCAATGATTATTAATTCTTGTTCTTTTATTGGTGCATGTGCTTTCAATTTTGGGCTTTGCTGATGAGAGATTATTTATTTTTCTGTGTTTTCACAGAAGCAGTTAGCTTTCTAATAGAGGCCATGAATGTTCTGTGTCAGGAGTTTTTAAATTTAACATCTTTGAGCAATGTATTGGTTTCTTCCATTGTATCTTTTATGCCTGAGATTCTGTCTCCCATATTTTTTATTTGTTAATGATGATTGTGTCTGTAGCTCTTGTTTGCTTATCTAGATTTTCCATCACCAAGATTCCATCCATTTGTGTATTTTTAATTGTTTCTGTTTGCATTTTTAAGTCTTGAACAGTTTTATTCATTTTTATTCATCTCTTTTTTTCCCTTGGGTTTCTTTAAGGGATTTATTCATTTCTTCTCATTGTTTGTTGAAGTTTTCCTGGATTTTGTTAAGGGATTTATTCATTTATTCTTTAAGTGTCTCTATCATCTTCATAAAATTGGTTTAAGGAAATTTTGTTGTATTTCAGCTGTGTCAGAATATTCAGAACATAACTAGTAGGATATCTGGGGCTCTGGTGGTATCATATTGACCTGGCTGTTGTTGATTTTGTTCTTATGCTTGCATCTGGGTTTAGGGTAAATACAAGTTTAGATGATGATTTCTTAGTTTATCTTTATTGATGTGATATATTAACCCCTTGGATTCTGTTTCCTCTCTGGTCTTCTGGTCTTTTCAACCTGTGGTCATGATGATAGATGAGCCCTTATGTTCAGTTGGGTTTTTCAGCTGGGGTATTGATGACTTGTGAGACCTCTGGTGTATTGGGTGCTGTCATGGCTTCTGGAGTTTCCAGAGCTGGCTTGTCCTCTGGTAGAGCAGGAGGTTCATGTTTTTTTGTGTGCCAGCATGGCATCTGTGGTTCTGGATATTAGTGTGGTCTTTGGGGTTCCAGATACTGTCATAGCCTCTGCTACAGCATGGTCTTCTCTTGGATTTATGGATCAGGATATGTAATTGAGGGCAGAATGGTTTTAGAAAAACTAAGCAGGCTATAAAGCATGTTGACAAGACCTGGGTGGGTCTTACCTGGGGTTCTAGATATAAGTAAAACCTCTCATAGAGCAGTGGGCTTATACAGGAGTTGTGGATCAGGAAATGGAGACAATGTACCCATATTTCCTAACATATGGTGTTAGGAAAGTTGGGTATACTCTGAAGAAATATTGGATGTCTGTGAGCAGGGTCATACTTAAGGTTTTGGAGACCAGCATGGCCTCTATTAGAGCATGACACTTCTCCTGGATTTGTGTGCTGGGATATGGTTTCTTACTATTCTTTTCTCCTTTGTTTCTTTCTTTGTTTCTTTCTCTCTTTCTCTTTCCTTCTTTCTTTCTTCCTTCTTTTCTTTCTTTCTTTCTTTCTTTCTTTCTTTCTTTCTTTCTTTCTTTCTTTCTTTTTTCGTTTCCAGACAGAGTTTTACTCTCTATTCCTTGTCTGTCTGGAATCCAATGTGTAAACCAGACTGGTCTAAAATTCAGAAAGATCTCCTTTCCTTTGCCTCTTCTACCCAGGTATTAAAGAAGTGAATTCTGACCTTCTTTTGCAGTCTGGTTTTTCCATATAGCAAAATATCCCATGATATTTACAGTTTCATTTTTACTTAACCATTCATTCTCTGTTTTAGAAGTTAAAAATGACATAAAGAAAATTATAGTAATATCATTCTAATATATATTTGAATATTTGACTAGTCATATGTAATGCAAGAATGAATCATTTATAAGGTAACATTATAATAGCTTATTTTATTTGAAAAAGTTAAAATAAATTTGAAAAATAAGCACAAGTAAGATAGTTGGGTTGTTGTCATTAATGTCACCTTTGGAAGAACATTCAGCTAATGCATCTTTCTTGAATGTCTTTTTTAAATTTAGGAAAAAAAATATGTCACGTTTACATACAAAGCATAAGGCTCAGTACTTAACAATGCCATCTGTGATTTCCTTTTTCTATTCTGTAAGAACACATTGCTGAGGTATAATGAGAAACTTAAGCTGCAGCTAAATCTGGATCTACAATACACACGTGAGTACATAAAGCCTTGAATGTGGAAAAACTTAAAGTTGTCAGAGAACTTTAAATATGAAAGCTCAGTTATCCAAACTGGATTATAGCTCACTCTTTTGTAAAAAAATTAAAAAATAAATAAAAAAGGCATCCTCAAACATTCTAGACAACTTTAATATACAGATAAAATGAGACCATGATATGATACTTGCTCAACAGCTCATTAGTCACAGAAGCTGCTTTTGAACAGACCTGGTCATTCCAAATTGTAACAGAAGTGGCATTTGATCATTGAGAATATGTTTCAAAGTTTACTTTTTTTTTTTAAAAGTAATTTAGTAATTAGAACCCTAGGGAGAAACTTCCTATAAACAACAATTTTAATATAAGATATGCAACCTATCATGCTTATGGGACTCAATCTAACAGGAGCATCTCAGGCTCTTAGAATAGAAGTGTCTACGATTACAAGATTTCTCTTCAATCTTAAACATGTGTTGCAGTTGAAAAGCTATAAAACACACACACATACAATATACTTTAAAAATAAGCTTGTAAAATAGTGTTTTCCCATGACTTTTTCAAACATCTTTTATTATTTAGCTCTCCTTCCTCTTTTCTGTTATCCTTCCACCCCAAACCTAGTTAAAGTTGAATCTTATTTTCCTTCTTATTTTTCTCTGTAGTACTCCTCCCTACCTACACGTATGCTTACGTTTTGTTTGCTAACTTCTTTGGATACTTAAGATTATTTATTTGAAAATAAGGTTGATTTTGAGCTGAAGTCCACAAATAAGAGACTATGCAGCATTTATCTTTCGAAGGCAGGGTATCTTTCTCAATCTACTTTCTAGCTCCATGGATGTATCTGCAAATTTTGTGCATTCAGTTTTCTTTACAGCTGAACAGAATTCCATTATGCATCTGTAGCACATTTTGATTATGTCTTCATCAGTTGAAGGAGATTTTGATTGTCTCTATTTCCTATCTTTTGTGAATAGAACAGGCAATGATCATGACTGAGCAAGTATCTCTGTGATAGCAAGGCGTTTGAGTGCATACATTCTGAGACTGCTCTTGTCTGATTCCCAAAGTGGCTACACCATTTGGTAATCCAAACAAAAACTCCCCTAAGTCTTCATCATTACTAGAATTTGTTATTAGTTGTTTTATTGACCATAGCCATTCTGATTGTCATAATATAAAATTTCCAAATAGTTTTATTATATATTTCTCAAATTGATAAGGAAGTTGAACACAGTTTTTTTTGTTTCCAAATAAAGCCCAGTTTTCAATGGGTTCATTATACTCTTTGAGTTGTTTTGGAATTCCTTGATACTTTTTATGTTGTTGTTGTTTGTTTCTTTTGTTTTGTTTTTATTTTTTGAAGAAAAAGAAAGTGAAGCTTGAAATGGGTGTCACTCATCTAAAGACATTTTATTAAGAAATAATTGAGAAGGAAGCAGCCTCAAGAATCTTAAACTTAAAGTACTCTTTCCACATTTATAAGCAATTAATTGATATGTGAAGTTCATATGTATTTTCAATTATAATTTCACATAACTTTACCCCACCATGTTTAATTCTATATACGAGAAAATATAAACACTAAACATCATAGGACTTCTGTTTTCTTTGGTAAATATAAAAAAATAAAAAGCCAAGGATATTCTTGAGGATGATAACCAGACTATTAGAGAAGTAGATACATTTACATGCACAGCACATGCTTATTGTGATGGAAATATCTTCTTGCACTTAAAAAATTTTGGGTAAGTACAAGAGTCCAATTGGTGAGAAACTGGTAATGAATTTCAAGAATTATAAAGGCATGCAGAAGGTTCCATGAGTTATAGGGCTTGCTCTCAAGCCTGATGATCTTAGTGCAACTCACAGAATCTACATTGGAGAAGAGGTATAATCCTCATATGTTGTCTTCTGATATACAGCATATACCATGGCATGTAAGAATGCTCCTTTACAGCACTAACACATACATTAGAATTACTAACAATGTAAAAAGAAAAGCAATGGAAAAGATTTTAAAGTTGTAAAACAATGTAAAATATTAAAGTTTTTCTGTACCTTTTATTAAGCCAAAAATTCCAGAAGGAAGAAAAAGCTAAAGGATTTTATAGAATGCACTGATGATGAGACTTACCAAGCTTTTCTACATGAGGCAATGATCCCAGGGATAATACCAATGCAGAACATGCTAATCCACCTTATAATATCTTTGACATTGTGAATTCAACTAATTTGGAATATTTTTTACACCTGAAAGTATATGCAAATAATAGATTTTAGAAAGATACTCTTTAAGCCTGTTATTTAAGTGGTAAATCTAAGATAGCATTAATAATTTTATTTCTTTGTATGTTTGCTTTTGATAAAGGATTTTGTTATGTATTCTGGCTAGTCTACAGTTTGACATATAGACCAGGCTGAACTCGAATTCACAAAGATATACGTCTCTCAGTTTACAAAATGTTGGGATTAAGGTCATGTGCCAACACGCTTAGTTTATGAATATCCTTGTATTTTATGTACTTTTTTGATGCTCATAATTTTTTATGTGGTTGGGATGTAGATTGGTGATAGATCACTAGTCTACTATGTACACAACACCTGTCTTACTGCTCAGGAACACAAAAGATGCATTTGTTATTCATTTGGGGACTAAAAAAGCTATTCGAGCCTTATACAGCCCTGTTTAGTCACCTGCTTTTATGGAAATCATGTTATAACATTGTTAAGAGCCATTGTATCATCTATGACCTAAAACACTTCATAGTATTTACTTAGGTACTTTGGATTCTATGAAATCGGTGGACTTTTCTGGATTACTGCCCAGATTGCAATTAACATGTAAGTGATGTGTAGAAACCCATAACATTATATTTAGTAAAATATGGCTCTAAAACAACTATAGCTAAACCAATAAAACTATTGAAATTCAGAATTTGGTATCCTTGAGGTTGTACTCATGCCTGAATAGTAAATTATGTAGCAGATGAATCTTAAAGCCTTATAGCTTTGTAACAAACTACTCCTGCTTGTTAATAACATGATACACCCTATTTACATGGTAAGTATTTGAATTCATGGTGGCTAAGTTACATGGAAAAAGTATTTCCTAGATAATAGTACTTCTGTCAAAACTCATTAGATATTCTTTTAACCTATACATTTCTTATTCCAACCACCTTATCCTGGCTGATTAAATAAAAAGCATTTACTTGAAATATTGGTGTTATTTTTCCCAGCACCACTGTCTCATACACATGATTTGATAAAATAAGAAAAAACTGTTATATCAAATACAACGTTTAAAATATGAAGTAAATAAAGAAGTTTGTGGTTTTTTTTTTTTTTGGGAAGGGCATGAATAGTTTATTTTAAAAACCAAAAGCAACAAAAACAGAACAACATAACAACTAAAATGGTACCAGGCTGACCATTGTGACTAGGATACATATAATAGCTTTATGTTTGGGTATTAATATTACAGTATTTTTAGATACTGAAATGCTTCAATAGACCAGGAACATTAGATAATAAAGATCTTGGATGAAAATATATTCTAGTAAGTCTAGTAAGTATGGTTAGGAAGGATAAAATTTCTCTTATAAGGAGGCAGCATGAACTATATAGCTCTTTGTACTTTCATCTTTACTTTTCATAATTTAAGCTATGAACACCCTTGCTAAAGAACAATCAAATAAATAAGGTAATTTACTTGTTACAATTGGACAAGTAGAGTAATTTTGCTAACCACCGTCAAAACAGACAAATAAATGTCATGTTCAAATCATTTGAAAAGCAGAGAGCTTGCTTCTTCAATACCAATTCAAACTAAATGCTATCATTATAACTTCCAAAATTCTGCAATGAAATTAATTTTTAAATATATGTGTTTTTTTTTTCATCTAACTGTATTTTGCCATCAACAAGAGGAAGTTGCTTTTTAAGAGAACATAGCTTTTGGCAACAGTCCCATGTGCATGTAGTGAAAACAATACCACATGATGCCATGCTCTCCTCTAATTTCTGGAGTACGAAGATTTGACCAGAAGTCAAGATTATCCTACTCTGTTCTTAAAATTTTTTAACCCATATGTGATTATTTTGTAGAGAGTAAATGTGCTGTTAAATAACCATTCAATTATCCTTATCTGAGAGCTGACCCTTTTGGGTAACTGTACCACCCCCTCTGAGACTGTCCACTGTTCTCCCATGTTAACCTCTCAGTATCAGGATTTCTGAGGTGGTGTAAGTGTAGGTCAGAGGAACAGCAGATACATGTACTTCAGCCTTCTGTGACAGCTTTTACATCTGTAAACTCAAGAATCATATTATTTAGCTCAGCAACTAGAAAAAACATTGAAATTTGGGCATTTCACACTAAAACCTCTGTGCTTTTTAAATGAAGCTGTTTGTGAATCTTTTTGGCATTTATCAGTCATTTGTATACTCTTCTAATAATAAAAAACTATATTTAAAATAAATTTAAGGTTAAATGTTCTAAGGGGATCTCTATCAAAATGTAGGGTTTTTTAAAAAAAATGTATAAATTGGTATTTTTTTTTCTTTCAATACTGGAATAGTACAAATTATATCTGGTCACTCCTTAAATCAACCAACAACACTTCTCAACAAATACAACACAGAAATTTACACATATCCCTGAAATTTTTTGATTAAGTAAACAAGTGAATCACAGTGGAGTCTCATTTAGTTAATAGTGTGTATCCATTTAAAATCAAAACACAATGCTGAAAATTAAAAGAAATTTTCAAGCTAAAAAAAAACAAAAGGAAAAAGGAAGACAGGAAACCTCCAAACTCAAATGGAATGCGTTGTCACCTGCTGTTTCTACACTTTATCCTTGACCAGATTCCTCCTTCTCCTTGTGTAAGGGCACTGCTGAAATCCTCAGGCCCAGTCTGTGAGACCTTGAGTCAAGCGCATCTGCTATAGCTCTAAGGGAATATGGTCACTGCCTGTTCCCCTATAAGTCTTTCACATCCAGGGATGACATTGCTTCTCATTCCTTTGTAACTGCCGGCATCTTACAAGATGATGCTTCCTGTGCAACATGGTGGCCACTGATTCTCTCAACCACTTCCAGAAATAGAAGTTTTTCATCAGCTTGTCACCAATGCGCTAGCCTTTTTCTCTTTCCATCAGAAAAGTTGAGGCTTAAACACAGGTGGGACAGAAATGAAAACAAGAGCTTGCAAGACACAAAGTTACATAGCTGTTCTAGTTGGAGTTTGTAAACAGAGAATATATTTTGAAAACTCAGTAATTCAACAAAATAATCCTTGCTATAGTAATAAGTATATAAAAGAGAAAATTTGAGCATCTCTGTAAATTATTATCAATATTTTATCTATCCATGATCTGATCTAATAACATATAAAATAGATCAATTCAGCAAGTATAGACCTGTCAAAGAATATGAAAGGAATTAACTTAAGTTGCACAATCATCATACAGGAAGCACTTTTAAACTTTAAAACTAAAATCCAAACAAAAGGTAGGTTCATCAAGGAAGTTTTAAAAAATAAATTAATTTATTAAAATAACATAAGATAGAAGTCTCTTGTTCAAAATGTTCACATAACATTTTCTTTAGGTATTAAATTTCTTATAACAGTTACTATTTTAAATTTCCAGGGATGTTTCATTAAAAATATCAATAAGAATACTTAAAAAATTACTTTACAAATTATTAATATATTCCACAGAGTTGTATATAATAATCTTTCCAACAGCAAATTAAACTGATAATCCTGGTTCCTGAAACTTTATTGCTACTCTGTATTGTCTACTTCTGTGACATAGTAACTTTGACACAATAAGTAGAATGTACATTGGCCATCTATAATAGAAAAAAAATTGACCATGTAAAGATAGTGTGTGTTTGAGGATAAGAATTCTGAATTTTATATGAAGCACTGGCAGAACAGTCAGACAATAATCCATAAAAATATGTCTAAATAAAACTATAAGAATAAATATGATGTAGAAAATTCAAAAAATAGAGATAAAGAATAAAGTTAGTAAGTGCAACTTAATTATTACTGGTTTTAGTAATTTCTTTTATGGTTTAAATATTAATTTGCTTAATTCTAACAGGTAAGGCATTTTTTTCTTGATACAATTTTCAAACACATTTATAATCAACATCTTTGTATAGCTATATTGAACACAGCAATAATAAATTTTAGAGTCATGCATCTTAGAATAAATTAGCATCAGTTCAAACATAGAAAGTTAATCATCTGAATTTGTTTATATTCACCTGCAAGAATGTGCCAAGTTGCTATAAGAATATAATAAACGCAGAGGAAGAGAAGAAAACTGTCTAGTGGGAGTGATAGGAGGGATAAAAAGAGGAGAAGAAAGCAGAGGAGAGAGGAGGAGAGGAGACAGGATATGAATAGAGGAAGAGAGTCGAAGAGGAGGGAGAAGCGACTGGAGAAGGCATGAGGTCATGGACTAGCTTTCAGACATGCATAATTATCACAGGAGGCTTGAGAAATGAATAGTAAAATAAATGACTACAAGCTACACTAACCGAGTTTTCTAACAGGAGTGAGACTATCACATCAATGATCCTGAAACTCAGAAATCTGGGACATCAGACAATGGCAGGGAATAGAAGAGTTTGATATCTAAAAATCCTGTTGACTTCCATCACACTATCACGATTATGAACGTGTGAGCAATAAGGATAAATAGGAATGAGTTTGGGAAAAAGACAACAAAGGGGAAGAAAGATCATCAATGGGTTTGCTAAGGTACAGGAGTCATTAAACAAAAACCCCAAAACAAGGGGAAATATTTTTTTTTCAAGATTTACTTATTTTTTATTTATACGAGTCCACTGCAGCTGTCTTCAGACACACCAGAAGAGGGCATCGGATTCCGTTACAGATGGTTGTGAGCCACCATGTGGTTACTGGGAATTGAACTCAGGACCTCTGAAAGTCAGTGAGTGCTCTTAACCGCTGAGCCATCTCTTCAGCCCCAGAGGTCTTTATTCTAATCCAGATTGGACCTGAGTTTCCTGGAGGAAGTCTCTAAGGAGAAACGTTCTGTCTTTACTGGGGGTGGGAAGCAGGAGAACCAATTTGGATTCCCTGACAGCACATGCTCCTCTGAGTGCATCTCCCTGTGTGAAAGGCAACAAGCTGTAGCAACCCAATGTGTAGCCAGCATGGAGAGTCCAAGAGCTTCACGGGACAGAAGGCTGCATTACAAACAGTACTCCCACAACTTTCCAATAGGACAGTAGCTCAAGTGATTAACATTCATTAGATGTTTTGTCTACACATGTCTGTTTACCATGTGCATGCCTGGTGCCCACAGCCGTCAGAAGGTGTCGAAACCTTTGCAACAGGAGTTATAGGTGGTTAGTGAGCCTCCCTGTGGGTGCTGGGAATGAAACCAGGTCCTTTGCAAAGAGCAGTGCTTTTAACCACTGAGCCACCTGTCCAGCCCTCCAGTGGTTTCTTGAGGCAGTGTCTCCTTTCCCTCCACTCCTTTCCGGCTACTACCAGCGGTAGTGGGCCAGGGCACGGTCCCTTGATTGACAAGGAATATTACCGCAAGCCCGTGGCGGAACTCACCGAGGAGAAGTATGACCAGGAGCTCAAGAAAACTCAGCTCATCAAAGCTGCAGCTGCGACTGAGAAACTAGCTCAGTGTTCGCAGACCCTGTCATCAGCAAATTCACCAACATGATGATGAAGGGAGGCAACAAAGTTCTGGCCCGATCCCTCATGGCCCAGACTCTTGGAAGCTCTGAAAAGGAAGCAGTTTGAAAGGTACTGTGCTGCCTCGGCAGACGAACAGGCCACCATTGAGCGGAACCCCTACAGGATCTTCCACGGGGCACTGAAAAACTGTGAGCCTGTGATTGGGTTGGCGCCTATCCTCAAAGGGGGCCGTTTTTACCAGGTCCCTGTGCCTCTAGCTGACCGAGGGCAGCGCTTCCTCACCATGAAGTGGATGATCACAGAGTGCCGAGAGAATAAACCGCGTCGGACACTGATGCCAGAGAAGCTGTAGCATGAGCTGCTGGAGGCTTTTCATAACCGGGGTCCCGTGATCAAGAGGAAGCACAATATGCATAAGATGGGGAAATATTTTTAATAGATAGTTACCCACTGGATAAATTTGTAACTTATAGTCTATGTGATGTATAGCTCACTAAAATATTTTCACAGATTAAAGTAAGAGTAATTTTATCTAAGAATATTTAATATACTTATGAAATATCAAAGCCGTTTTTATTTGCAATGGTTCAAACAACTGATATAATGCTTAAGGAGGGTTCTTCAGGCAAGCTTGATTCAATTGAAAGCTTGATTTTAATAGTAAATTAAAAGATACATTGATTTTTTGTAAAAGAAAGTAAAACACACACACACGCATTTCCCACAACAAAGAACATTAGAAAATTTAACCTTTTCTTGTGAACACAACTTACTAAACAAATGAAAAATGGTATTTCTTTACTTGTCTCTTTCTATTTGACATGAAGCCCTATAGCCTGTAATACTGAGTCTGAAGGAATGAATGCAGAATGCCCTGTATTAAAAACCAAGATGTCCCTGTTTATAAATGTACTTTATGTCTGTTTATTGTGAAAGGACTTTGAGAAACATGTATCTGATATGAACAAAAAGTAGTTACCCCAAATAAGGTTTCAGAAGAGAGGGTAAAATTCATCATATTTTTAATGATAAAGACAACAGTAGGAATGGCATGGGCTAGATTTTAAAAAGTGAAGAGGCAGGACCAGAAAGTAGAAGCAATGTGTTGAGGATTTAATGAGCTTCCCCAATGCCTTGATTTCTCAAAATACAAATTCTACTTTTCATCATGTCCTTCTCTTCATTTTTTTCCTATACAGTTTCCATTGCTCTGACAAAATTCTTTAACTAAATTATATTGTGGGTAGATTGGCCAATAAGCAATCTTGGATGGGTAGATTGGCCAATAAGCCAGTTGTGGGTCTTATTTTTATTGTCATTTCATTTTGGGTTCAGTCCAGGATCATGAGTCCGTGAACACCTGGCGGTGCTTCTTTTGAGAAGCATGATTGAGGAAACATATCATTTAGTCCTACTCAGGAAGCAAATAGAAGAATAGGGGGAAGGTAATGTCTCATAATCATCTCTACTGTCCTAATTCTCTTGAAATAGGCTCAACAAAATGACACTACAAATGGCAACCAAGCCTCTGGGGACAATTAAAAATCAAACTGATAAAAATTGACAGATTAAAGCCGGACAGTGGTGGCACACGCCTTTAATCCCAGCACTTGGGAGGCAGAGGCAGGCTAATTTCTGAATTCGAGGCCAGCCCGATCTACAGAGTGAGTTCCAGGACAGCCAGGGCTATTCAGAGAAACCCTGTCTCAACAAACCAAAAAAAAAAAAAGACAGATTATTAATTACTTACCTATATTAATATGCTACCCTACAAAATAGTTTATATTTTTTCATTGTTCATAGCACAATTATAATTTTAAAACTATATAAATAACTAAAGTTAGTCATGATATAATAGCAACTGATAAATATACATATATATGTGTATATATATGTATATATATATGATGAATAGTATATTGGAAATTAGTGAAAAGGATAAAAAAGACTAATTTTAAAAGATCAACACATATTTTCAAAAATAACATAATAAATCTAGTAACGTATTAATTGCTGACTTAAAAATTAGCCACAGGTTAAATATGACTGTGTTCATTTAAAAAGAGATTGAAGCTCCAAGCTCAGTTGCTTTTTAATCATTATAAGTCAGCACTGAAATATGCATGTATTGATTTTGGTAGCTCATCTGGACTAAAAACAAATAAAGAAACCCCAGAATTATGTCACATCATACATCAAAGGAATCTAACAGATATAGACGAAATAAGCTACCTAAATGCTAAAGAATGCATATTTTGCTCAGCAGCACATGGAAGCTTCTCAAAAACAAAAAATTTGTAATGGTTGCAAACCACATTTGTAGCTTGGAAGGGGAGAGAGGTCATCACAAATTTAACGACTCTCTGTAAAAAAAAAAAAAAAGTCTGAACCTAGACACAGATAGAAGCTCTTCCCATCTACATAATATGTGCAATCACTGACCACTCTCCCAAATGCACTGCTTTGTTTCTTTGTGTGTGTGTAAGGAATTTCTCTGCATGACTGTTTCTAACCCATAATAAAATATGCGTCCTCTGCTGTGAGAATTCGACTCCAATAATTGCTAAAGGTTAGGTTTCTTTGTTTCAGTGATACTCTTCAGTATCTTGGCTCTTTCACCAAGGAATGAAAAAGATCTCTCTGTAAGCCTGGGTAATAAGCCCTTTCATTTTCTTCTCAGTTGTGATTCTCATTTAAACCAAAGATTCACACAGTAGAATTGTTTGCTTTTCTGCTGATGGTGGCTTTGTTACAGACATTTCTAATTTCAGGATTACTTGGGAAAACATTATGACTTATAATCTAATTACTTTTACTACTAACAAGGCTGGAATGCAGCGGGGCTGTGTAATAGGGAAGACAGAGGCTTAAAAACTAACCTGAGTACAAAGTTATTTCTGCGATTTGCAACAGACAAAAATATCCATAGTTCAACATACAGCATGATCTTCTGAGCAAGCACTATAAAGAGCTTATAGAAATTAAAAGATAAAATATGTTTTCCACAAAGAGTGGAAGTTTCTATCTACCCCAAGAGTGGTGAACAAAAGCCATTTTAAATCTACTGCTAGACTAAAACTTATCACTGAACTGATATTCTTTTTAATTGTCTATAAGAAGCCAGCATTTTAGTCTTCTGCTCAATCCAATTCTCCTTTCTAAGTGTTTTTTTTTTGCTAATGAATCATGAATTCTGTGTCTCCTTTTTATATCAGTGTGGATATCATCTGATGATCTAACCCACTAGCATCATTTGAAGTTTCCCTTTGCACCATAAAACATATCCCTCAGACATCTGAAAATGTATCAGTCCCATATGTCTTTGTCTTATAAGCATGCTGAATTTGAAGTGTGATAAATTCTATAGATTCTATCAAGTGAAGATTTCTGTTATGATCTTTTGTCAGAACTACTAAATTTCTACCTGTTCTTCCTGAATTCTTTCTTGTTTCAGAGATGCTCAATCACTATTAACAGTATTGGAGAGAATTTTAATTGCCAGATAATAAATTAATGACAATTAAAGTCTCATGGAATAGTGTTAAATGCAACAAAAATTTCTTCCTCCAACATTTACCACTATGCTGTTCTTTGGATAGCACTAGATTGAGCTGGCATTTGGCTATGTTTGTTTGAGATGTTTCTTTAAAACGAATGGTACTAAAATATATGTTGAAACTCATTAAAGAATTGGACCTGTAATTACAGATTTGAAAGATTCTAGAACTTTAAAATAAAGTTGTTGGTAATCTCCTTAGTAATATTTTAACAGAAAAACTATGATGAAAACCTTGAGCAACACTTAGAAGTACCCATCACTTTTGGGGACATAGCCTCTATATAGTCCTGGTTGTCCTAAAACTAGCTCTGTAGACTAAGCTGATTTTGAACTCACAGAGATCCATCTAAATGTGCTTCCTAGGTGCTGGGGTTAATTGTGTGACCTAGGAAATCTGACTAGAAATAAGTTCTTGGTGGAAGAAAATATTTAAAATAAAAAGAATGAAAATGAAAATTTTACAGTTAAATGTATATTGGTAACAAGTTTTGTTAAAGAAGAAAATAAAAATTAAACTTGGCCCTGAAGTACTGGGGTTTGAGAATTGGAGAAGAGCCCCGACTACTATGGCTACTGTGCTAGTCCTTGTATATGTGGTGAGACTTTCAAGAGTGGGTTAATTAATCTAAAATTTCATTGGTAAGTGCTGGGAGGTATATGGGTTGGTTTCTTATTGGCTTGGACCAGGTGGTCTGTGGTCTGCATTTCTACATCATGAATGTTTAACCATAGGATGAGATACTAAAACTATATAAGGCTGATCAGCACAGATGGCCCCATCCACAGATAAGATATTTCCCCATTCTTGTGGTTATCTCCAGGCTGTTTTCTGGATGCGGCTTGTTTCTGGAGCTGATGATTCATAGCCTAGTTCCTGGGACTGATGGTTTTCCTTTTGAAGTAAGGTTTAGTCCAGAAATGGAGTTTATGTCATCTTCTCACAAGTTTTGAGCTTATTTGAAATGTTCTTTTATGTGCCCAGAAAGAACATTCAGATGGTTAAAGAGTGACTAGGCCTTTCAATTGCACAGCCTATCTACTGAGTTTAATGGCAACAAGGAAAGAACTAAAAACCAGAATGACTATTTGGTTCCATGTTCTTTTTTCTATAGAACTTGTTTGACTCTGCTAGCTAGATGGAGAAATTCTCCTTGAGAAGGCTAGATTCAGATATTTCCTTACAATAGAAGCTGTTTTGCTATTGTGAAGCCCCCAGATCCTCTAGTGCCTGGAATCTTGAACCTTTTTTTCCTTTATGATTAAACAGAGTCTGAAAACAAAATGGCAGTACTTAGAATACGTTTCTTTGATTATACCCAAGAGTTTACACAATAATCGTGGTTATTAGAGAAAACAAAATTGACTCTATTAATGAAATTTCATTTTCATTCTTTAGCCTATCAGCAAATTTAAGAAAATATTACTAAAATCATATGAACTTGTAAATGAGAAAGTACAGATTATTTTTTTGTATTTTTTCCTAAAAACATACACAAAAATTCATTTATGTAGAAAACTCAACATTATCTTATGAGTAATTTTAAGTGATCCTCATGATGCCATATATCTGGTATTAAAGCAATGAATCAAAATTAAATTCATCATTTGACTAGCTAGAAAGAGATATCAATTTAGCTAATTCCTTTGTGGTTTTGTAATATATCAAAAACATATGCATATTTCCAGAAGTTTACAAGTATATAAATCTTAGAGAGCATAAAATAAAAGCAAAGAAATGTATAGAATTCTGAAAAAAGTAAATTGTATGCATTTCTCTCCCATAATATGATATTCAACTATACTCTATATACCTTAATGCTAATTGTTTGCCTTTAATGGAATATCAGAATTACAGAGCATGAGTAAGTGAAAAATACATTTTCCTGTTTGTATGAATAATCTTCAGAATTTACCAACAGCTTTAAATGTCTTCATAGCTAAGTATAGTTTCACAAAACCCCTGGAAAATATATGATGTAAAAGAAATGGGTGGAAGAAGCAATTTTAAGAGTTGATGTGAATTTACATATGGAAAGCTGAAATGTGACTGATTTGACTAACAATATTTAAGCCATGAAAAATGTATTTAAAAAGAAATGAAATTGCTGGGGTAGGATTTGGTTCACCACACAGAAAAAGTTGCTTGGAAGAGTAATAAGTATAAAGTTTACATATGATAGGAACCTGAACACAACTAGTAATGGAAACCAAACATGTGTGTGTGTGTGTGTGTGTGTGTGTGTGTGTGTGTGTGTGTGTGTGGTCAGATTTAGATAAATTCAAGGGAGTCATTATCTTCTTAGAGATGTTTCTTCTTTTTGCCCTCCAATATTTCAAGAAATCAGATAGGGAAGACCAGAGGTTATGACAGAGAGACAAGTCCATAAAAGGTCAATTATCCTATGATCAAGTCAGTCAAAGACAATTTCACTGATATACTGAGGAATCTTTCTTGTAAAAAAGAGTGAGTATGCCCTTTGTTTTAAGTTATTTTGCAAAAAAAAAAAAAAAAAAATCTACCAGCTCATTTTCTTAAGTCATTAATGCATAATGGCTCTTAACTAGATGGCTGTTTTCTGAAATGTACTTTTACATTTAGTTCTTAATTTTGACTGAATGAAATCTTCTTTAATTATTCTTTGCCTATTTTTAAGATTTCTAAAAGTTCTATCAATCCAATTCACTAGACTTCATTTATACTTGTAAAAACCTAATGCCAATGTCAATTGCTTCTCAAGTATTTATTTATTAAAGTAAGTTGATCTTCTGAGAAATATCTTTGATGGAAATAGAACAGATAATAATTACATTGAACAATCACTAATTGCAACTCAATATTGTTGAGCACACACATTATATGGGAATTGATTGATGCCATAAGTTTAGGACATCCCAGAAGAAAATAATCTGGTTGCCTTTTTTTCTATACAGAATAAGTACCTATTTTTTTATGTGCACTGTTCCACTTTTCTGGTGTTCAGATGAAAAGAAAATACAACTGATATTTCATAAGCTCCTTGTGCCTTATAAATGAAGATTTGAAAATTAAATCAGGGTTTTTAAAATCTTGTATCTACCTTGGATTATTTTATATTCATATAAAAATATTTAAATTTGGGATATCAGGAGGAATTTCAGCCCTACCCAAAGATTGTTAAAATTCCATCAATGAAAGAGTACTCTTTTAATGTTTAGTTTAACTTAGGTGAGTTTTAATTTTTTTTCAAAAATATCTATGAATAATATATTAATAATAATAATAATAATAATATTGGCCAGATAACATTCTATGAAACATTTAATTTGTAATCATTGTCAATAATTAGATACCTATGAGTAACATTTTTATAAGGTACTTTGTTTTCTTCCTTTTGAAGATGTAGCTTCCTAAGGCAAACAGTTTTTTATAACAGTGACAATTTATGTGATTAAATTTTTTTAGTATTAGGTCATGAAATTAATTTTCATCTTAATTAGTGCCCACAGCAATGATGATATTAATAATCAATTTAGCTAATTGCATTTAGCAAAGTTTGTTGGATTGCATTTTATGAGTTGCTGATATGTCAAGGTCAGTACATGTCTCCATCAATATTCAGGAAGTAGTTAAAGGTATATTAAGGAAAATTATTTATATTTGCAAATGTGAGAGTTTCCAAAATGTCAGATCCCCTTTTGTGGTCAATTATATATTAATTTGAGTGCATTTTATCATGATGTAAGGGCTTATTAGACCCAATACTGTGACAAAGTTGTAGATCACTATAAAGAGTGTCATTCTTCTTCATAGTTATGACTACCTAGAAAGATGTCTTGTGTTTTATTAGTTAACTCTGCCTTAGAGACAATAAGGGCAGTGAAAAAGTTAGCCTGAAGTTGCTTAGAAGAACATAAAATCAAAGATAATGTGTTAAGATATATTTAGATGAATTTTGTAAATATTATATTAGTTCAAGGGGCATAAATAAATCAGGGCTCATTTTCTACTTTGGGTTCCCTATCTAATTAGTGTAAAATTCTTTAAGCAGTAGAAGTCTCTATTCTTATACTAAGAAGTCTCTATTCTTATACTATTTTTAGTAATGAAGAGATCCTTTATTTAGTAGTCTGTGATGTAGATTTCTCACTTAGGTCAAAGATATAAATAGTCACTCCAAGTGAATTTTGTTTCTTACAGGTTACCATGATAATTATTTTGTCTTCACAGTCCAGTTTCTTTAACATACATTATACATTTGTATGCATGTCTATGGTTCTTTATTTTGATATATGGTGGCAAAATGTTATAGTATATTAATTAGTTTCAGCCTATGGAATGTCCAGAAAACTACTTGTAACTAGGCATCCTCACAATCGAGTTAGGATGAAACTGTCCATATCACCTCCATTGAATCACCTTTATTGACAAGCTTTGTGGCTTATCCAGACTTCTAGGAGTTAAAGACAGATGATGGTTCTTTAAGAAGAGTGAAAGGAAACACAAGTTTCCTTTGGTAATATCAGCTATACTCTAGTGGGTGGCCACACATGCTTTGGAGAAGATAAACTTGCAAATAGCACTCCATGTGTTTTAATGGCTTTTTCATTTGCCACTTTTTTTTTTAAAGAGAGAGAATATAAAGTTGGGTGAGTAGGGAATATGGAAATATCTGGAAGGAGAAATCAATAAAGATGATAATGTTAAAAATATACTTTGTAAAATATCAAAAAATTTAACAAAATGAATGAAAAAGAAAATGAAAAGAAATGTTATGAGATATTTCTAAAGGAAATGTCAAGCTCAAATTGTTAGTAGCCATTTTTCCTTAATTGTTGATAATTTAAAAAGTGTATTAATTATTCAATTTGAAAGCAATAAAGAAATAATCCCCCAGAGCTCCTAGGGACTAAGACACTAACCAAAGAGTATATATGGGTGGGTCTTTGGCTCCAGCTACACATGTAGCAGAGAATTGCCTTACCTGGCATCAATGGGAGGAGAAGCCCTTCTTCATGTGGAGGCTTGTTGCCCTAGCATACAGAGATGCTAGAGGTGAGAGTCAAGGGTGGGTGGGTGAGTTGGGGAGCACCCTCTTAGAAGCAAAGAGAAGGGGAGAATGGGGTAGGGAGTTTGTATAGGAGAGACCAGGAAGAGGGATATTTGAAACAAAAATAAACAATCAATTATTAAAAAAGAAAAAAGTAATATATTTAATGAATCTGAACTTCTAGTTTCTTCAAAAAATTAAAATACTTAGAAGCCAAGTTAAATCAAGTATTAACTGTGTACCTTCAGATGATTAATTAACTAGGATCACAATGTGAAGAACGAAGATGATAGATCAAATTTCTTTCCAGAAAGAAGGGAAAGTGCCTTTAGAGACCCATTTGACCTATACACTATTATGTAGTATTAGGAGCCAATAGCTGGCAGAAAAATGGAATCTTGCCATAGCATTGAACTGCTGGATTGCATTTGAACTATTGTCAACAGTGACCTTTTTCTAAGGGGGTTGGGGGGAGAAACCAGGAAGTAGGATACTTCTGTGTGCCTACTCCAAGAAACCAATTTGATTCTTGCATTGATGATTTGAAACAAAATCTTGCCTCATACAGGAAATTGGTGGAGAGTCATTGTCAAATATTCCCTGAGACTTCCATACTTAAGAATTACTTTCCAGGCAGAGATACTGATTGACTCAAACATGAGACTTATTTACTGTCCTCATCAGTTTTTCTCCACTTCACACAAGCTAGAGACATTTGTGAAAATATAGTTATGAAAATACCCCACCAAATCGGCCTGTAGGAAGCCAGTTCTACGTTTTCTTGATTGATGAATCAATCGGAGGGCGGAGCCCAATGTGGCTGGTACCACCTCTGGACAAGTATATCTGAGGTGTGCAAGGTAACAGGCTAAGCAAAACATTAGGAGGGAAAGGATAAACATGATTACCTCTGGCTTCTGCTTAGTTCCTGCTTCCATGTTCTTGCCTTGAATTCCTATCATGACTTACTTCATGATAGATTGTAATATGGGACCCTAAATTGAAATAAAACTTTTCCTTTTCTTTTTTTTTTTTATTTTAGATATTTTCTTTATTTACATGTAAATTTCTCCATTCCCAGTTTCC
>NW_022196891.1:42317631-42353964 GCF_008632895.1 Mastomys coucha | reverse complement strand
CTATGAACATGGTGGAGCATGTGTCCTTCTTACATGTTGCAGTATCTTTTGGATATATGCCCAGGAGTAAACCTTTCCTTTTCAAATTGCTTTTGGCAAAGGTGTTTTACCACAGTTGAAGAAATCTTAAATAAGACAATTGCCAACAGAATGTAGAAATATTAGTCAATGTTCTACAGAAAGAAACATATTAGAGGTTACAAACATAAATACTCAGAAAGAAGAAACAATGGATAGTAAAGATAAAATACTGTTGATTTCTTTTTAGTTTAGTGCTATTAAAATAATGTCAGTGAAACACGAAAGCAGTGTCAATCTATATTAACTATATATATATGTATATATATATATATATATAATGTGTTCTTAAAATAGATATCTAACACTTCTCATTTGATAGAGAATTTGTATGGCAGGTATTGTGGCCTCTTCCTGAGCATGCTGAAAAGTATCTTCAAGCACACTTCACATTTTCCCCATTAACATATGTCTCAGGTATCAAAATTTCTTAAAATAATTGCTAAATTTTTAACTTTTAAATCACTTTCCTAGATTCATATACCTTCATTATTTCAGAATTTTACCTCCTTTTTAAAAATCTAACTTTAAAAGAAGAAAAATATTTACAATTGAAAGTCTATATTTTTTTTCAGATTCCTACATGACATCTTTACCAATCATTACTGTGGCCTGTACAAATATTTTCAAAGTCATAGGAAATAATGTGAGTATAGATAATTGATCCTGATTCCCTCTACTATGTGTCATTGGAATAGTTATTATACATATCCAAGTAGGATGTATCTCTTTTTATTCTTGAATATGTATGATGGCATTGCTTAGTGTATATATAGGCAAGTGCAAGAAAATGGAGTGTGAGCTTGATACATTTTGAAACTGGCATTATGCCCAATTGCAGTCTCTATCCAAAAGTGAGATCTTACAGTTAATTTTATGTTTTAAGTAATATCACCTCTGAGGATCCAAGTCTCATAAGAGCAAGTGATGTGGACAAAAGTAAATGGTATATTAACAATGGGACTGGTTAACAGTCTGAGGAGCAGTCTGAAGTCTAGGAATAGTCTAACATTTATCATTTATAGTGCAATTCAAGCTACTTCTCTTAAACATTTCCCCCAAATAAAAGCATAAACTTTACTGTGAGAATAAATAACAAACCTGTCTTTTGGTGTACAGATATCCTTGAAAGTATATTTCTGTACAATGGTTGTAGGGCCTGTACTAATTATACATCTAGAAATTATAGAAAAAAATAATGAGTGTTTCAAAACAGCTTATTGTAAAGCAAAGGAATGAGTTTAAATTCAGACAACAATTTCCCCCTGTATCCACGTTTGCCACTCATTCTAAATGACTTTTTTTTTTTTCTCATGAGAAAATGGTTCTTAGTTCAGACCCCTCAATTTGTGATTACTGACAGGTCCAAGTCAGGATTTAGAAAAGTTCCTTAAGTGCCTTCTAGCAGGATTACAGTGAGATTGTCAGTATCCTAGATCAATTCTATGACTGAAAATAAGCTTTACTACTACAGTGTGAGAAAAAATATCTCTCAGAAAGGTTCTGAAGCATTTGTACAGCATTGGCATGCTTCACTTAGGATGTGGTCATGAGTAGGGTGTCTATGTTCATGAGCATATCCTCACACTGTGTTTATCTGAAACATCTCCAGTGTTTAGAATACAGATTGATATTTCTACTTGTTTACACATCATGAAAGAAAAGGTAGGTTTCTTAGTCTTGAAAGAAAGCCCCTACTACCCACTCTACCAATCATAAAATATACAGAAACCCCACAGGGAAATGCTTATATTAGGAGTTTATCCTAAAATTCTCGTTAGCACTCTAATGACTCAAAAAACTACTAAATACTTTCAGAAATATCCTCAGAATATTTGCCTCTCTATAGCTAGTATATCCTTGTGTCTCTATGGTTAATAGTTGACTTAAAATCCAAATATCATTATAACAACTCAGCAACTGTAAACCTAAATTTTAGGGATGGCACTATATAACACCATGGCTTCCTGAGGACAGAAACGTGTGATGTCTTAAAACTTTCCATCTGGAAGACCCTGTCCTCATATTTCCTTTTACTATTATAAATCTATAAATTACTGGTGATTTTCTGTGAACCAAAACTATTAATATAGGTTATTGCCTTATACATTGATTCATGAGGGGTTTTAGTAAAAATGAAAGAAAGACAAATGTGGAAAAATAATTACTTCTATGGAAAATATGCCAAAAAAGTACCAAAAATGTATTGAAATCATTGAAAAGAGTTTCTGACACCCTCATTATTATGCATTACTCTGTTGTAAGGGAAATTGCACCCACAAAAATGGTGGACACATATTCTAATTTTTTTTACACTATACTCTAATTGTTTACACTAACTTTTAAAACACTTAGCTCTATGTTAAAGCTCTTTATCTATGCTCAATTTAATAGAATTTAAACTCTGAACCTTTAAATTCTTTTGAAACACAGCCATTTGTATTTTGCTTCTTTGAAGTCTTGTGTGTCTCTCACCATATCTACAGATAAAAGTGTGTCCTCAATGGAATTTATTCTTCATAATAGTGAAAATTTTCTCTTTAGATAACAAAGATTATACACACTTATACTTATAAATGTTCTATTATAAGTATATACTGACATTCTTGATTAAAGAGAAAGTTTTGAAGAGTGGCATTTGCCAATAATTCCACTAATATTACACACTGACTTTTGTTGATATTTTTAAAGTTGATTCATCTATGTTTTTGTGCATGTTTATATGAGTGCAGGGTATGCCCCAGAACATGAATGGATGTCAGGGAAAAACTTGTGTATGACATCTCAAATATGTTATGACACTTGTCAAAAAGCACTTTTACCCACAAGCCATATCACCAGAACTTGTCTACTATTTCCAGTAATAATAAAAGAAAATACCAACAAACAACAATATAAAAATGTAGTAAATTAAATATTGTTGAGTTTCTTGGCTCTGTAATTGCTTCATTAAACTTGGTATGTGTCCACCATTTTTGTGGGTATAATTTCCCTTACAATAGAGTAATGCATAATAATGAGGTCGTCAGAAACTCTTTTCAATGATTTCAATACATTTTTGGTGCTTTTTTGCATATTTTCCACAGAAGTAATTATTTTTCCACATTTGTCTTTCATTCATTTTTACTAAAATCCCTCATGAATCAATGTATAAGGCAATAACCTATATTTGTATTACATAGCTCTGTAATTTGCTCACAAGGAAGAAGAGGTCTTCAAAGAAATGGGATAGCAGATGTATCTCTCATGAAATTTTCCTATTTTGCTCTCAAATAGAAAGCAGTGTTTAAAATCACAATGAAAGGAAAATAGAGGAAAGAAGATAAAATATAGATTGGTTAGGAAGAAAGAAGGAAGTAACTGACTCTAAATCAAGCTTAGCATATAGACAAAAATAATGAGACTACCATAGCTATCAGATTAAATTCTTGCAGTTTTGAAGGTAAAGAAACAATTTTTATTTATGGAAGTATTTTCTTACCTCAATTTGCCAATCTGATTGTAGTATGAAAAACATTTTCCCCAAAGACTTCCAGGTAGGATCTGGACATGTACTAGTAAATTTTTAAAACTTATGTATCAAACATCATCCAATAATAAATGCTTCTTTAATTAATGAGAATGAGCAGATGTTTCTTACATTGAAAAATTCCTGAACACTTGATTTAGGATTCTATGACTTAAATGTTTACAATAATTGTTGCAAAAAATCAGTATAATTATAAAAATTGTGCAACATGTATTTTACTTAAAACAATGCTATGCTTTCATTTTTAATAAATTTTTGTCCATCTCTTTGCCTTACATAATTATATGAAAATCATATTTTTACTTATTATGTTATTGATGTCAAACTGTTTTGGGGACACATCATAGCTGAGGCACATAAAAATTTAGCAGGACATCGTGCATAACACTTGTATAATTTCAAGCGAAAATTATATCCCAACACAGAGAAATATAAGTGCATACAAAGTCTCATTCCTAAGCAATAAGGTATTTCCAGTTGATATATCCTGAGAAAAGGAAAATAGTTTTTATCCAGTAGAGTGTCACTGGGTAGAGAAGTCACATTCTGTAGTAGGCCATATAGCCAGGTTAATTGGCTAAAACCAAATAGACTCCATAATTTTATGAACATTTTTTTGTTTAATTGTACATATTGTTCTGTGGTTGATATTTTCTTTTGAGAGAGAGAGTGAGAAAGAGAGAGAACATGAAGCTAAATGTGCAGAGAGGTAGGTATCTTGAAGTGCTCTGGAAAAGTGAAAAATAAGATTAGAATATGTTATGTGAAAAAATTAAATTAAACAGAAATAGTGCTCTACAACATAATATCTCTTACACATGATGGAATATATAGTGTGGAAGGGAGTTGTTAGATCCAGTTTGTCTCTTCTTATTCTCATGTTAGTTAGCTTCCTTGGAATTGATTAAGCAAATTCCAAGATGGTATACATTTATTTTTTGCCTTGTATATTTATGTCACTATACAAATGCTCTACATGACCTTTCCATTTATATTTGGTAGCTGTGATAAAACACAAACATGCAAACATTAAAAAATCTATTATAGTAGAAATGCCAGTTTCTTCCATACTTGTCTTGATAACTGGGTTTTTTTGTTTGTTTGTTTGTTTGTTTTGTTTTTGAGATAGGGTTTCTCCGTATAGCCCTGGCTGTCCTAGAGCTCACTCTGTAGACCAGGCTGGCCTCGAACTTAGAGATCCACCTGCCTCTCTGCCTTCGAAGTGCTGGAATTAAAGGCATGCGCCACCACCGCCCTGATGATAACTGTTAATGCAAGGCAATCACAAGTTTGAGCTTCATGAAAGCAGGCATAAAACCAATTTTTATGTTTCATGTTTAGCAAATAATTTAGACCCATGTCAAGACTGGCATAAAAAAGACACTGTTCTTTTCTCTACTGCCTCATCTAATGTATTTTAGAAATGAGAAACAGGGAAAATTAGAGAAGGGATATGTATTGGTGTTCTCTTGTAGAACTTGCAAAGTTGAAAGAGTGACCATAGAAATCAAGGGGTTTTGTAGTCACATAGATGTTCAGGATACAAATCACAGGCTGTGGTGACTTATTATAAACAGAGATGAGTGTGGTGTTTCACTAATCTAGATCCATTTTAAAGTGCAAAGCGTAATTTGAGGAAACAAGAAATCTTGATTCGATAGCTACTATTTTACTTTATTTTGATAAATATATTGTAATAATAGAAATAATAGACTTAGGACTCAGAAACAAAGTACTCCTATACAAGAGTGATTGATGTTCTAGTTACAAGTAAATTTATATGAGAATAGTTTCTCTTGATGAGAATAGACCATGGTGAGAAAAACAACAGAAAGGGTGTAGTTGACAATATAAGACAGTGGTGTAAAGTTAAAATAAAAATCACCAATACAGAAGAAATTTAGAACAACACGTGGGTGAACCGAGGAACAGCCTTGCCTTGGAGAGGGGTTCTGAGACAAGGGGTGTCTGGGAGCAGCAAAACAAAAGAGGTCAAACCATGGTTCCAAGCTGAAAGCCTATGTTCTGCTTGAGACAGCTTCCCGGGCTGCTCTCTGTGCTCTGCTCTGCTCTAGACAGCTTCCCGGGCTGCTCTCTGTGTTCTGCTCTGCTTGAGACAGCTTCCCGGGCTGCTCTCTGTGCTCTGCTCTGCTTGAGACAGCTTCCCGGGCTGCTCTCTGGCTCTGCTCTAGACAGCTTCCCGGGCTGCTCTCTGCTCTGCTCTAGACAGCTTCCTCCTGCTAGTCTAAAAAAAACCTCTATCTATTTCATTAGAAAAATGAGAAAAATAATGAACAAAGAAATCTATATTTCATAGCTATAAATATAATTAGTAAATCTTAACGAGTTAAAAAAAGTAATTGTTACCATCTACAAAGTTTCACCCCTTAATTCACCACTTGAATTTGAGGAACCATTTTCCCCTCTGTCCCATGTCTGTCTATTAGATATTTCCTTGACACCTTCTAGTGAAATATTATGGGTCTGAGAAATGTTTCTCTTATTCTTATAGGAAGAACTGAAATGGGACGTGTAACAAACCATTACTTATTTTAAACTTCGACTGATGACTTGCAGCAGTGCAACTTCCCTGTGGCTGATAGGCTTCTGAGTAACATAGAAAAATTTATTTTCATTTTTTCTATTTTTTATTGGATATTTTATTTATTTACATTTCAACTGTTATCCCTTTTCCTGATTCTACCCCCAGAAACCTCCTATCCCATCCTCCTCTTCCTGCTTTGATGAGAGTGTGCCTGCACCCACTCATCCTCTTCTACCTCTGACCTCACATTCCCCTACACTGGGGCATCAAGCCTTAACAGGAACAAGGGCCTCTTCTCCCATTGATGCCTGACAAGGCCATCTGCTACATATACAGCTGGGATGGTGGATTTTATATCTACGAAGATAGAAATGACTTCAAAGGTACCCTTCTCTTTAGACATATACTTAACAACTGCTTGCTATAATTAATACAAACCCAGGAGTAAGTCTATTCTAAGCATAATCAGACTGAACTTGAGAATCATTTCTTATAACAGCAAATGATTTATAAATTATACTGTGAATTTATAGTTGAAATGAAAAAGTAAATAGCTTACTTGAACAAAGGTTTTTTAGAAGTTAGTACAATTTTATTGTCATTATGTAGGAAATAAAATGAAGCTATTAAAATAATATTTGTTTCATTAAATAAATCCACAGTAAAGAATAAATAGAAAGATATAATGAAGGAATTGATTGTCTGATGTAGCATCATTATAATTATGACAGCTATAAATGTGTAATGTCTGATGTAGGTGTGTGTATATGTGACATGCATATTGTTCCCCAAGTAGATCTGGTGATACAATGGGGAAAAGTGTAAAGAGACTATTCAAATTGTAAGTGAAATCTAATAGAAACTGCTTCAGGCCCATATAGCTACGGTACTCTTTATAAATCCCATATAGACTGAAAAATTTTTTTTCGCATGCCTATTATTGTAAATCAGTTCAAAAACACATGGCTAATGGATCATAGATGCTGAAGATTAATTCAGGTTATTATTTAGATAACTTATTTTGGCACCAAACTGCAATGTAAATATTCACCTTTATGTACATAAACAAATGTTACTCACTGTGAGACACGATGAGTAAAGAGACTAATTGTTTTTTTAGATATAGAATAAAAGACACTTAAGTGCTAATCCTAAATCATGTACTTATACCATCCCCTCTACACCAAATGGAACATCATGATTAGAGTGAGCTGGAAAATATATAAAAGCTGGGAGACAAGGGAGAATGGCTACAAAATGTCATTTTAAGGAAATAGCATTGTAATCATAATACCATAGCAGGTGTTGCTCCCTACACTAGGGCTGTATAAAGCTTATCATCTCAACAAACCATCATATACAACAGGAAGGAAATTTAGAGTCTTCTTACCTTACTTTTTTCTTTTTTAGATTTATTTATTTTTGTTCTTTTTAAAAATTGCATATTTTCTTTATTTACGTTTCAAATGATATCCCCTTTCCTCATTTCCCCTCTGAAAACCCTCTATACCCTAGCCCCTCTCCTGCTCACCAACCCACCCTCTCATGCTTCCTGGCCCCTACACTAGGGCATAGAGCCTTCACAGGACCAATGCCTCATCTCACACTGATGACCGACAAGGCCATCCTCTGCTACATATGCAGCTTAGGGTTAGGGTTAGGGTTAGGGTTAGGGTTAGGGTTAGGGTTAGCGTTAGGGTTAGGGTTATATGCAGCTTGAGCCATTAGTCCTACCATGTGTACTCTTTGGTTTGTAGTTTAGTCCCTGGGAGCCATGGAGATGCTGATTAGTTCATATTTTTCTTCCTCCTATGGTGCTGCAAACCCCTTCAACTCCTTGGGTCCTTTCTCTAGCTCTTCTATTAGGGACCCTGTGCTATGTTCAATGGTTCACTAGAAGCCTCCATCTCTGTATTTCTCAGTCACTAGTAGGGCCTCTCAGGAGACAGCTAAAACAGGCTTCTGTAAGGAAGCACTTGTTGACATCCACAATAGTATCTGGGTTTTATAACTGTATATGGGATGTATCCCCTGTTGGGTCAGTCTCTGGATGATCATTCCTTCAGTCTCTGCTCCACACTTTGTGTTGGTAACTCCTTCCATGGGTATTTTGTTCCCTCTTCTAAGAAGGACGGAAATATCCACACTTTGGTCTTCCTTCTTCTTCAGTTTCTTGTGGTCTTTGGATTGTATCTTGTCTATCCCCAACTTCTGGGCTAATATCCACTTATCAGTGAGTGCATACCATGTGTATTCTTTTTTTTTTTTCAATTTTTTCATTTTATACGTTTTTCTATTTTTTTTATTAGATGTTTTCTTTATTTACAATATCTCCTTTCCCTGTCTCCCCTCCAAAAAATAAAAATAAAAAATGAAATAAAATAAACCAAAAACTAAAACAATTCCCTGTTCTCTCTTCCCTCCCCCTGCTCACCAACCCACTCTCTCCTGCTTCCAGGCCTTGGCATTCCCCTACACTGGGTCATAGAACCTTCACAGGACCAAGGTTCTCTCCTCACATTGATGACTGACTAGACCATCCTCTGCTGGAGCCATTAGTCCCACCATGTGTACACTTTGGTTGGTGGTTTAGTCCCTGGGAGCTCTGGGGTTATTGGTTAGTTCATATTGTTGTTCCTCCTATGGGGCTGCAAACCCCTTCAGCTCCTTGGGTCCTTTCTCTAGCTCCTTCATTAGGGACCCTGTACTCAGTCCAATGGATTGCTGAGCCTCTACTTCTGTATTAGTCTGGTACTGTCAGAGACTCTCAGGAGACAGCTATTTAGCTTAGCTCTGTACCCCATTTTTTAAATGTCCTTCAACAGAGGAATAGACACAGAAAATGTGGTACACTTACACAATGTTGTACTACTCAGCTATTAAAAATGATGAAATAATAAAATTCTTAGGCAAATGGGTAGAACAGATTGTATTGGTGTATGTTAGTGTCCATGTCTATATTTATGTCTGCATGTGAATATATATTCACACACTAAAAAGAAAGGTAAAATATTTTAATTAATTAATAGTTTTAAAATTTTTTGAAAAATGTGTACTCATGAGTTTATCTTAAAGTACTATATGTTTTTAATTGTTATAACACAAGAAATTGCTAACTACTTTTCCTGCTTAGACTCAAATTTTATTTCAGTTCCTTGCTTCTCTGTTGTTTCTTCTGTCTTAGGGATAATAAGTTCACACTTTGTATTTTCTTCATGGTTTAAAAAAAAAAACACTTCAAGAATACATTATTTATGTAAGTATTAGAGAATAAAGCTCATTTACAATTTGTCAAATTCATTTAAAATCATACTTCTTACTCTCAGAGTCATTAACAAGCTTGTCTAATTTGGTATCATCTACAAAACTGATGAGCAGACTCTCAATTGCTTTATTCAGGTTATTAATAAAAGTAGAACTCAAAGAGGAGATTAATTCTCATAAATTATTTTTCTGTAATTTGTCTGTCTTTGGAAAAATCATTGACGATTATAACTTTACCCATTATTCTGTTGCTGATTGAAAAGTAAATTTGCTTAGGTAAGTAAAAAGATGTTAATTCTGAGTATAGTTCAGACTATCTATTTATTTTCTTATATCTAGTTGAAAATAGAGCTTTCTTGGCTAAATCAAGATCTTGTATGTATTTTCTATGTATCTTTAGAAGAATAGTTAGAAATTATTAGCAGTATTTCACTTAAATGATATTGTTTATGAGTCTGTTAGCAAGACAGCTCTACTGTTCTCAGAAATCTTAATTTTGAACCAGAGCTAGAATTGAGAATATCTGAATTGTAAACATAAATGACTCTATGAGTACACACAGAGCACAAAGTTTCCTTCTTCAAATCCTAGTAAAAACATGTTTTCTAAATTTTTCCTAGTAATTTTTAAGTTGATTCTTGCAAAACTAACCAGTGACTGCATTTGCTGTACAAAGTGTGGTTTTCTTACTTGAACACTCGATAAATGAAGAATTAAGTTGAAGAAGAAAGTCATGAAGAAGCCAAAAGAAGGCAATGCAGTTTAAGAGTAAGGAAAGATGCCCATGGAGGCAGACTGGATATTAACTGGATGTGGGCAGTCAGTGAAAATGTGGAAAATTCTCCTACTTGGTCTGCAGTGTAACCGTTTCATAATATTTCCAAATTGAACACTGCCCTGAAGCTATGGGACATTTTCTGACCTACTTTTTCAGTAGGGGCTTTAATACAACTCAAATTTATTAGATGAAGTTGGCTAACATGTTTTTAGGGTGAGGCTGTGGTGGTATTTTTAGATCAATCTTCCTTGTCAGTTAAAAGATACCCATAAAATGAATGAAATTTTCTATACAGAAAAATCATATTATTTTTCTTTTAAAGAATGCTATCTGCAAGTGTTTTAATCTATTTTTATTTTTGAATGTAGCATTAGATCTCTAAATGGATATACAATAATACAATTTAACCATGAAGGAAATTGGAAATTAAGGTAATGAGATAGACTTTACTAATCATATTCTCCATTCAATTAACTATATTATTCAATTGGCTGGAGTCAGAGGTAGCTACAGATGGGACAGGGAGAAGACACAAATCATAGTCAGTGTCTCTCTCTTATAAATGAGGGACAATATGTAGGGAGATGTCTATGTGTGCTCATTTAATCCTATAAAAACAGTCATTGTTAGGGGTAGAAAAATCATAAATTCCAATGAATAATGTTTTAGTAAAAGTAAAATTACCCCCAAATAATATAAAACAATAATGAATGTAGTGAGAATAACAAAAATGATGCTATTCTTCTCTAACAACAAGATGAGCAGCAATAGAAACACAACTTGTACAAATAGTCTAAGTGTACATCAGTTATATCCCATTATTTTTGCATTCTTATCTATGAATGTGTAATTTATTTAGACAGTATAGCAATCCTACTTGCAGGAATACATGATTTCCACAGACGTATGGAACTGCAATGTGGACCTTTTATACATCTGCTGTTTCTGATGTTAGATTAGAGAATAATTGTGAATATATGGAATTATTTTCCTTTTATATAAGTTGTGAAAATTTGATGAGGACATAAAAAATATCCAAATTATTATAGCATAGTTTGAGTTTTCAAACTTATATATCTTCTCAAACCCAACATTCTAGAAAGTATCTTGAAAAATGTAAAAAAAATAAATAAAAATAAAAATAAAACACTTAGTTCTGGGATGTATCTTGATCTATTTTAAAATGAGATACTATATTCATTCTATATACAACATTGAACGTCATACAAGTTACCCATTAATTCATCTATTTTTGGAATTCTTGTACACCCATATAAACATAAACACTACAGACACAATCAATACATTTTGTATGTATCACATGGGTAAAAATATTAATTACTTTTTATATGTTTGATCATTTAGAGACTTATAACTCTCCATAAGTTAATAATTCATGTAGCTGTCAGAGTTTAGCCTGAACAAAATAGAATAGTTGAACTATATTTCTAATTAGTTCACTATAAAAATGATGGTATCTGGAAGATTACTAAATTGAAATTGGTGCTAAAGCTTGTTAACAATAAAGTTTTAAGAATTTAGAGGTGTGTAGGTTTTCTTCTGGGTCTTTCACTTTATTCAAAATTGATGTCTCTGTCTCTGTACAAATAACACATACTTTTTTATCACTATTGCTATGTAGTACAGCTTGAGGTCTGGTATGGTGATTCTCCCAGAAGTTCTTTCATTGCTGAGAATTCTTTGGGCAATCTTGTTTTGTTTTGTTTTTGTTATGGTTTTTGTTTTATTTTTCCATATGAAGTTGAGAACTGTTCTTTCCATGTCTGTGAGGAATTGTGTTGGAATTTTGGTGGGGATTACATTGAATCTGTAGATTGCTTTTGGTAAAATTGCTACTTTCACTATGTTAATCCTACTAATCCATGAGCATGGAACATCTTTCCATCTTCTGAGATCTTCTTAATCCTTTTTTTTTTTTCAGGGATTTGTACTTCTTGTCATAAGGATCTTTCACTTGCTTGGTAAGAGTTATACCAAGATATTTTATATTATTCTTGGCTATTGTGAAGGGTGTTGTTCCCCTAATTTCTTTCTTAGCCTGTGTATCATTTTTGTGAAGGAAGGCTACTGATTTGTTTGACTTAATTTTGTATCCTGCCACTTTGCTGAAGTTGTTTATCAGCTGTAGAAGTTCTCTGGTGGAATTTTGGGGGTTGCTTAGCTATACTATCATATCATGTACATATAGTAATATTTTGACTTCTCCCTTTCTAATATGTATATCCTTGATCTCCTTTTTTTTTTTGTCTAATTGCTCTGGCTAGAACTTTAAGTACTATATTGAATAGATAGGGATAAAGTGTCACAGATTTTAGTGGGGTTGCTTCTAGTTTGTCTCTTTAATTTTATGTTTGCTGATTGTTGGCTATTCATTGCTTTTATTATGTTTAGGTATATGCCACAAATTTCTGATCTCTCCAAGACTTTTAAGATGAAGTGGTGTATTTTGTCAAAACCCCTTTCAACATCTAATGAGATAATCATTTGGCTTATTTCCTTGAGTTATATCCATCAGTGGTGAGAGGATACTCAAAGGGCTCACCTCCAGTAGGTAGACAGGGCCTCAAAATTTCGGACGCAGAAGTGTTCCCATCTAAAAGAACTGCAGGGACAAAAAGAATTGAAGAGACAAAAATGGCTAAACAACTGAAGGAGCTAGAGAAAGGACCCAAGGAGCTGAAGGGTTTGCAGCCCCTTAGCATGAACAACAATATGAACTAACTAGTACCCTCAGAGCTCCCAGGGACTAAACCACCAACCAAGGAGTACACATGGGGGGACTCATGACTCCAGCGGCATGTGTATAGCAGAGGATGGCCAAGTAGGTCATCAATGGGAGGAGAGGACCTTGACTCTGTGAAGGTTCTATGCCCCAGTGTAGGGGAATGCCAGAGCCAGGAAGTGGAAGAGAGTGAGGTGGTAAGCAGGGGGTGGGGGGTTGGGGGGTAGGGAAACAGGGGATTGTTTTAGTTTTAGTTTTTATTTTTATTTTTTTTTCTTATTTTATTCTGCTTTTCTTTTTTTCTTTTGGAGGAGAACCTAGGAAAGGAGATATTGTAAATAAAGAAAACATCTAATAAAAAATAAAAACAAAACAAAACAACAACAACAACAACAACAAACTGAAGGAAAGGCAGTTCAATGACCAGATCAACTTGGGATCTATCTAATGGGAGAACACCAAGGTCTGATACTATTACTGATGCTATAATGTGCTTATAGAAGGGAGCCTTGCATGGCTGTCCCCTGAAATGTCCTACCATCAGCTTGCTGAGACAGTTGCAGGTCCTTACATCAAATATTGAACTGAAGTTGGGGGACCCCTATGTTTGAATTTGGGGAAGGATTGAAGAGGTTGAAGGGGAGAACATCCCCATAGGAAGACCCACAGTCTCAACTAACCCAGACCTCAGAGAGTTCCTAAAGAATGAGGCACCAACCAGGAAGATACACTGGCTGACAGTTCTGAGGTCCCTGGCACAAATATAGCAGAGATCTGCCTGGTCTGGCCTCAGTTGGAGAAAATAACACCCAATCTTCAAGAAACCTGGGGCCCCAGGGAAGGGGTAGGCCTAGTGGAGGAAGAATACCCTCTCAAAGGAAAGGGTGAGAAGGAATGGGATGAGGGACTATGGGGTAAAAGAAGAGGGTGGCAACTAAGGAAATGTAAATAAATAAAATAATAAAAACTGAAGAAAAAGAGAGTTTTTACTACTACTACTGCTAAACTTCAAATATCCTTTCAACCAAACAATAAAAACATTTCTCTCACATCCTCTGAGTTAGTTTCTCAATTTTAGAAAATTGAAATGTCCTTACCACAGTTTGGACCAGTGATGCTAAAACTATTGTATATGTGTCCACACTCCATAAATATCTCAATTATTTTCTTTTTCTTCAACAACATATATGCCTGAAGCACAGAGAAAAATAGAGGCACCTTTGGGACATAGGCATAAATAATCATCAAGAGGAAAAAGCCAGGACAATCATAGATCTGGACCAAATTTAAGTTTGATTTTAAAAAAGCTAGAAATGAGAACCCAGGAAAAAATCCTTTAGAAAGCTGCAATTGCAGTAAAAAAATCAGTTTTATTTGTCTGTTATAAATGCTGAGGTATTTAGTAATTCTGTTAGATTTTAAAAGAGAAAATATCTATTTGCTATAGTAATGCATGTCCTTGGAAATAAATTAGTGAGCATAGGACAATGAAATATAATTGTATCTGATGAATTTTGTTTGATTTTTAAAAGATGGACCTGATATAAACAAAGCAAAATCACAATATCTTAAACAGTTTTGGTATTTTCATTGACTTCTTTTTTCCTTTTTATTTCAATAAATTTTTATTTTCAAAAAACAAAAGCAAAACAAAAATATCCTTTCAAATCCTAAGAGACTAAGCCAATGGACTTGTTTGCTTTTAAGGAATAGGGAATAGTATTTCCTGGCATATAGTTGATGTACTTTTCAAAGCTTATGGCTTAACATAATTATCTGCTTTAGAACATGAGTTTAAGATTAGTAAATTTACATTAGGTAAACAATGTTTTGAGCACTCTATATGTAAATTTGCTCATTAATTTCAGTGGAAAAAAACAAAAGAATTTTAATCTTTCCTTTTAAATATTTGTCTTTTAGTTTTGAACATACTTAAAATGAATACTTAGTCAACATTTTCCAAGAAATATTTTTACCCAAATTATCCTTAGATCCCACATTTAAGGGTAATCCTGAGTCAGGTAATCCAATCACAAATGATCACACATGGTATGCACTAATAAGTGGTTATTAGCCCTGAAGATTGGAATACACAAAGTACAATCCACAAACCACAAGAAACTCAGGAAGAAGGAAGACCAAAGTGTGAATACTTTGTTCCTTCTTAAAAAAAAAAAAAAAAGTAGTTGCAGAGACAAACCATGGAGCAGAGACTAAAGGAAGGACAATCCAGAGACTGCTTCACCTGGGAGTCCTTCCCATGTTCAACCATCAAATCCAGATACTAATATGGATGCCAGCAAGTGCTGGTTGACAAGAGCCTGATACAGCTGTTTCCTGAGAGGCTCTGACAGTATGTGATTAATATAGAAGTAGAGGCTCAAAGCCATCCATTAGACTGAGTACAGGATCTCCAATGAAGGAGCTAGAGAAAGGACCCAAGGAGCTGAAGGGTTTGCAGCCCCTTAGGGTAAACAACAATATGAACTAACTTGTACCCTTAGAACTCCCAGGGACTAAACCACCAACCAAAGAGTACACATGGTGGGACTCATGACTCCAGCAGCATATGTATAGCAAAAAGAGTACATTCCTTGACTTGTATTACATGGTTGCTATAAGCTCACAGGGTTTAAATTTAAAAATATAAAGTAAAATGTTTAAGCATTGTGTTTCTTCATCAATAAAATGACCTTAATTTGAGAACTGTACTGAGTTATCTTTACAGAAAAAGAGGGCCTAGAATGCAGATCACAGTGGAGAACGTCAAGACCAGCTTGTACTACATTGTGTGTGTATGTGTATTTGTGTGTATGTGTGTGTGTGTATGTGTGTGTGAGAGTGTGTGTGTGTATGTGTGTGTGTATGTGTGTGTGTATGTATGTGTGTGTATGCATGTGTGTGTGTGTGTGTGTGTGTGTGTGTGTGTGTAGGTCATTCTATATCTACATATAGATATAGATATGAATGAATGAAAGTGAATCCCTGTGTCAAAAAAGAAAAAGGTGAAGAGACACTAGAGGGAGAAGATGAACAAAGAAAAATGAAGTCGGGAAAGAGGAAGGTGAGGAAAAGGGAGGAGAGGGGAAGAGAAAAAACAGGAAACATAATCTGAGGCAATAAGTTCTAGGTCAGATTCTAAATTAGAAAAAAAATAGTCTCTTCAGATCATATTATAATTATTTCACAAAGGTAACTTAGAAAATTTTTGTTTCAGGAAACAGTGTCTGTGAAGGCTGCAGTTTATTAATGAAATTTGAGGACTGCAAATAAAGCATTTTAATTGTTTCACAGTAGTAAAAAGCCACCATAGAAAAAGGCTCTCAAAATATTAATACTCATATTAGAAACTAGGGAGAAGTCAGACTGGCTAGTGTGATTCCTACTCTGGGCAATTGCTGTCTATTTTATCTAAATAAAAAGCAAACTAGGGTGAAAATCTACATAAAGTATTTTATAATTTCAGAGAAAAATTTCTTCTCTACATCATTGATTGGAAAAGTTTTGAATTCATAAGTGCACATAAAATTAATGACACACATTCTATCCATTTATGATATTTATAATAAACTTACCTCTTAATAGCTGCTAAATATTTGTTATTAGGGTAAATTATTTAAGATTATTATTTAAGATTGCTGTTTTATTTAGATCAATAACACTATCATATGTATTTCTTCAGATTTTGGGGGGCTGAATCAGGGATGAAGGGAGACAGGAGAGAATCCCAGAGAGCCAGAAGAGTGAGTAGAATTATGAAACAGTTTGGAATGGTAGTGGGGGAACCACTAGAAAGTTATAGACATGAGGGATTTGAGAGGCTCCCAGGATCTAATGGGGATGACATTAGTCGAAATGCCCAATAGTAGGGAGATGGAACCCAAAGAGACAACCTGCAGTCGATATACATGATCCCCAGTTGAGGGATGGGGCCACCCACACATCTAAAAATTTGGACCCAGAATCCTTTCTGTCTAAAGGAAATGCAGGGTCAAAAAATGAAGCAGAAACTGAAGGAAAGGCCATCTAGAGACCTCCCCTACCTGGGATCCCTCCCATCGCAGTCACCAAACTCTGACACTATTGCTGATGCCAAGCATTTGTGGACAGGAACCTGGTATGGCTGTCTTCTGAGTGGCTCTACTAGCACCTGACTGAGACAGATGCAGTTATAGCCAAACATTGGACTGAGCTCACAGACTTCTCTGGAAGAGTTAGGGGAAGGACTGAGGAGCTGGAGGGGATTGCAACCCCATAGGAAAAACAACAGTATTAACTTACCAGATCCCTTAGAGCACACAAGGACTAAGCTACCAACCAAAAAGCACATACATGGGCTGTTCCATGGCCCCCACAACATATGTAACATAGGACTGCCTTTTCTGGACTCAGTGGGAGGGGATGAGCTTTGTCCTGTGGATGTTTAATGTCCCAGAGAAGAGGGATGTTAGAAGGGTCAGGTAGGAGTGGATGGGTAGGAGAGTGAAGGGGAGAGGGCATAGAGTGGGGGGCTCAGGGAGGGCAGACTGGGGAGGGGGAAATACTTGAAATGCAAATAAATACAATAATTAATAAAAATGTATATAGAAAAAGAATGCTATTTTAAATGGAAATATAATAGTATCAGTATAATTTTTGTCCTTGTCTTTGTAATTTTTCCACAGACACACACGCCAGGAATAAAATATTTTCTTAAATTATAACATTTCTCCCTTATAATAACATTTATAAGGGTTTATAAATGGGATTATAATAACATTACTCCCTTTCATTTCCTCTATCCAAATCTACTCATATATCTCTCCTAAATTCCTTCAGTGGCCTCTTAATTCATTAGTGTCAATGTATGTATATATACATGATATATATAACTATATCATGTATATTTTATGTTATATATGTATATATATTATACAGTCCATGTTACTTCTCAGTCCATATGTATGTATGTTTTCTGGACTGACCTCTTAGTACTGGAATTAAAGTTTTTTTCTTTTTTTTGGTTTTTTGGTTTTTTGAGATAGGGTTACTCTGTGTAGCCCTGGCTGTCCTGGAACTCATTCTGTAGACCAGGCTGGCCTCCAACTCAGAAATCCACATGCCTCTCCCTCCCAAGTGCTGGGATTAAAGCCATGCACCACCACCGCTCGGTGGAATCAAAGTTTTGAAAATCTGTAACAAGCATAGCAGATGCCTCTTACCATTTACCATCAAGAACTTTAACTGTCCATCTTCTTCGGTGTCTACTCTTTCTTGACTGTTCTCCACAAGTCTCTTTGTAGTGATTTTTTGCCATTAACTTTCTTATTTGAAGTTGATACTGATTTGAAGTCATCCATTCCAATGCCAGCAAGAGATGCTGAAGAGAATGAAGTGACTGCTTATCAGGCATCCGTCAGCAAGCACTTCATGGCATCCACAATAGTGTCTGGGTTTGGGGTCTGTATATGGGATAGATCCTCAGGTGGGACAGTCTCTGGATGGCCTTCAGTATCTGCTTGACAATTTGTCTTTGTATTTCCTTCCTTGAGTATTTTGTTCAGTCTTCTAAGAAGGTCTGAAGCACCCACACTTTGGTATTCCTTCTTCTTGAGCTTCATAAGGTCTGTGAATTGTATTTTGGGTATCACTAGCTTTTGGGCTAATATCCACTTATCAGTGAGTGCATAGCATGTTTTACATTTGCAACTTGGTTACCTTACTCAGGATATTTTCTAGTTCCATCAATTTGCCTAAGAATTTCAAGTACTCATTGTTTTTAATAGCTGAGTAGTACTCCATTGTGTAAATGGAGTATATATACATTTTCTGTATCCATTCCTCTGTTGAGGGATTATCTGGGTTGATTCCAGCTTCTGGCTATCATAAGTAAGGCTGCTATGAACAAGTGGAGTATGTGTTCTTGTTATATGTTGGAGCATCTTCTGGGTATATGCCCAGGAGTGGTATAGCTGGGTCCTCAGGCAGTACTATGTTCAATTTTCTGAGGAACAGCCAAACTAATTCCAGAGTGGTTGTACCAGCTTGCAATCCTACCAATAATGGAGGAGTGTTTATCTTTCTCCACATCCTAACCAGCATCTGCTGTCACCTGAGTTTTTAGTTTTAGCCATTTTGACTGGTATGAGGTAGAATCTCAGTGTTGTTTTTATTTGCATTTCCCTGATGACTAAGGGTGTTGAAAATTTCTTTAGGTGTTTCTCAGCAATTTGATTTCTCTTCAGTTGAGAATTCTTTGTTTAGCTCTGTACCCAATTTTTAATATTGTTATTTGATTCTCTGGAGTCTAACTTCTTGAATTCTTTGTATATGTTGGATATTAGCCCTCTATCAGATGTAAGGTTGGTAAAGATCTTTTATCAGTCTGTTAGTTGCCATTTTGTCCTATTGGAATTGTCCTTTGCCTTACAGAAGCTTTGCAATTTAATGAGGTCCTATTTGTCTGTTGTTAATTTTAGAGCATAAGCTGTTGATGTTCTGTTCAGGAAATTTTCTCTTGTGCCCATATGTTCAATGCTCTTCCTCACTTTCTCTTCTATAAGTTTCAGTGTATCTGGTTTTATGTGTAGACCTTGATCCACTTGAACTTGAGCTTTGTAAAAGGAGATAAGAATGAATCAATTTGCATTTTTCTACAGGCTGACTACCAGTTGAAACTGTACCATTTGTTGAAAATGCTGCCTTTTTTTCCCACTGTATAGTTTTATATCCTTTGTTAAAGGTCAAGTGACCATAAGTGTCTGGGTTCATTTCTGTGTCTTCAATTCTATCCCATTGATATACATGCCTGTCTCTGAATCAAATCATACATTTTTTTACCACTATTTCTCTATACTACATGTTGAGGTCAGGGATGGTACAAGTTGGCTGGATATAGAGTTAACTCAAACAAATCAGTAACTTTCCTCTACTCAAAGATAAATGGGTTGAGAAAGAAATTAAGAAAATGATAATCTTAGCAATACTCACAAATAATATAAAATACTTGGTGTGACTCTAACTAAGCAAGTGAAAGATCTGTGTGACAAGAATTTCAAGTCTCTGAAGAAAAAAGTAGAAAAAAGATCTCAGAAGTTGGAAAGATCTCCCATGCTCATGGATTGGCAGGATTAATATAGTAAAAATGGCCATGGTACAGAAAGCAATCTACAGATTCAATGCAATCCCCATCAAAATTCCAACTCAACTGTTCATAGAGTTAGAAAGAGCAATTTGCAAATTCATTTGGAATAACAAAAAAACAAGGATAGTGAAAACTATTTTCAATAGTAAAACAATTAGTATTTTAATCTTTGAATTAATATGTGTTAAATACTAAGAATAAAACTATATTTATTCAAATACTGAAGTGTGTGTTTTTGGACACAAATTGATAAAATAGCATTTGTAAGACTATATTGTGTGATCTGGCTCATTTTAATATTTGTTTGAGAAACTTGAATGGGTTAGACCATAACAACTTTCACCAATACCACCTGGGACACATTGAATGGGCAAATATTTATATTCCTTATTTTTCAACTTACATGGATCTATGAATTCTATAGAGGCAGATTCTATTCATTCACCAGCAATTCTCTAAGAAGATGAGTTGAATACCATTCCTAAAATAATTTGATTCAGAAAACCTCTATTCTATGAAATAACTCACTTCACAGTCAATATCTAATGCTATATTCAATTATATATTCTTACTTTACTTGATTAAATATCCTGTATATTAATTTTGGAACTTGAATGTTCAGCACTGTACTAGTCAGGGTTCTCTAGAGTCACAGAACTAATGGAAGTCTCTATGTAGTAAAGGAATTTATTGATGACTTACAGTCTGTAGTCCAACTCTCTACAAAGTTCAGCAGCAACTGTGAATGGAAGTCCAAGGATCTAGCAGTTGCTCAGTCCCACAAGGCAAACAGGCAAAGAAGAGCAAGCCTTCCTTCTTCCAATGTCCTTATCTAGGTCTCCAGCAAAAGGTGTGGCCCAGATTAAAGGTGTGTGCCACCACACCTTTGATCCCAGATGACCTTGAACTCATACATCTTCATATCTTAATCTCCTGGGATTTATAGCCACTATGCCTCAAGATCTCCATGCCAATATTCAGGTTGAAAACTTGTATCTCTCAGCCTCCAGATTAGGGCCACAGGTGAGCCTTCTAATTCTGGATTGTAGTTCATTTCAGATATAGTAAAGTTGACAACCAGGAATAGCCACTACAATCCACCCCTTGTCAACTTTACACAAACAATATCTCATGTCCACATGAAACAATAACAAAATCATGAATACGCCTAACTTGATATAACTATTCCTCGTACAATCACAAACACATTTGTAAATTTACAATGGGGCAATATCCCTTGGGAACATTATTTTAGTGTCTCGACTTAAATACCAATTGATGTTAAAGAAATTGGAAGAAAGAAAAATGTATTCTTAACAAAATAAGACAGAAGCATTCATATTACTTTATAATCCTCATTTCTGCAACTGATTACGTGGCCTTAGCTGGTATTTATAACTACCTTCCTCTACTACCCATCCTGTATTTCCTTCCCCCTCAGCAAGCACCTCAACAGGTTTTGACTCTTTTCCTGGAGTATTGACCCATACCTTCATTCCTATAGTTGTTGGGATAGGAAGCAAAAATTTTATTAGAGGGTCACTAGGAGTGATAGTGAGTGGAACTATTCCCTTTTCCACCCCTTGATTCCTAGACCCATGGATGCTGGCTATGGGAGAAACTGTACCATATATTGGGTGCTGGTTCAAAGCATATACTGTCTTCTGAAGAACTCTGCCCCAGCCCTCCATGCTGTTGCCATCTAATTGGTGCTGTAGCTGTGTCTTCAAAAGGCCATTCCACCTTTCCATCAGACCAGCAGCTTCAGGATGATGGGGAACATGGTAAGACCAGTGGATTCCATGATCATGGGCCCACTGTCGCACTTCTCTGGCTGTGAAGTTGAGTTCCTTGGTCAGAAGCAATACTGTGTGGAATCCATGATGATAGATAAGGCATTCAGTGAGTCCATGGATGGTGGTTTTGGCAGAAGCATTTCATGCAGGAAAGGCAAATCCATAACCAAAATAAGTGTCTATTCCAGTAAGAACAAAATGTTGTCCTTTCCATGAAGGAAGTGGTCCAATGTAGTCAACCTGCCAGCAGGTTGCTGGCTGGTCACCTCAGGGAATGGTGCCATATCTGGGGCTCAGTGTTGGTTTCTGTTGTTGGCAGATCTGGCACTCAGCAGCAGCTGTAGCCAGGTCAGCCTTGGTGAGTGGAAGTCCTTGTTGTTGAGCCCAAGCATAACCTCCATCTCGGCCACCATGACCACTTTGTTCATGTCCCCATTGAGCAAGGACAGGGATGGCTGGGGAAAGAGGCTGACTGTCCACCGAATGGGTCATCTTCTCCACTTGATTACTGAACTCCTCCTCAGATGAAGTCACCTTTTAGTGAGCATTTACATGGGACACAAATTTCTTCACATCCTCTGCCCATTTGGAGAGATCTATCCACGTACTTCTTCCCCAGATATCTTTCTCACCAATTTTCCAGTCATGATCTTTACAGGTCCCTAACCATCCAGCCAATCCATTGGCTACAGCCCATGAATCAGTGAACAATCGTACATCTAGCCATTTCTTCTTCCAAACAAACTGTAATACCATGTGTACTGCCTGAAGTTCTGCCCACTGTGAAGATTTTCCTTCATCTGTATCTTTCAGGGTTGTCCTGGAAAGGGGTTGTAATGCTGTAGCTGTCCACTTCTGGGTGGTGCCTGCATAACGTGCAGAACCATCAGTAAACCAGGTCCTAGTCTTCTTTTCTACAGTCAGATAATCATAGGGAACACCCCATGAGGCTATAGGCACATGCTTGGCAGCAGATGGCATTATAACAGGAGTGGAAACCATAGGCATTTGAGGAACTTCTTCATGTAACTTGCTTGTGCCCTCAGGACCTCTTCTGGCCCAATCACATATATACCACTTCCATTTGATAACTGATTGCTGCTGTGCATGTCCTATTTTATGATTTGAAGGGTCTGATAGCACCCAGATCATGATGGGTAATTTAGGTCACATAGTAACTTGGTGTCCTATTGTCAAACGTTCAGTTTCCACTAAGGCCCAATAGCAGGCCAAGAGCTGTTTTTCAAAGGGAGAATAGTTGTCTGCAGATGATGGTAGAGCTTTGCTCCAAAATCCTAAGGGTCTCTTCTGTGATTCACCTACAGGGGCCTGCCAGAGGCTCCAAACAGCATCTTTATCTGCCACAGAAACCTCAAGTACCATCAGGTCTGCTGGATCATATGGTCCAAGTGGTAGAGCAGCCTGCACAGCAGTCTGGACCTATTGAAGAGCCTTCTCCTGTTCCAGGCCCCACACAAAGCTAGCAGCTTTTAGAGACACTTGGTAAATGGGCCTGAGTAGCACACCCAAGTGAGGAATGTATTGTCTCCAGGATCCAAATAGACCCACTAACATTGTGTTTCTCTCTTGGTGGTGGGAGGAGCCAGGTGCAATAACTTATCTTTTACCTTAGAAGGAATATCTCTGCATGCTCCACACCACTGACTTCTAAAAATTTCACTGAAGTAGATGGTCCTTGAATTTTGGTTGGATTTATTTCCCATCCTCTGGTACTCATATGTGTTACCAATGACTCCAAAGTGGTTGCTACTTCCTACTCACTCACTTGGTCCAATCAGCATAATGTCATCAATATAGTGCACCAATGTGATATTTTGTGGAAGAGACAAATGATCAGGATCTCTTCTAACTAAGCTATGACACAGGGCAGGAGAGTTAATATATCCTTGAGGCAAAACTGTAAACTGCTGGCCTTGCCAACTGAAAGCAAATTGCTTCTGGTGGTCCTTATGGACAGCTACTGATAAGAAGGCATTTGCCAGACCATACCTGCTGCATACCAGGTACGAGGAGATGTGTTAGTTAGTTCAAGTAAAGAAACTACATCTGGTACAGCAGCTGCAATTGGAGTTATTACTTGATTTAGTTTTTGATAATCAACTGTCATTCTCCATGATCCATCTGTTTTCTGCACTGGCCAGATAGGAGAGTTAAAGAGAGATGTGGTGGGAACCATCACCCCTGCATTTTTCAAGTCCTTGATAGTAGCAGTAATTTCTGCAATTCCTCCAGGAATTCGATACTGTTTTTGATTCACTATTTTCTTTGGCAGAGGCAACTCTAAAGGCTTCCATTTAGCCTTTCCAACCACAATAGCCCTCACTCCACAGGCCAGGGAACCAATATGAGAATTCTGCCAAGTTCTGAGTATATCTACCCCAATTATACATTCTGGAACTGGAGAAATGACCACAGGATGTGTTCGGGGACCTACTGGACCTACTGTGAGTCAGACATCAGTCAAAACTCCATTAGTCACCTGTCCTCCATAAGCCCCCTACTTTAACTGGAGGGCTACAATATTTCTTGGGATTTCCTGGGATCAGTGTCAATTCAAAACCAGTATCCAATAGACCCTGGAAAGTCTGATTATTTCCTTTCCCCCAATGTACAGTTACTCTTGTAAATGGTCGTAGGTCCCTCTGGGGAAGAACTGGAGAAAGGTTAACAGCAAAACTTTTAGGTATCTTATCAAGATTCTCTCTCAGAGGAACCTGGCCACCCCTTCATTCAAGGGGTTCTGGATCTGCAAACTGGCTCAAGTATGGAAATTGATTCACTGGCTGAGACTACCTTTTGCCACAATCCAATGTAGCCCTTCTTTCCTTTGTTTGAGAATTTTTTTGCTTATACAGGTCAAACAGATATGCAGTGGGCTTCCTATCTATTTAGTGCCTGGAAACACCATGATTGATTAGCCAGGACCAAAGGTCCAAACAATCATGCCATTATAAATTTCACCTCTCCTGTGCTGACCATTATGGGTTATATCATTATAAACATTGTTTTGTCCATTATGATAACTATGATCACCTTGTCTCTGACGATTCAATGCTGCCACCTGGCCCTTGTTGCCTTGGGGCCCAATTAAACCCATTGAATCTAATTGAGCAGCAGCATCTCCACCCCTAAGGTCTGGCACAAGGAAAAGGGCAAGAACAAAATTCTTCAAATGTGTTGGTGTCCCTCTCACCAGTTTGTGTCTTATAGTACTGGTGAAGGGCATAACTTCTGGACCTTCCCATTGTGGAGGATTAGGTTTTACACAATGTATCCACTCTAGCATTGCAATTTCCGTAAGCCTTAAAATTCCATCATCAACACTAAGCCAAGGGATATCAGGTATTGCAAATTTTCCGGAAAGGGGGGGAACCCCACTCCCAGGGCTCTGGAACAATGACACCAAACACCACCAAGACATGCAAACTTGATGCAATCAGCAAGAGGCTCTTTTATTCGGCGCTGTGCAAGACTCATATCCCACACGGGAGTAGAGGAGTCTGACCCCAAGCAAAAATTTAAATATGTCTTTAGACCTACACAGTTGCTGGGGCAGAGGGAAGACTAAGGCAAAGGAAAGTACAGGGTGGTCTCTGATTGGTGCTGGCTTGGGGTTCAGGGGTAGGTTAGCCACCTGGCAATTGTTTGTTACCTTTTTTTCTCCCAGGTCTTCCTGGTCTCCTTGTTTCTAGGTTCTGGGAGCTGGTCTCCCACTGTTTCTAGGTTCTGGGAGCTGGTCTCCTACTGAATTCAACTAAAGGCTGTTTCCACAGTACAGTTTGAAAACTTAAACTTAACCTCTCAGTATCTTTAACTCCTTTTCAATAGGCCATCTTTTGACAAACGCTTCAGCCAATCATTCAAACAAACTTCTGACACCTTTTTTTAACTCTGCGAGCTTCCATATTAAATCTAGAATCTCCACTCAGAGGGCCCATGTCAATAAATTCAGCCTGCTCTAGTTTTATGTTCCTTCCACCATTATCCCACATCCTTAAAATCCATTCCCACACATATTCCCCAGACTTCTGCTTGAATGAATTAGCAAACTCATTAAGCTCCTTAGTAGTGTAGCGAATTTCCTCGTGGACTACACTTTCTACCTCCCCTCTAGAGACCTGTTTTGCCTTAAGTGTGGTTATAGGTCTAGAAGAAACTATTGGTGGGCCTTGAGAAACTTCAGTATTGTCTTGTCTGGCATTTCCCTCAGCAAAAGTCACTGCTGGTTTATCAGACTCTGGGGGATTAACTTCCTTGTGTGGGAAAGGCATTATTTCAAAGGGTGGGGCTGAGGGTACTACTTCCACAGGTGGGGCAAACCCTTGAGAATCAGAAGATTCAAAATTCTCAGCTTCAATGGGGTCTTCCCACACATCCCCATCCCAAGTTATAGGATCCCATTCTTTGCCAACTAATGCCCTTACTTTAACTGCTGACACCCTCTGAGGTTGAGACTTGAATTTTCACTGTAATTCAGCCAACGTTATAATGACAGCTTCAGTTTGATTTTCTGCAACTTGAGCTGTATGACTGCTGGAGAGAAGATTCTCTTCAAGGACACACTTAGCAACTTTTACATTGTTTACTTGTGTCTGGAGCCTTGCGATTTTATCACACAACTCCTTATTTTCCTTCATTGTTTTTTCTCGAGATGCTGAGAGCAACCAACAAAATCATTTTCCAATTTCTTCCTCATCTTGTAGAAAGCTTTGTATACCGATCCCCTAATTCATCAAGATAACCAAGGGCATTAGCTTCTGTAAGCTTGAAATATAGTTGTGACCACGGGTCTTCAGTATTCTCTGAGCTCCCAGGAAGGAGAGAATTTGGAGAGGTTTCAGTAGTTGAAGGGGCTGATGGATTCTCAAACCATCTCCAGATTTTTAAAAGATCCATCCTTATACTTCTGCTCCTCTAGAGCCACTCCGAGTATCAATTATGTATTAGTCAGGGTTCTCTAGAGTCACAGAACTTATGGTAGTCTCTATGTAATAAAGGAATCTATTGATGACTTACAGTCTGTAGTCCAAATCCCAATAAAGTTCAGCAATAGCTGTGAATGGAAGTCCAAGTATCTCGCAGTTGCTCAGTTCCACAAGGCAAGCAGGCGAAGCAGAGCAAGCCTTCCTTCTTCCAATGCCCTTATATAGGTCTCCAGCAAAAGGTGTGGCCCAGGTTAAAGGTGTGTGCCTTTAATCCCAGATGACCGTGAACTCATAGACCTTCCAATCTTAATCTGGAATTCATAGCCACTATACCTCAAGATCTCCATGCCAAGATTCAGGTCAGAAACTTGTATCTCTCAGCCTCCAGATTAGGGGCACAGGTAAGCCTTCTAATTCTGTATTGTAGTTCATTTCAGATAGAGTCAAGTTGACAAGCAGGAATAGCCCCTACAAGCACACTAATAATTTTATAGTTTGGCTTAGCAAATATATTTGGATCCATAACACTAAATCTGCATTTATCATTATAGTTTCTTTCACTGACAGTGAAAAGATATAAAAACACACTAAAGAAATTAACAAATACAAAAATACTTTTTAGACAGAAAACTCTGGAAACTCGTGTTATCTAAATATAATATTATGTGGGTGTTACTGTAATTAACCAATTTCAGATTCATTAACACTGGCTTCTTCATATGTGAGGATTTATTTCTCACCAAATGACACACTATTATGAAGTATTTGACATTGGTCCTATAGTGAATTTCTATTAATCATGAGATTTTTTTTTTTTCTTTTTCAAAAGCTAACTTCTATCCCTTACAGCTCTGACTCGAGGCCATGGCTAATTATAGTAGCACAAGTAGAATAAAAGCAGCTGAAGCTCATATGGCTGTACTGCTATAGGAACCTTTGGCTTCAATCTGAAAATCTGCTTATCTCAAAGGAATGGGACGATAGAAGGAAGGGCTAGCTGAAAAAGAATCAGTATCACAAAAACAACTTTTTTCTTCTGTAAAGAAAAAAATACTTGGACAAAAGAGATCCATTACAAGACTTAAGATGACAAATGTTTATGAATAACATTCTAAATGGCCGAAGTCAACTATGCTATAAACCATCTGGCAGATTTAAGTCCTAACTGAAATGCATGTGAATTATTGCCATTTAATGAACTATTTAATGGACTCATGAAAAAATTATTTGGCAAAACAACAGGTTTTCAGGAAAAACAATCAATCTTCCTGAATACCAAACCCAGAGACTATTTCCCCAGCAAATAAAAAAAAAATGTACGGGATCAAGTGACTTAGTCTCTGAATTTCAAAAAAGTAAAAGTCATATTTATAATGGATAAACAAAAGATGCCCATGCTGTTGTCATTGATAACATTTAGCAGTGTGATAGAGTGTCATCCACATCCATAGTCATCACTCACCAAGATGAAGAAGGCCTCCATGCAGAAAAGGCACATTATACCTGAAGAAACTGTGGGAACAAGAGCTAAGATAATTTTTGAAAAATTGATTTTGATAATAAATAAGTTCAGCTGGTGGAACTGAATTAAAATAAAACTTTCATTTCATGTCAAGGTATTTGATCAATATCACCCTGTACTGTTGGTATTAAAATATACCATAATTCACAATTTATCAAAGAAAGAAAAATTACTTTTCAACATTTTTAATCATTGCTTTCTCATTATTTTTAATACCAATGAGAAGATTGCAATTATGTTACTTAACCTTTAGTTTTCTTGAATCATTGTTCTTTGGCAAAGTGAACTGCTTTCCTCAATTATTTCATAGTACATAGCATTTGGTTACACTTTATTAAGTGTAATTTTGCAAAAAGCCTATGAATCTAAGTTAAGGCATTTACATAGTCTTATAACATGACATAATGTTGGTGACATGATGTGTGTATTTAGGATGCATTGTTAATATACAATTATAAGGTATAATACCTGGCCCAGAATATATATGGCCCACAATTATTAGTCATGAAGGAGGCCAGCAAATAGTGCTATTTACAAGAGTGTTCTGCTAAAATGTTTCTTTGAAACTGATTGCATCATCTGTAGAAAGGGTTGTGCTTAGTAAAACAATTGTCATGTTCATTTATACAACTAAGAATTTAATTCTCCCAAAATGTAAATATTTTTGGTCACTTAGAATAAAATGAGATAAAGTCAGGAAAATAATTGCCTCAGTGCAAGATTTCTTACATGTTTAGACTGAAAATTATCTGGTTCTTAACATTTACATAAAAAATATCAGAATATTACGTCTAGTTCTGTGAACTGTATTTTATCTAATTTCTCTCACTGTTTGCTCTTATAACTAAACTTTTAAAATATAGCTAAGGAGACAGAATTACAAGGATTTCAAAGCTAAAGTCATTTATGATGTTTTATACCATTTATGATGTTTAACTCTCCAGTATTCATGTTATACAACAGATTTAACTTCACTTTTAATTAATTATTTAATTAATTAATTAACCTTAAACACAGATAACAGCTTACCCTCCTTCCTCTCCTCCCAACCTCTCCCTATTCCCTCCCCTCCACACCATATCTCCTCTTCCTTTCTCCTCACAGAAAGGGAGTCCTCCCATGGACATCAACCCACCTTGGCAGATGAAATTGCACGACTAGGTGCATCTTCTCCTATTGAGGCTAGATAAGGCAGCCCAGTTAGAAGAAAGGGATCCAGAAGAAGATAACAGAGACATAGACATCCCCTGATCCTGTGGTTAGGGGTTTGATATGAAGACCCAGGTGCACATCTGTTATATATGTATAAGAGGTCTATGTCCATCTCATGCAAAAAGCATTTCACATTTGCTTTACTCAGTGGCTCTTCTATGTTTTCATCTTCTTAGCTAAAGTGAGAATTCACCCTTTTATGCTGCTATGTACTCTTGATTGCCTTTATTCCATACTCAGTATTCTCACATCAGAAATGCAAGAGAGAGGAACACAAGCATGTACCTGATACTACTGAGTCTATCTTCTCAACTTGTAAATGAGCATTAACACACAAACAACCCTAATAAAGGTAAATAAGTTCCAGCAGATATTTATAAAGCAAAGACATCTTCAAAGACCATATGAGAGGAGTGTTGTAAGTAAAGATGTAGGAAACTAAAGCTCATGCCATTGTGAAGACTTAAAGAATTGATTATGTGAACATGAAAGACTATTATCCAATACAGACACTGTGGAAATGGGTTCAGGTGGAAAGATCATCAGCAGGACAGAAATAAATAATGAAGGAAACCTTGAGATAAAAATCATGTGGCTGAAAGATAATTACTGAGATCACAGTGACATTTGAGTTATATTCAGGGCTTGGCAGATACACAGATTCCATGTAGCCCAAAGTACGAAAATAAATTATGTGATATTAGACACAATGGATTTTCCAAAGAAAGTATTCAACTGTTCTGATATCTCATCGTTTAAATATTAAGGTACCTACATTGCAAATGTGCCCCTTTCTTTGGACTCTCACAGTAGTGATTTGATGGGAAGAATGAAGTGAGAGTCAGCAGAGGCATAATCTCTCCATGTCTGCCTCTGTTTCCTCTTCCAAATCCCACAGCATATAGAGGCTAACATGGGCCTTCAAACTACACAATTCATAATTTTTCACAGGGAAGCCCTTGACCTTTAAATATCTTCCAGTGTGATATGGTGTTCATATTTTCTTTTGATGTTCTTGACTCAGATCTAGTGTTATACTCTTACAAATAAGTGACCACATCTCTTAAATTTAATGCACTTAAGGGCACCAAGCACACTTTGTTCCTTCTGTGTGCTCTGTTTACTTAAAATAAAAGAATTATTGAAGTGTGTCCTTTGGATCAAATCAGAATCAAAACTAACAGAAAGTAACGGTCTGAGAACTGATTCATTCAATTTGCCCAAAAAGAGTTTTACCATATCTCTCTATGTTATACCAATATGTAAACACATCCTTTTACATTATGAGGAATTAAAATTTAACATTGAGTTTCCTATTAATTCTATGGACTTTATCAAGAAATTAAGTCTTGGTTTTACTTTGTTTCTAAAAATAGCAAGAATAACTGTTTATTACTGCAACAGCTGACTGTATTCTTTATTCCAAGGGAAAAATAACCATAACTGTTTCCTAAATCACTATGTGACAGATAATTCAGTATTACACATTAAATGTTTCGTTAAAATATACATGTACACTGATGAGGAATATCCATTTTAAATGTATGTAAAATTTTCCAATTCTGTAATCAATTACATAACAGTGGTTGATATGTGATTGGCAATAGCTGAACTCCATTTCCTACAGTGTAGCTTGTATAACTACTTCAACTCACTGTTTCTTAAACTTGTGTCTTCCTGTTGTGACTTCGATTTCTCCTGCAGTATAACCAACTATTTTTCATGATCTCCTATTCACAGTCTGTGAACTGTATTTTATCTAATTTCTTTCACTGCTTACTTTCGTAATTAAACTTTTTAAAATCTAGCCACAGAGACAGAAATTGCAAGAATTTCAAAGAATGCAGTCCAGGTGAGGGGCTGAGGGGAGGGAATCTAATGACAGGAAGCCAAGATCATGACATCTGGGAATCTTGTGAAAGAGTGGGATCATAGAAGATTTCAGACACTGGCCACCAAGCAGGGAGATTGCTGGAGCTGGACCCAGTCTCCCCAAACGTTCAAATGTAGCAAATATATAGCTTGGTCTTCATGTGGGATATATGTGTGTGTGTGTGTGTGTGTGCACTTTTGTATTTTTATTTGTATAGAATATATAACATGTTATATGTATATATTATATATTGTTATATATTATATCTTTATTATGTAGTATATAAAGGATAATATAAGTATAATACATGTGTGCATTTATACTATATTATATATCTACAAATATGTGCATATGTTTATACCTACAATAAATATTCACATATATGCATAACGTATATATACATACCTTACATATGTGTATATACATTTATATAATATATGTTTATACATAAATACACATATGTATTAAATGTATACATATATATTTAATTGATATGATATATAATAATATGTGATATGTGAATGATATATGATATACAATGAATGAGATATAATATATATATATAATGTATACACATATATGTGCATATGTTTAGATATATATGTGTAAAAGTATATTTATAAATATTTATGCAATAAAAATATTTTGAAAAGAGTCCATGTATTTGAAGGTCAGTGGAAAAGGGTATATAGTATGATCTGGAGGGAGAAATGTCAAGGAGGAAATGCAATTATACTATAATCTCAAAAAGAGATAAAAAGTAAAAAATGTAAATCAAAGAAACAAAAAATTAATACTTCTATAATTCTAAAATATACAAAATTCATTTCTCAAGTCCTGGCCACAGTCAGCAAGATGAATGATTTCTTTGGTTGCTGTTGTAAAATAAACAAAGAAATAAAACAAAGAAAATATGGATGCATACGTTCACTGCCTACTTTTATGAAGAAAGAGAAATCAGCTGAACACAATGAAGGTAAAATGGTCTGGCACAATATTTTGGAATCAATCCTGAAGGCTTCTTGCAGATCTTCATCATTGATATGCAGCCAGACTGATAAAAGTCATTTGGATAAGCAGAGTGTAAAAACAGTTTTGAAAGACCAGAAAGCATTAAAAAAATATTGAATTATAAATATTATATTCCAGGAATATGAGAATATGACATAAGCTAGTAGATAAGTTTTACAGCATCTGCAATAAGAAAATGATTGTTAGACTTTTTCTTTCTTTTTCATTCCCACCTCCCAAAGGATGTATAAAATTACTTCTTAAGATTCACACAGGTCACATTTTCCAGTCATCATAGGCACTTGTCAAAATGGTAGTTAGCTCCATTATAAAACCTAATTATTCTAAGTTTCCATATCCCTGCGTCTTATATTTCTTAGCATGATTCTGACATTGAAATACAAAATTTCATTGTTAGATTTCTAATCCCTTTCCAGTTGCTCACTAAGCTTTGTGGTGCCTCATGCCTGAAGTCTCGAATCAGTTGAAGTGTATGACTAGAAAATCCCATAATCCTCTTCCGGTTTCCCCGAATTCCTGTATGTGAAAATGTCATTTTCATCTGCTAAGCAGTCATAAAAATGCTAATGTTTCCTCAGTGTTGAATGTACAACACCAGAAGTTTAGAAATTTTACCTGTGAAAGATAAATCTATTGGAGTCATTTTTGGAAAGAAAATACTTATATATTATAACAAATAAACTTCAGAGTTTTCAGGAAAAATGTTTTTCTTGAATTTTATTAATCAAATTACATTTGTTTTATTAAACATTTGAAATCCAATGAGAGGAATATGAGGTATTAGTGAACTCAAATTGATGACTAGGAAGAGTTATGCAGAATTTCTATAAATAATATCAAAATTTATGTCTTTGCTTAAAAAATTGTCCTTGTTCTGTTCATTTATGGTAGATAACAGAAAAAGTTATTTCCAACAATTACTCAGGTGAAAAACTTAAGCATATATTGTTGCTTCCTTTGAATATGTGTTGTGTGAGTCAGAGACTCGGAGTGATTTACATTTTTATTATTTCTCTTCAGATATAGAAAGTTGTTGTAAATTTAATTTTTGGTTTAATTTTCAATGAAAATATACAGTTGTTTGTGAATTTATTAAAATGTGTACCTAATGTGTGTTCAAAATATGATTAATATTATGACAAACTCATGTGAACCATAAACTTTGTTTCACAAATTTTAATTGTTTCATTTTTCTACTGTAAGATATGTGGAATATGGCAGTGTTGTTGAAAGCTGTTTTATTACACTTGTGAAATGGCATCTTGTTGGCCACTAAATACTATTAAATCTGACTTGATTGCTAAATTATCAACCTATAAACTTTCTAAAGATTTATTTTTATTTTTTTTTAAAAAGCTTTTCAATGATTTGTCTTTACCTTTGAGCTTATCACTTACATTTTATTTATGGTTTTGTGAGGCAACACAGCCTAGAATAGTTCTGTTTAATTTATCCAAAGTATGTAAAGTCTACTCTACATCTTCAATACATCCCTTCAATGTAAAAAGTTGTTAAAATTGGCAACTACAATGTGGGTATTTCTTGCTGCATTATGATACTAGTTGCCTCCTCATTCTTGTGTATATATTTAGATAGACTTCAGAATCACACTGGACTCTGACTCAAGTATTTCATTATAACATTGTGATCCATGTTTCAAGAAAAAATTTTATTGAAATTTTATCATGTACAATTGGAAACAGTTGGATATAAACCTGCTGAAGAGAATTTGATTCCTAGAACACACAAAAAAAGAGAAAAGTAGTTTTTCAAAGTTGTCTTCTGACTTTCCCTTATTTTTCTTGGCATGTGCAGGCTCATACTCAGCATCTATGTACACACACAAACACACATACACACACAAACATACTCACAGAGTCAATAAATTTTAAAAAATGGAGGGAAACTTCATTATTCTTTGCTGGTCTTTCAAGCAAACACATCTACATTTATTCTTATAGAATCTATTTCTGTTTAAAATTACTTTCTTCATATAATGTTGTAACCCTGACTAATGCCATTGTTAAAATTTAGACAGTTGTTTGTTAGATATTAAGAAATACTAGCCTTCCAGTTAGGATATGGATTTTATGTCATCTCTATTCCTCTTGGCAAAAATAAGAATCAAGTTTAAAAAAACATAATTAATCTATTCCCATGATAGAAAAGAAGAGATGAAGGAAGAGTACAAAATTACTGCATGGGTGGGGATCCAGAGCATAGTTGTTCTGAAACATCCAGGATCACAGGTGACGCTCCAACCCCTGTCCCAATGCATGGCCTAACTGAGACCTCCAAGGACACAGGGGACACAGGACTCTCCCATCCCCCAGCCAGAGACACATGTTCCTTCCACTTAATGAGGAAATACATAAATCTGTTAAAGATATACAGGACAACATAGTGAAGGAGTTGAACAAAACCATCTTATAGCTAAAAATGGAAATAGAAACATTAAAGAAAACACCAAGTGAGACAACCTGGAGATGGAAAACTATGAAAAGAGCAGGAGTCGTAGATGCAAGCATCACCAACAGAATACAATCTCAGGTGTAGAAGATTCCGTACAAGACACTGACACACAAAGAAAAGACAAAAAGCAAAGAGCTTCTAACTCAAAACATTAAAGAAATCCAGGACACAATGAAAAGACCAAACCAAAGAACACTAGGTATAGAAAAGAATGAAGATTCCAACAGAACTTGTACAGAATGTCAGGAAATTGAAATCAACTGCCTCACCTAGGGATCCATCCCATCTGAAGACATCAAACACTATGCCCCCAAACACACACACACACACACACACACACACACACACACACACACACACACTATTGCTGATGCCAAGAAGTACTTGCTGACAGGAGCCTGATATGGCTGTTTCCTGAGATGTTCTATCAGTACCTGACCAACACAGATATAAATACAGCCAACCATCAGACTGAGCCCAGGGACCCCAATGGAGAGGCTAGGGGAAGGATTGAAGGAGCTAAAGGGGATTGCAATCATAGGAAGAACAATGTCAGCTAACTGGACCACCCAGAGCTCTCAGAGACTAAACCACCAACCAAAGAGTATACCTGGAGGGATCCAGGGCTCCTGATACATATGCAGCATAGGATGGCCTTATTTGATATGAATGAAAGACAGTTCCCTTGGTCCTGTTGAGGCTTGATGCCCCAGCACAGGGGGATGCTAGAGTGGTGAGATGGGAATGGGTGATTTGGTGGAAGAGCACCCTAATAGAGGCAAAAGGTGGGGCAAGGGAGATGGGATTGGGGAGAGGGGGCTATGGAGGCATAACTGGAATGGGGGATATCATTTGAAATGTAAACGATAAAAATGATTAATAATAAAATAAAATAAAATAAAAAGAGTACCCTTAGATTTTCAGTCACTTGCCTAAGTATGACCTGAGAGCCTGAATTAGCTTCTTGGAATGAATATTCTGAGAAGCCATTTTAGCTCCCACTACCTGGCAGAGTGGAAATACAGTATCCACTGTGTAAAAACTGCGTTGTCAATGTCCATAGATACTCACAGGTTGGTTTGGCTTTGCAGAGATATTTGGCTCAGCTATTCACAAAGGTAAGCACAAGTAAACCAGACTCCATGTTGTCTTAGAATATCAGGTGCAAAAACTTTGAACGTAAAAAGACCAATCACCCAAACAACAAAGACCAAAACAGTACAAGTTATAACTGTCAATCATCAAATCCAGACACGATTGTGGATGCCAGCAAGTTCTGGCTGACAGGAGTCTGATATAGCTGTCTCCTGAGAGGCTCTGACAGTACCTAACTAATACAGAAGTAGAGAGGTTCACAGCCATCCATTGGACTCAGCACAGGGTCCCCAATGAAGGAGCTAGAGAAAGGACCCAAGGAGCT
>NW_022196891.1:42303013-42317380 GCF_008632895.1 Mastomys coucha | reverse complement strand
ATAAAGAAAATATCTAATTAAAAAAAAAAAGAAAAAAAAAACTCAGGAGGGTACGGATTCTGGCTGGGTTTATGCATAAAGAGGTATCCACACAGAGAAATCACTGTGAACTGGAAGGACATATGAAATTAACTTGTATGATTTCTGGCCAACCTACACCTGAGGTGACTGTCACAAAAGGCAAACCAGAGAAAGGCAAAAATTACATCCTTACAAAGTTTTGCTTATACTTTTGTACTTCAGTCATTTTTTTGTTTCTTACATCTTGCCTGATTAGGTTATTATCAATATCCCTTATTTCCGCATACTCTCTGTGTGGGTTAAAGATTTTCCTCAAATCTCTCACCCCCACACTTGTCATCTCCTTCATAGTTACCCAATTTTATAAAGGTTTAGAGACTGAATATATAATCAAACAAAAACAGATGAATGAAGTAAGAAACTTAAGACCTGTGCAGAGGAATTAACACAGAGAATAAAATTGCAACATAGAGAGGAACTTTAAATACATGGAAAGGCAATATAAGGGGAATTTACATCAATTCAAACTATTTGTAATAGTTAGGAATTTGATCAGACTATAAGCCTATCAGCAAATGAATGGATTGAGAAATGTATACATAAGCATTAATGCTTTATTTGGCCATAAAGAGTGAAATCATAGCATTTCCAGGAAAATAGATAAAGGTGAATATCATTATGCTACATAAAATAAAACGTATGAAGACAAAAGGGACCCAAGAGGAGATGCTGAGTCAAGGAGAACAGATGGAAAGAAGAGTAATGGGATACATGTGATCTGAGGGCAGAGCTGGCTTTTGGGGAAGAAGTGAGCCAGCAAGGGGGCATAAGAAGATGATGACAGAGGGAATCTATGGCGACAGGAAAATTGGGGATCGCATGTGAAAAGGACATACTGAAAAGAATACTTTTTGATTCTTTCACAAACCGAGACCAGGAACATCACTGGGAATTCATGAGCATGCAATATTCTGTTCTTGCTGCTTGCATAAGAAAAACATCCTAACTAACTATGTCCATACAATATTGATTTTAATTTTTTGGTAAACACCAGAGCTACATCTAATTTAATAATGGAAAAAATAATATGTTCACATACTCATTAAATTAAAGCAAAAAATCTGTGTCTGTGTTACCTCCTACTAAGGAAAAATAAATCAAATGAAACAATTACTTTTGGTTCAAACTACAAGGGGTCATAAATTAGTATCTCAGATAAATAGTTTCTTCTAATCAAACATTAGAAACTCAAGTTAATAGAAAAGATACAGAAATTTTACATTAAATCTTTGTATGTTCCTTTTGCTCTTTCTAATTGCTACAAACATTATTAATGAAACAAATGAGGGATAAATTAAGGACCCTAAGGACAGTGCTATTGTTAGATTACAGATCTTAATATTGATATTGTATAATTAATATTGTTTTATCTAATTTATGGTAACTACATACTATTTATAGTATAGAACTTGGGATTATAAGAGGACTAGTTTATAAAAAAAACTCAATATTTTCTGAAATGATATCAATTTAGTCAGGGGGAAGGGGATTACAACCACTAGGAATAATCATTAGTGTAATAGAATATACCAGGAACTAAAGCAGAAAACATGAGATAGTACTTCTCACACGCAGGGGACTAGACTAACTTACAGAATCACATTATATTTATAAATTTCTTATCCCAGAAACTCTTGTTCAAAATTATAGTTAATTTTATCTAAATATTTATTTAAAAATAATTAATAGAAGCAATAAATTGAAGTGAATTGCCATGTGAGTTGACAGGTATGTTATTTGTTTATCAGTAAATAAGAGATCCAATCATTTCTTGCTTTCTACTATCTATACAGCTGTGTACCTATTTATCTTAAGTTAATAACAATCCTCAACATAATGAGGGGAAATTTAAGGTTTCTCTGTTCTTTCAATCCTTAGGGTTCCTTACGCATCCTGTTTTGTTTAGGAATATTTCAGAGTGTGCCAAGCATATGCTTTTGTGTGTGTTTTTAGATGTATTTTTCTTCCTGAGTTGTTTCCATGACAAACAAAGGAGGAGTGAGAAAGGAGTAGTGATGGTACAGAAGAGATTGAGTGGAAAGAAATAAATAGTTAAGTAGTTTAGCATTCTCTAGTTTAAATGCATTACTTCATATGTAAATTAATTTTATATACAAAAAGATGTTGTACAAGAGCCATGAGCATTTTAAAAGATAACAGAAAGCTTTAGGAATACTTTATCTTTTCCCTTTGATCTTGGGACTTGGACAGAAAACAGTTACAAGATTTATCAAGTAAACACAGAGCAGATACTGCGAATGATTAAGGTAGGGTAAAATGAGATGTTTTGTATGACTGTGTTCCAAGTCATGTAATATTTATCTGATTTTCAAATTTTGAGAGTCCTTAATTTCACTTAGTGACCATTCTGGGTATTAACTTTCTAATAGGCACTTGTACCATTAAATCTAAATTAATATATGATGTGTATATAAACCTTCCTTTCTCATTGAACAACTGCATAACTGTTCATGTTCTGCTTCTGTTTGTGTCTTCTGTAACAAGATCGGCAGGTCTTTCCTGGAACACATGTTATTTCAGACTTGATAAGCCTTATGCTTCATAATGCCATTTTTTCTGGAATTTGGCTAATATTTATTTATTTACTTCTTAGTTTCTCAACACTATGAAAATTTGCCTTTGCCTAGATCTATCTCCTTTCTTTTTGTTTTGAGAGGGATTAATAAAAAAATTTATTGTGATCAATAAGACATTTTACACCTCACAAATAATGTGAACTGCTTGGGGTACTATAAACTCATTGAAAGTGCATACCTAATGTATAAAAAGAGGATAGTGTTAGATATTGGTATATTTTAATTAATATCAAATATCTTTATACTGCAAACGTAATGTACTATTTAACTTACATTGGCATTTAAAAAAGAACAACACTTTACTTTATATTTTTGAATGAAATGTTGCATGTGTATGTATCATAGTTGCCGCATGGTGTTTTTAATATAAGAAGGTAAAAGGCCATTGAAAAAAATCCAAATTGGTCATTAGTCAGAATATGTGCACCATGCTTATTCATTTCCTAAACTTTTAATATAATCTTTTTTGTTTTCGGAAAAGCTGAAATCTGTTTTTCTCAACGAGTGAGATATAGCATAGCATCTGTCCATGCTGTTACGTTCTCTACACCTGAATGCTGGGATTTGAACCAGAAGATGTGGGGATGACAGGCCAGCACTCTGCCCCTGAGCTATTTCACTAAGTTCTAATATTTCTAGCCTTAGGATAAATAAGGAAAATTCAAAAACAGAGTGGAAGAAAAGAACCCAACATTTCAAAAATAAACAGTTTACATAAATAGCATTTTCTCATGGCTCATTATTACTACTGACACATGTATTAATCAGCTTACCATATGCTAGCACAGCTGTGATGGGCTCATGCAAATCTCTACAGATTTTTCCTTCTCTGTATAGAAATATTTTTCAATATGAGAGCAAAGTACCATTGTGTTTTGTGCTAAAATATGGTGTAGAGTGAGCATATGTTCTCTGGCCCTTCTTGTTAAGACTGGCAATTGTATTTATTCATTAATGACATTCTTGCAGAGTCGATGTCTTTTACCTACACTACCCCACAGTAGGCATTAATAGACTTATAAAGTTTTACATCAAACATATCATTTTTTATTACCTTTTCCATTAATAGGAGGAAATTTAGTGACAACCTTTCCTTCTCTTCTGGATACATTACATTAGTACCTCTCTGCCCCCTTGCTTCCCATCAGGCAGTTCTTTCTTATTTCACGTGGATTGCAACTGAAAGCTTTTACTCTCCTACGTGTTTGTTTGTCACCTCTGTTTCACAAAATTCATCTGAAACTTCTCAGGTGTGCAATTTCAAGTTCTTATGTGGACTGAGACATTTTAGGAGCCTTGTGTCAGTGAACTGGAAATTGGTAAATTGGTGGGTAGAAAAATCCAAGTTATTCTGGAGCAATAACCATGATAGTTGGTCTGTCTGCAAAAGATCTAATATCCCTTGAAGGCTGGATGGTAAATTAAAAGTTCTCTCTCTCTCTCTCTCTCTCTCTCTCTCTCTCTCTCTCTCTCTCTCTCTCTCTCTCTCTCCCTCTCTCTCTCCCTTCCTCCCTTCCTCTCTCCCTCCCTCTGTCTCTCTCTCTCCCTCTTTCTCTCCCTCTTTCTCCCTTTCTCTCTTCTACTTGCTCTCACTCTTTCTCTCCCTCTCTTGCTGTCTCTTTCATAGCAATATCCCTCACAAACAAAGTAGATTATGTTATTGGGAGAAAGCATATATACTCTTTTTAATATGTATACTGTATATTATGGGCTAGTTGTACTTATTGCTAGAATATGAAAACTTTTGTAGTTTTGTATTTAATTTCTGTACTTTCTTTTTTGATATTTATTTTGTTATATAATTTAATAATTTAGAATATAAAATTAAATAGTTGAGAAATATAATTCCATAATATAGTTTGAATATTAAATTTTTATCATCAAAAAATTACTTGGATTTCACAATTCTTATATTTTGAAACACAAATATGGCTGAGATATATTACCAACATGTTGTTATGTGTGACTATGTAATTTTCTATTTTTAGCATGGTATATTTTTGTGCACTACACCTCTCTCTATTCAGATTTAGAATAGAGCACATAGAATTTTGATTTTAAGTAGTGGGGCTTCATTTCAGGTTATTTTATTAGATATTTTCTTTATTTACATGTCATACAATATCTCCTTTCCCATGTTCGCCTCTGAAAAAAATAAAATAAAACAAAACAAAAACAAACCCCCATTCCCTCTCCCCTCCCTACCACCCTACCCTCTCCTGCTTACTGGTCCTGGCATTCCCCTACACTGCAGCAGAGAACCTTAACAGGGCTGAGGGCCTCTCCTCCCATTGATGACCGACTTGGCCATCCTCTGCTATACATATGCTGCTGGAGCCATGAGTCCCACCAAGTGTACTCTTTGGTTGATGGTTTAGTCCCTGGGAGCTCTGAGGGTACTAGTTAGTTCATATTGTTGTTCCTCCTAAGGGGTTGCAAGCTCTTCAGCTCCATGGGTCCTTTCTCTAGCTCTTTCATTGGGGACCCTGTACTCAGTCCAATGGATGGCTGTGAGCCTCTACTTCTGTATTAGTCTGGTACTGTCAGAGCCTCTCATAAGATAGCTATATCAGGCTCCTGTCAGCCAGTGCTTGCTGGGCATGCACAATAGTGTCTGGATTTGATGATTGAATATGGGAAGGATTCCCAGGTGGAGCAGTCTCTAGATTGTCCTTCCTTCAGTCTCTGCTCCATAGTTAGTCTCTACAACTCCCTCCACGGGTATTTTGTTCCCCCTTTATGAAGGAATTAAGTATCCACGTTTTGGTCTTCCTTCTTCTTGAGTTTCTTGTGGTTTGTGGATTGTACTTTGTGTAATCCAATCTTCTGGACTAATATCCACTTATCAGAGAGTACATACCATGTGTGTTCTTTTGTGACTGGGTTACCTCACTCAGGATGGCTTTCTCCAGATCCATCCATTTCCCTAAGAATTTCATAAATTCATTGTTTTTAATAGCTGATTAGTACTACATTGTGTAGATATACCACATTTTCTGTATCCATTCCTCTGTTGAGGGACATCTGGGTTGTTCTAGTTTCTGGCTATTATATATAAGGCTGTTATGAACATAGTTGGAGCATGTGTCCTTATTACATTTCGGAGCATCTTCTGTGTATATGCCCAGGAGTGGTATAGCTGGGTCCACAGGTAGTACTATGTCCAATTTCCTGAGGAACTGCCAAATTGATTTCCAGAGTGGTTGTACCAGCTTGCAATTCCACCTGTAATGAAGGAGTGTTCCTCTTTCTCCACAACCTCTCCAGCATCTGCTGTCACCTGAGCTTTTTATCCTAGCCATTCTGACTGGTGTGCGGTAGAATCTCAGGGTTGTTTTGATTTGCATTTCTCTGATGACTAAGGATGTTGAACATTTCTTTAGGTTCTTCTCAGCCATTCGATATTCCTTAGTTGAGAATTATTTGTTTAGCTCTGTACACCATTTTTTAATAGGGTTATTTGGTCCTCTGGAGTCTAACTTCTTGAGTTCTTTGTATATCTTGAATATTAGCCCTCTATCAGATATAGGATTGGTAAAGATCTTTTCCCAATTTGTTCGTTGCTATTTTGTCCTATTGACAGTGTCCTTTGCTTTATAGAAGCTTTGCAATTTTATGAGGTCACATTTGTTAATTCTTGATCTTAGTTCTATGGGGTATTTGCATCTCATTTAATAAACCTATTTCTTTTTTTTTTATAAATCTTTTTTTAAATTTTTTTTAGATTTATTTATTTATTATATGTAAGTACACTGTAGCTGTCAGATCTCATTACGGGTGGTTGTGAGCCACCATGTGGTTGCTGGGATTTGAACTCATGACCTTCCGAAGAGCAGTCGGTGCTCTTCTCTGCTGAGCCATCTCACCAGCCCGACCTATTTCTTTTTTACTAGATGTTTTCTTTATTTATATTTAAATTATATCACCTTTCCTGGTTTTCCCTCCCCCCCAAAAAAAACCAAACAAACATATTCCCTCCCCCTGGTCACCAACCCACCCTCTCCCGCTTCCTGACCCTGGCATTTCCCTTATACTGTGGATGCCAACAAATGCAGGCTGACAGAAGCCTGATGTAGCTGTTGCTTGAGAGGCTATGCCAGTGCTTGACTAATACAAAAGTAGAAGCTCACAGCTATCCATTGAACTGGGTACAGAGTCCACAATGAAGGAGCTAGAGAAAGGACCTAAGGAGCTGAATGGGTTTGCAGCCCCATAGGAGGAATAACAATCTGAACTAACTAGAACCCTCAGAGCTCCCAGGGACTAAACCACCAACCAAAGAATACACATGGTAGGACTCATGGCTCCAGCTGCATATGTAGCATAGGATGGCCTAGTTAGTCATCAATGGGAGGAGAAGCCCTTGGCCTTGTGAAGGCTCTATGCTTCAGTATAGGGGAATTTTTGTGCTTTCTAAAAATGATATCCAACAGTGAGTCAGAATGTGAAGTGAGAAACAATAGTTGAACCGATGCATACAAAACCAGAAATAGGTACAGCTGAGAGGAGGAAACTATTGGACAAGATACATATTCAAAATCCAACCAACACATTACAATAAATGTATATGTCAACCTCAGAAGATAACTTTAATAAGATATACCTTAAGGAGATTTTATTCTGTTTTTCATTGTAGATGGAGAAATTTGTTGAGACTTAGCTGTCTAGAGGATGAAAAGTAGTACACTAATCCCAGAGAGCAAATTATTGATTCATTCACTAAAAGTTATAATACAAAGAAGACAACATACATTACAGAATATGTGATTCTTCTTTCCACTCTAAAAATGACTAATCAGTATCTTTCTTATTCCACAGTCAGCCTTCATAGGAAGAAAAATTTGGCATGTATATTCTCATAAAAAATTCGTATGGCTGATGGCTCAGACTTGCCTTTTGCAATTTAGGTGTTACGCTTTTTTCTTCTACTATCTATTTTAAGTTTTCAATGTTGAGCAACTTTCTGGCAAATCCTTTAATCAATTCATCAGATCTACGTAAACTATATGCTCAATATTCAATAGTGACACCAAATTCATGCTGGATCCCTCACTTCTTAAAATGATTTACCAATTGTTTTAATGTTAAAACATTAAAGATTTTCTGATCAAAATTTTAGCCTAAGAGTATTCTTTACTCTCATTTGCTATCCAGCTCTAAAAGAAAGAGAATGTAATTTTTTGCATTTATATTATATTCTTTCAATTAATTTTCCATAATAATGTATGATTTTAAAGTTAGAGCAAGTGAATTTTCTTTCGTGTTGTTAACTAACTTAAACAATAGAAAGGAAAAAGTTTTCATGACATAGATCCAGTCATATCTGAATTTCTTTGTAAGCCCGATAAATCTATATAGATGTATGCTTGCATCCTAAATAGTCACAGTGATTTTTCTGAATATATAATAAGCCTATATTATTACACATTACAAATTTGCAATAGAGGTCCCACTGGGGTGTGTGCAGTTACAAATTCAAAAGTCTTTTTTTGTTATTCAGACAGAAATATCAGATAACATTGTAAATATTCAAACATTGGTAGGCCTCATACTACAAATGCTACCTTACATTTAGTTTATTGCAATATTCATTGTGCATCAGTGGGAGGTAAATGGTTGTGAAGGACAAATAAAGGTTGAGTGTGAAAAAAGTGAAAGCATGGGGAAATTTTTTGAATTTTGTTTCTGCTGCCTATGCCCCCATTACAATGGATAATCAAGAGTTGACTACATTGTAATTAGAACTGAAGTTGAAGAACACACCAAAACAATTCACAATTTATATTAGAATATAGCTCATCAACACTCTAAGTATATATTAATAGGGCATTCAAAATCAAGCATTTGGCATTTCAAAGGAAGCTCCCCACATCTGGAGTGATTTGGAGAGACACTATTTAGTGCCCTCTGTCTTTCAAGTATTTTTGGTTAGTCCAACTTTTCATAATATTGCAATCAGTCTGTAAGTAGGAAATATTAATGTAGTGAAATGGGATTATCTTCATTTCTGGACAATACTAAAGAAAATAATATAATCAAGAAAAGAATACAGTAACACAAATTTGGGTTAATTAGAAAAATAAATGAATGTTGATAATTCTGTGATTATTAAAAAATTATAGGTTTTAACAAATGCTTGAATTGTTTTTGGAACTTTTCACCTCTAAAAGGTACAGTTTCACTAAATAGGTCTTACTAAATTTTATTTTGCATCTATGTATTTCTTCCATAATTTTTATAATAAAAATTCCATATAGTAGTAAATCTACATACTTTTCTGGTACTAAATATTCTGTGGTTCACCTGATTTTAGGGGTATATTAATTTTTGCATAATTCATAACATAATAGTGGTTATGTACATGTAATCTTATATAAAAGAGTAATAAGTATGCCAAGTTCTGGTATTGCTATTTGATGCTAACTCATAGAAACTTTTGAGAAAATGTTACTAGAATATAATTTAGAGAAAATTGGGTTAAAAAGAAAAGCATAGAAATAAGTGTAGTCAGAAGAACTATAAAGTAAAAACAAATACAGGAAAATTGTCTCATTTGCTTTTGTGATAGGTATATATTTATCAGACACATTTGATCATTGATAAATGATTCTATATGTAATAATTATATATCTTCTTTATATCTAAAAATATCAAAAATGAACTAAATTACAAAGTAATCATGTAATCTAATCCATTCAATGACAGGGATTATTTCATATTTTAACTATGTTTTAATACAAATAACATACCTGAGATGAAAAGTACCACCAATTATTTTCCTTTGGAAGCCAGGAAACTGAGGTTCTGAGTTGAAATAACCAGCTAAAGGTTAATTAGCTTTCCAATTCAAGAGCATTATTTCAAATACTAAAGGCCTGACCCCTAGAGTTATGTTCCTGATGGGCCAAAGGTCCAGGCAGCAGGAATACTGGCGAAAAACCCTAATGGCTAATTACAAAGGATAAAGAAAACTACCTCTCTTCACTTCACAAATCTTTAGAAAAATGAATTTATGAAAATAACAAGGAGGAGAAAAATATGTTGAAGATAACCAACACAATTTTTTTCTTCACTCAAATTCAATCAAATGAGGTTTTATATACAGAAATGAAGACTTAATTCTTGTACCCATTCAACAATACATTGCTAACCACAAGTAATATCTGGGACAGTCTCTTTGCTTTGGAAGAAAGTCTCACTACTTTGTGAAGAAAACAAAACAAACAAACAAACAAAACAAAAAAAAACTGAGGAAATACCAACTATGGATCCTAAATTAAAAAACAAAATACTGATACCGGGACTAGAATAAGTTAATTTCCAGCTTATCTCAAGGAGCCAACTAGATTTATCCAACTCAGTAGGAAGCTCTGCTTGCTATACACAGGCAGACATTGATGTTTTCTACGTAAATACCCAATTTGCAGAAATCTAAGAAATTGAAAAAGCACAATAATTTCTGATTGATCATGAAAGCCAGAAAATCAAGGTATGCAATAACATTATATCTCCTAGCAATATCAGAATCTACATGTATAAAATTTTACTAATATAACTGCCCAATGTGAGATGAACAAGGACAACAGCAGCAATGGGCATACAAATATATAGAAAAAGCCCAAGAGACCACATGTTTAAACAAAGAATGATAGGCAACTGAGGAAAATTGAGAACTAGAGTTGTCATCCCTAGGAACAAGCATACTCGAATTTTGTCCAGTGCCAAAGTTTAGGCTCTGTAATGCACCCAATTGACATTATATGGATTCAACCATTTATATCTATGAATACTATATATATATACATATATATATGTATATGCTAATGTGCATGAAATAGCATTTAATGAAAAATAAAGTACAGATCTATGGTAGAGAGAATGGGATGTGAGAGGGATTAGAGGTAAGAGAAGGAAAAATCTCAAAATAGAAAGTATATTACAGAGTTTATATACATATTATGAACTGGACTAAGTTTCTTAACCTAATGTGAGGGTGTTATGACTCTGGTATACTTAGGGTGAACAATCATGTGTTTCAGTTAGGCACCTGACTCAAAGTCAGATTTAAATATAGCCATACAAGACAAGTTTGTGAACAGTTATGTTTAACCCTTTCTGTGTATTACATGGGGTTCCTTGAAAAATTGGGCTGTGGTGGGGTATCCACCATAAGAAAATATGATAAAATGTGGGTAGGATGCCTATGTTAAGCATTTGTAGAAGGCACTTAAAGTTAACTGCTTTATCTCTGATATCATGTGTCTTGGGTTGGAATCACAGACCTACTAATTATGCAAGGTTTTTAAAGCTTTATTTGCTTCTTCTCAAAATATGGACAAGAAATTCTTCTGTTCAGTTTTTAACTTAACAGCTATTTTGTTTGATTACTTAATGATGGACTATTTAGAGAACTGAATGTCATTATTAGTAACTATTTTGATTGATACCTATTTCACAGTAAGCGTTCCATAAGATTAGATAGCATCTTTTATTCTTATCAGTAAAATAAAATAATAACTTATTGTCCTATGTATGCACCTTCTGGGTCATTGTAGTTACTATTGTATTTCTGTTTTCATTAGCAATTTTTTCAGTTACATTAGGAAATATTAATGGGGAAAGTAAGGGGAAAATTAAGTAATCCAGAATGAAAAACAAATTCAAACCATGTAAGTTACCATAAAATATTGAAATTTCTCTGAATAATTCTTGCTTTCTGATTCAGAACCTGTCATTTAAATCATGTTCATTTAAGAACATGTCTTTTGTAATGGTCTCTTTCCATTAAAAAGAGAATTTTCCCATAGTAAAACAGGTTTCAATTGCAAAGTCAGGTAAGTTTTATGAATGCTGAGAATGGCACTTATCTGTATGTACAAAGACAAATCCTTAGAATGTACTTACAGGGCTGATGCTTGCTTAGGAAGCTGGCGGTTATGTATTCTCCTTTGTGGTAAATGTCTTCACTAGCTTGGGGTGGCTGCCTGTCTCTAGTACACTACATAATTTCTTTCTGTTGACCAGAACTTACGTATGTCCAGTTTTCACAGCTTTTGTTTAGTGCCAAAATACATATGTCACTGAGATTATGGTTCCTAGGAATATCAGAAGCTACAACCATGAAGTCATCATAAGATCATAATGAATTTTAAAAATATATTTCTTATTCAAAGAAAAATAGTAAAGTGATTCAACCAGTAAAGGGACAGATATTATAACTTTCGGTTATGAGTGCTATTGTTTAAATATGTCTTCCCTTATTCAACTACTGCAGCTTAATATCTTACCAGAAAGAGAACTTAAGAATTGATTAAGTTATAAGAACCATGAATGCATAAATACTACTAAGGTGTAATTTATTTAATTATTATGAGAGTGCCATACTTACAAAGGTTATTTAGTCTCTCCCATTTTTTTTCACATGCATACTTTCTCTCAATATTTTCTCCTATATAAGAAAATTCAGCTAAAGAAATTAGTCTATGGTATGGAATCTCAGGGTTGTTTTCATTTGAACTTTCCTGATGACTAAGGATGTTGAACATTTCTTTAGGTGCTTCTCAGCCATTCAGTATTCGTCAGTTGAGAATTCTTTGTTTAGCTCTGTACCCCATTTTTAATAGTGTTATTTGGTTCTCTGGAGTCTACCTTTTTAGTTCTTTGTATATATTGCATATTAGCTCTCTATCTGATGTAGTACTGGCAAAGGTCTTTTTTTCCAATCTGTTGGTTGCTGTTTTGTCCTATTGACAATGGACTTTGCCTCACCGAAGCTTTGCAATTATATGAGGTCCCATTTGTCAATTGTGGCTCCTAGAGCATGTTTGGGGCTCTTCTGTACTTTCTCTTCTAATAATTTCAGTTTAACTGGTTTTATTTGGAGGTCCTTGACCCACTTGGTCTTGAGCTTTCTAAAAGGAGATAAGAATGAATCGATTTGCATTCTTTTATGGGCTAACCTCCAGTTGAACCACCCCCATTTGGTAAAAATGTTGTCTCTTTTTCACTGGACGGTTTTAGCTCCTTTATCAAAAATCAAGAGACCATAGGTATGTGGATTAATTTCTGGGTCTGTAATTCTAGTCCATTGATCTACCTGCCTGTCTCTGTATAAATACCATGCACTTTGTATCACTATTGCTCTGTATTACAGATTAAGTTCAGGAATGGTGATTACCCCAGAAATTCTTTTATTGTTGAGACTAGTTTTCACTATACTGTTTTTTTGTTTGTTTGTTTGTTTGTTTTGTTATTCCAAATGAATTTGAGAATTGCTCTTTCTAACTCTACAAAGAACTGAATTGGAATTTTGATGGGGATTGCAGTGAATCTGCAGATTGCTTTTGACAAAATGGCCATTTTTACTGTATTAAATGTACTGATGTATCCTGCCCATCAATGAGCATGGGAGATCTCTCCATCTTCTGAGATCTTCGAATTCTTTCTTCAGAGGCTTGAAGTTTGTGTCATACAGATTTTTCACTTGCTTAGTTAGAGTGGCACCAAAATATTTTGTACTACTTGTGAGTATTGTGTAGGATATCATTTCTATAATTTCTTTCTCAGCCTGTTTATTCTTTGAGTAGATGATGGCTACTGACTTGATTGAGTTAATTTTATATGCAGCCACTTTGTTGAAGTTTTTTTTATCAGGTTTAGGAGCTCTCTGGTGGAATTTTTGGGGTCACTTAAGTATACTATCATATCATCTGCAAATAGAGATAATTTGACTTCTTCCTTTACAGTTTGTATCCCTTTGACCTCCTTTTGTTGTCTAATTGCTCTGGCTAGGACTTCAAGTACTATATTGAACAAGTAGGGAGAGAGTGGGCAGCTTTGTCTAGTACCTGATTTTATTGGGATTTCTTCATTTGTCTCCATTTAGTTTGTTGTTGGCTACTGCTTTGCTGTATATTGCTTTTACTATGTTTTAGTACTATGTATGTGCCTTGAATTCCTTATCTTTCCAAGACTATTATCATAAAGGATGTCAAATTTTTCCAAATATTTTCTTAGTATCTAACAATATGATTAAGTAGTTTTTTTTTCTTCTAGTCTGTTTATATAGTGGATTATGTTGATGTATTTCCATATAGCGAACCATCCCTGCATACCTAGGATGATGCCTCCTTGATCATGATGGGTGGTCACTTTGATATGTTCTTAGATTTGGGTTTTTGAGAATTTTACTGAGTATTTTTGAAGCAATGGTCATATGTGAAATTGGGCTGAAGTTCCTTTCTTTGTTGGGTCTTTGGGTAGTTTAGGTAAGAGCATAAGTGTGGCTTCGTAGAATGAATTTAGTGGTGTTCCTTTGTTTCTATTTTGTGGAGTATTTTCAAGAGTATTTGTACTCAGTCTTCTTTGAAGGTCTGATACAATTCTGCACTAAACCCATTTGGTCCTGAGTATTTTTTGTTGTTGTTGTTGTCGGGAACCTTTTAATGACTGCTTCTACTTCTTTAGAAATGATGGGATGGTTTACATGGTTTACCCAATCTTGATTTAACTTTGTTACCTGGTATCTATCTAGAAAATTGTCCATTTTATCCATATTTTCTAGTTTTGTTGAATATAGTGTTTTATAGTAGGATCTAGTGATTTCTTTGAATTGCCTCAGTTTCGGTTATTATGTCTCCATTTTCATTTCTGATTTTGTTAATTTGGATACTGTCTCTGTGCCTTCTGC
>NW_022196891.1:42301553-42303003 GCF_008632895.1 Mastomys coucha | reverse complement strand
AACCAAACAAAACCAAACAAAACAAAATAGTTCCTGGTTTTGTTGATTCTATGTATAGTTCTTTTTGTTTCTACTTCGTTGATTTCAGCCCTGAGTGTGATTATTTCATGCTGTCTACTCCTCTTAGGTGTATTTGCTTACTTTTGTTCTAGATCTTTCAGATGTGCTATCAAGCTCCTAGTGTATGTTCTCTCCATTTTCTTTTTGGAGGCACTCAGAGTTTTCCTCTTAGCCTACTTTCATTTTGAGCCATAGATTTGGGTATGTTGTGCCTTCATGTTCATTAAATTCTAAAATCTCTTTATTTTGTTTCTTTTTTTCTTCCTTAACCAAGTTATCACTGAGAAGAACATTGTTCAGCTTCCATGTGTATGTGGGTTTTCTGTTGTTTTTGTTGTTATTGAAGACCACACTTAATCTGTAATGATTGGATAGGATGCATGGGATTATCTCAATCTTTTTGACTCTGTTGAGGCCTGTTTCGTGACAGGTTATATGGTCAATTTTGGAGACGGTATCATGAGGTGCTGAGAAGAGGTATATTCTTTTGTTTTAGGTTAAAAAGTTCTATACATATCTGTTAAATCCATTTGGTTTTTAACTTCTGTTAGTTTCAGTGTATCTCTGTTTAGTTTCTGTTTCCATGATCTGTCCAATGCTGAGAGTTGAATGTTAAAATCTCTCACTATTAGTATGTGAGGTGCGATGTGTGCTTTGAGCTTTAGTAAAATTTCTTTAATGAATGTGGGTGCCCTCGCATTTAGAGAATAGATGTTCAGAGCTGAGAGTTCATCTTGGTAGATTTGCCCTTTGACGTGTCCTTCCTTATGTTTTTTGATAACTTTTGGTTGAAAGTCAATTTTATTCAATATTAGAATGGCTACTCTAGCTTTTTGCTTGGGACCATTTGTTTGGAGAATTATTTTCCAGCCTTTTACTCTGAGGTAGTGTCTGTCTTTGTCACTGAGATTTGATTCCTGTATTCAGCAAACTTCTGGGTCCTGTTTACATATCCAATTTGTTAGTCTATGTGTTTTTATGGGGGAATTGAGTCCATTGATGTGAAGCAATATGAAGGAATAGTGGTTGTTGCTCCTTGTTATTGTGTTGTTAGAGGTGGAATTATATTTGTGTGGTTATCTTCTTTTGGGTTTGCTGAAAGATTACTTTTTTGCTTTTTATAAGGTGTAAGTTTTCTCCTTGAGTTGCTTTCCATCTCATATCCATTGTAGAGCTGGATATGTGGAAAGATATTGTATAAATTTTGTTTTGTCATGGAATACTTTGGTTTCTCCATCTATGGTAAGTGAGAATTTTGCTGGATATAGTAGCCTGGGCTGGCATATGTGCTCTCTTTTAGTCTATATGACATCTGCCCAGGATCTTCTAGCCTTCATAGTGTCTATTGAGAAGTCTGGTGTAATTCTTTTTTTTTTTTTTTTTTTTTTTT
>NW_022196891.1:42267285-42300453 GCF_008632895.1 Mastomys coucha | reverse complement strand
GGTCCTATTGACAGTGTCTTTTGCCTTACAGAAGCTTTGCAACTTTATGAGGTCCCATTTGTCAATTTCTAATAGGTTTGACTTTCTATGTTACTTAACCTTTTTCCCTTACCACTTTTAATATTCTTCCTCTGTTTTGTGCATTTGGTGTTTTGACTACTATGTGACGGGAGGAATTTCTTTTCTGTTCCAATATATTTGGAGTTCTGTAGGCTTCTTGTATGTTCATGGGCATCTCCTTTTTTTAGGTTAGGGAAGATTTCTTCTACTATTTTTTTGAAGATATTTACTGGCCCTTAAATTTGGAATCTTTACTCTCTGCTATACCTATTTTCCTTAGATTTGTTCTTCTCATTGTATCTTGGATTTCCTGGATGTTTTGGGTTAGGAGCTTTTGCTTTTTGCACTTTCATTGACTGTTGTGTCAATGTTTTCTATTGTATCTTCTAAATCTGAGATTCTTCTGTCTCTTCTATTCTGTTGGTGATACTTGCATCTATGACTCCTGATCTCTTTTTTTTTTTTTTTTTTAGGTTTTTTCTTTTTTAACTCAAGGGTTGTCTCCTTTTGTGATGTCTTTATTGTTTGTATTTCCATTTTTAGATCCTGGATTGTTTTTTACAATTCCTTCACCTGTTTGGTTGTGTTTTCCTATAAACCTTTAAGGAATTTTTATGTTTCCTCCTTAAGGGCTTCTATTTGTTTCCCTGTGTTCTCAAGTATTTTTTTAAGAGAGTTATTTTTGTCTGTCTTTATGTTCTCTATCATCATCATGAGATGTTACTTTAAATCAGAGTCTTACTTTCTGGTGTGTTGGGGTACCTAGGAATTGCTGCGGTGGGAGAACTGCGTTCTGATGATGCCAAGTAGTCTTGTTTTCTGTTGCTTAGGTTCTTGTACTTGCCTCTCAACATCTGGTTATCTCTAGTGTTAGCTGGTCTTGTATCTGATTGGAGCTTGTCCCTCCTGTGCGCCTGTGAGCCTGTGAGCCTGTGAATTAGGTGTATCAGCAGTCCTCAGGAGATCAGCTCTCTCCGGGCTATGGGACATCCTTATTTTTGGGGAGCAGATACAAACTGGAAACATCCTGTCCCTGGCTGCACTGCTGTTCCTTTCCCTTTTGTGCTCCTGGAAGGTCACTTTTTGGACAGTTGTTGGGCCAAATATATTCATCTCCTGTGTGAACTTCAGAGTGACAGAACTCCTGGAGACCCACTCTCTCTGTGCAGGATTTGGGTCCTGTACAGGGTTACCTCCAGGTTACATCCAGGGCTCAGATGGAGACCATAAGGGTCCTGTCCCTCATTCTCCCTTTTCAATCATCTACAAAGTGACTCCCACTAGCTACATCAATTTCCATCCCTCACCAGCATATTCCTGCCAGCATTTGTTTTAATTTTCTTTTGACTAAAGATAGATAAATCTAAAAGTAGTTTTACTTTGCATCTTACCGTTAACTGATAAAACTGAACATTTAAAAATGTTTTTCATTGATGTTTTTCAGATTCTTTTGAGGAACCTCTGCTTAATTAATAATTATGTGCAATATATTAAAGAGTAAACTTCTGGAAGATATAATTTTTTTTCAATTCAGTTACATGTCTCTTCACTCAATTTATTGTATATTTTACCATCAAAAATATTTTTCAGTTTCATGGGGTCCCATTTATCAACCAGTGGTCTTGATTCTTGTACTATCAGGTCCTGTTCAGAAAGTCTTTCTTGTGTCAAGGACTTTAGTTGTATGCCTTAGATTATTCTCTTGAAGATTCAGACTCTTAGGTCTTACATTGATATTATTATCCCATTTAGTGTTGTGTTATACAGACTTAAAGACTGGCATCCACTTTCATTCTTCTAAATGCACCTATATTATCTAGCTAAAAAGATATGAAGATACTATCTTATCTGTTGTAGCCCTTTATCTCTTTGTCAAAATTCAAGTGGCTATTGAAGAGCAGCTTTTTTGGTACTCAATTTTATTTCATTGTTAAATGAATATATTTTTGTGCTCTGCATCATGTCGTTTTCATTACGATACCTCACATAATGTTTTTAGTGTTCAGCATTGTTTTGCATATTTGATATTTAAAGCAAATTTTGACACTTTTGTTTTCCAATTTCTGTACACAATTTTGGGTAGAATTTCAAGAGAAGTTGTGGATGATGGAAAGAAAAATAATGAAACAAAGGCTTTAAATGTGGTGGAGAATTGAAGAAAAGGACAAAGAAGTATATATAAAGATACCCTAGGGAAATGTTATAGGAAAACTTGTTATTGTAGTAGACGTCTAAAACATATGCTTATAAACATGCAAAAAGATTTCAAATTAAGTTACCTTATAAAAGGTGTATGCTGCCTCTCACAAATACAAAAGAATATCAAAGAAAAAGCCCGGTGACAGATATGGGTGACTTGTTTTGAGTTGTTGGTCATGCAAGCTATTGTCACTGCTCTTGAGTATCTCCTAGAACTTAATGTATGACTCCATATAATTCATAAGCGATGTAAATATTACATTTCTGCTGACATAAAAGCTTCATCTTTACTGGCTGGCTGTTATAGTCCTGGGTGCTGGACTGCACAGTATTGAAGGAGGAAAGTACTCATCAGTTTTACCCAGTATGGTTGATAAGCTGAGCTATCAACTTGACTATACTTCTAATAAACTAAATCCAAACTTCTCTATATTGCTATGAGAAAATGTCTTAGTCAGATTGTTTGAAGCAGGATAACCTACCCTATTGCATGTCAAATCTTCCAGTGGCACCCCTTATAAAACGAATTAGAATAAAGAAAATGCTTTTTGTCAACTTTCCTCCATTCACACGTTTATCATTACTGTTGCTTCCTTCTGCATTAAATACAACTTCTTCATGATTCCAATGTAGAATGAAAATTATCAGCTCTCAATAATCCTTGAGGGCTTCAATATCATATTATGATTTGAGGTATCCAGCCTCAGATCCTGATAACACAAGAGATCCACTGTCTTTCTGGACTTGGAAATTTATAGTGGACTAAATAGTCAAACTTATATATACATATACTTTTGTAAAACTAACTTTTATTTCCTCAGAGGAAGAGATGATATATATATATTCCAGTAATGATATCATAACTGTGATATCATTCAGAATAATAATATTAGGTTTTCCCTTATGACCTTTGACCTAACCAGCTATATTCATATTAATAACTGGTTATATCATAGATCACAAGGGAGAACCTAATATTATTATTCTGAATATGATATCACAGTTGTGCTCATAATTAAGAGCATTTGAGTGCTTGCATAAATCCTGAAGAGCATCAAGTCAGCCAAAATACTAGTATGGAAAAAAAGAAAAACTGGGCTTCAAGGAGTTTCACCTCTATCTGAGGAAGTATTGACAATTGATTGCTATTTGGGAAGCAACAGTCAATTTTCTCTAGGATTCTATCCTTAATAGTGCTTCCAAAGCCTCAGTAATAGCTATATACTCGTGCAGTTCCAATTAGACTTAGTAGGTTAAAAAAACAAAACTATAAACATAAATTTGAAAAGAAAAGGTAAGAGACAAGGTAGGAATTTGATGAGAGGAAAAGTTGGATCAAAATAGATACCCTTGAATAAAATTTTCAAACAATAAATGTTTCAGGTGGTTTCCAAATTTTTATTAGAAATTGGTATCAAGAGTGGGGTCAGAATGATTATGGATTTACATGGAACTTTTTAGGAAGACTTGCTCAACAATAGAAAAGCTCACATTAAGTGGGAACATCTGATATAGCATTAACAAGAAGAAATATTAAGGCTCTAGACATATTATGATATAATCAAACATATTGATTTATGAGAGACAATTGGCTGTGCTTCCAGAGAGAAGAACTGGTAAGGTTGAATAAAGATCAGATCCAGTGAGTCTCAGAATTAATAACGTTAAGAATGCTACTCCCTACCTGCCTCTACTTGCTCTGGAACATGGAACAACGACACACCACTGAGGATCATGGTGATCAATGCATAGCATAAAAATCTGGAATTCTCCATGATAATAAGGTATCTAGATAAGCCACCAGTGTTGTTCACAAAATTAGAAACTATTTCTAACATATAAGCCACCATGGTCTTTTTATCTTCTCTCTTTGCCAGCCCCACAGGCAAATAAAATAAGCAACAAACAATACTCACTATCTTGACCACACTGACTCTGTAACCCGAGTGTTCAATGATCCACTTAGTATACAGTGTTTAGCAAATACTGTGTCTACTAAATTTTATTTTCATAATTGGTTTTAAATTAAGCAACATTTTAGTGTTTTGACATTTATAAACTGAAAACTTTTGCTAATATTAAAAAATAAAAGAAGCATATACTTCTAAAGACTTGATATGCCAATATCCTAATTTCTTAATGGTTATATTTAGTCTTAAAACAGAAGATCTGGGAGAAATTTGTTAATTTTGTGAATTAATTCAGTGCTCTTTTGATGCAGTTTTGCAAGTAAAAAATTTAGGACACATTCTTGGGGATTGTAAGAAAAGAGTTTTGAATAACATCGTAAATTTTTATTTCTTAATACTGACTTTGTCTTCAGAATATAAATGTAAATGCCCAGTTGTCTTGATAAGCAAATCGAATACCTAAGTACAGATACATATTTCTAAACTGGGGTGATGACTTTACTCATTAAAAGGCAGTTGTTAGAGTGCTCTGGCCCACTGATTTTAGTACTTCAATTATGATGTGTCTCTTGTCCTATATAATAAAGTAGCTGGGTAAAGTGTCACTTTAATCATCATGTCTTTGTTATGGTACTTGCCTGGTTAAGAATCAGGTATGAAGTATATTTTATTTATATTTGTTGTATAAAAGATACAAACAAAATATTTTATACTTCTTTTTCCCAAGACATCAAATTGTAAGATATTGGTTATGATATATAAAGTGAAAACAAAAATGAACCAGTGCACTTTTAAGCTTTAAGGCTTTCCTTTGACTAACTGAAAGACTCCAGAATAACACAAGGTTAGTATGATTTAGAATATTTGTCAGTGATTTCACGCAGAGAGAATAGATTTTCTTTTATATTGACATGAAGCATTCAGTTTCTAAGTGGGTAGTGGCTACTTCACCTATGTTTTCTTTAGGTGAGTCCAACCAGATCTATGTGAACACTCTTAGGGTATATGTGCTGGGAAGTATTTGTGACTTTCAATGTTTTGTCTGTTCAGAAAGAAGATTTAGTTGGTAGGGATTTTAATCCAGCAAGACGACTACTCTGCCTGGAATACAAATAGTCCTTAGTAAACAGCTTTAACTCCAAGTCATGATGGTAAAGTTAGTTTGTGAATGGAAGCAGCCATATTTGAAAGAGCCATCTAACTGAAAGGCAAAGTGACAAACCAGAGAAAGATTTGAAAGGAAGAAGTCAAAATATCACTATTTGCAGATGATATGACAGTATACTTAAGTGACCCTAAAAATCCAAGCAGTGATAAGCAATTTCAGCAAAGTTGCTGGATATAAAGTTAACTCAAACAAATCAGTGTCCTTTCTTTACTCAAAAGTTTAATTTTCTTTCTTTTTTTGCCATTTTTATTAGATATTTTCTTTTACATTTTAAATGATATCTCCTTTCGCAGTTTCCCCTCTAGAAGAAAAAAAAAAACCCTGCTCCTTCCCCCCTCTCCTTGTTCACCAACCCACCCTCTCTCACTTCCTGGCCCTGGCATTCCCCTACACTGGGGCATAGAACCTTCACAGGACCAAGGGCTTCTCCTCACATTGATGACTGACTAGGCCATCCTCTGCTATATCCACACAGAGATAAAAATTACTCTTGGCAAATGCAATAAGACCTGTCTTGGAAAAGAAGCTCTGTAGTTACCAAGGTTATAAAACTCAGGTTCATTTGTAAGTTTTTAACAGATATAATATCAACACAAAATCACATACAGTAGATGATCACTTAGTATTTTTTATTGAAAAAAGACTTTTTTCTTAAAATATATTCTGATCATTATTTTGCCCCTCATCTCCTCCTAGTAGCTCCATACATCCCAACCTCCCAACCAACCCCACTCTCTACTTTCTTTCTCTCTTTAGAATAAAAAATAGGATGATTAAAAAAAAAACCATTTGATGTGGGCTTGTGTAGGACCTATGTATGGTGCCACAATCTTTGTGAATCTATAAGTGTGTCTGTTATGTCAAATGATACTTTTTTCCTTTGTCACATATTTTCCACTGGTTCCTTGAATTTTTATGTTTTATCTTCCACAGAGTTCCCTGAACCATAAGAGGAGGGTTTTAATGGATACATATTAGTAAGAATTGAGTATTCCAAAGTTTTTCACTCTCTATTTTAAGTCTGTCCAGTTATAAGTCTCCAGATTAGTTCTCATCTTTGGAACAAATAAGATTTTCTGATGATGGCTGAGAAAGATATTGATATATGAGTATACCAGAATATAGTTACAAGTCATTCTGTTCCTACATTCTTTTAGCAGAAAAAACAAAACAGGATATTTTTTTTAACCCCTTAGCTTACCACTAAGTCCACGGCCTTACATTCACAGCCCCACAAGAAGTGTCAAGAATGTCTTTCTAATCATAGAATGGGCTTTAACACTGATCAGCTAATGTTTGGGTACTCTACAATTTTTGTACCAGTGTATGATATGTATATAGAACAAAAGATTTATAGTCAGGTTGGTGTTTATCTTTCTCCTCTAGTAGTATCAGAACTCCTTTCTCCTATAGTAGTATCACAACACCTTTTAGTACAAGGAACACTAGTCATATGGTTCAAAGCTTTTCATCATCTCCACTTATTTGTGCTAAATGTAATATATACTTTTTGAAGAATAGGGCTTATCATCAGTTTATTGTTGATGAATATTTTATATTATTAATTTCTACTATGTTAATAAACTCAAATGTTACTGTTTTCAGAATTGTGGAAACTATAAAGATTAAAGAAAAAATTTGAGAAGAAGCTGTAACTGCTATAGGAATTGCTAACATATTAATTAATTGATATTTTAGAAAGCACAAAATATTTTAGCTATACTAAATAATAGAAAAAAACTTTATCCTTAATATTTAAGTCTTTCTAACTTTTTAAGCTCTTTGGTTATGGTTGCACCTTGTTTTCAAACTGCATTTCCCTAGATATGCTTTGCCAAAGTCAGAGTACACTGAGGATGGGGAGTTTAGATGTGAACTCGTGTGAGTGAAAGACAGATGAGAAGATGTTATCATAAGTATGTATATGAAAGGTTTCTGAAGAGATCATCATTACTCAGAAGGCTTAATGTGAAATTTGCCTATATCCAATGTAGAAAAGCAACATTCACTATCTCAAAAGCATACACAGTATAAAAAGTACAGGAATAATAAAGAAACCTCCTTTCTGAAGCTCGGACACTATTTTCTTATCTACAAGCTTCAGAACTTTAGAGTGGTAGGATTTGAAATTTTTTGTCTTGTACACATCAGTTTCTTGGGAATTGCATCTCAAGTGTTTTTAACATAGGATTTTAGACTTGAACATGAACCAACTGTTAGGCTTCTCAGTTCTTCAGTTTGCAGAATGCATCTTGCATAACTTCTAAGTCTCTGTACTTACATAATCTAATTCCCATAACAAATTCTGTGCGACACTGTCATCCCCTCTTCCCTTTTCTACTACATAATCTTCTCCTCTCCTCAATTCTCCTCTTTTTTCCTTCTCCTCTCGTTCCTCCTTCTCTTCTTTGCCTTTCACTGACTGTTATTATCTCGGAAAAAACTCTTTTGTCCTATTGGTACTATTTCTTTAGCGAACCCTAAGAGACATTAATAAAATACACTTTGTGTAAAGTATAATTGATCTAGCTCATTATGATATATTTGAAAGAGGAAATCACAAGAAAATGAGGAAAGTCATGTGTTATTAGGTCAAAGGTATAGTGTATGCCAACTATGATAAGAACCAGTCCATGTTCTTATAGTTCCAGGTAAACAGAGAATGGAGAATTCAAAAGTATCATGAAAAATAGGAACCCATGAAATGAAATCAATTCTATGATGGTTCATGTAGAGCTCTGGCTTTTCAGTAGAATCTAACTCAAAAGTTATACAACTTTTTACAATTGAGGAGTGGGAATTAGAATGCCATCTTAAGCTCTAATTTTGTTTCTGGGGAGAATAAAATAAAACAGTAGAAATGAAAGTGGGATGTAAGTTAAGAGTGTTTTCTCTTTAAATGTTTTTTTTTTCTGCTTCTTCTGTTTTTTTTTTAATTGGATATTTTCTTTATTTACATGTCAAATGTTATCCCATTTCCCGGTTTTCCTCCATCCTGGAAACACCCTATCCACACCCTTTGCTTCCTCCACCCACCTATTCCTACCTCCCTGCCCTCTATTCCCCTACACTGGGGTATCTATTGAGCCTTCTGGATGGCTTCTTTCAAAGTAATGGGTATCACAGTTGGGAGGCTAAGATGAATGTGTATACTAGAGAACCCAAATATGATCTAGACCATATCTCCTTGAGAATAAGAGAAGCACTTCTAGATTAGTAAATCTCTTGTCTCAGATGTAAGTAGAATAGTATTAGAATCCAGTATGAGAGTTTTCTAAATGCCTAAAGAAAGGGCTGAAGGGATGATAAATCCTTGGAGGAATGGGTATTTGATAGTATTTTAAATTCTACCCACTGCCAAAGACTTGATTCAGGGATAAGGTGGCTGTTATTTTATAAACCAAAGCATAATGCATAATCAGTCAGTTAATTCTCATTAACTCTTACTTTACATAGTTTGGCATCTGACAACATCTGTCTCAAAATAATAATTGTTTTCCTAAGATAGACAAGCTAGTAACCCAACAAAATATATCATTTACTTTAGACTCCTCAAAAAGAAAAGCAAAACCAAAAATGAACAAACAAAACATACTGGATACCAGAAAGTTCTTAGATGAAAAAAAAGCAGGATTTAAATCAGTTAATATAGTTTCAACACTGCAGCCAACATTCCTAAGATGTAGTCTCCTATGAACCCCACTGAGTGAAATCACTTGTCTTATCTACCTTGAAATATCAGCTTTAAGGACTGATGTTCGGGTTATAAACTCCTCTCCACTTTTTACTCTTTCCCGAATCCTTCCTAAATCACCCTTAGTCCACTGGACAGAGAGTTCTACTATTCTTATCTATGCTTTTTAATAGTTTTCTCATGACAGTTGGTAAGTTGAGCATAGTTTTCACACTGTGTCTTTTACTTTCTGTTTAGCTCTACTATAAAGTCTGGTATCTTAAAATCAAATTTGCTGTGCCATTATTTATAACTGATGAGGACATATTTAATAGTCAGTAGGCTAGCTGCTGGTGTTATCATAGATTATTTTACATTCATAAATGTATAGCCCTAAGTGCTGATTACTCTACTGTGATTATGAATAAAGCCTTCCAATAGACCTCTCAAACAAGAAGGATTATTCAGTATTATAAAGGCTGAAAGGTAAATGTGGAATTTAATGTGCAAAGGATGAAAATTCTAAATGATGTACTACATGCATTATAAACAGTGAGAAGCTGAGCAACTAAACTATTATTAGTTATCATGAATAATTCACCAACGAAAGCGTCATCAATACTAGCAAGAAGTAAATTTGTGATTTTAATTAATGTTTAACAAACCAGAACTCTTCTGCCTTATAGAGTATGATAAATGACAAGGATAAAAGCAAAATGTTTTTATCGTTTGACACTATTATTAAAAACCACATTCTTGAAAAGCTTTTTTTTTTTTTTAAGCTTACTCATCTCATTTGGAAAAAACTGTGATAAGCAAGCTGCATTCCAGCACTTTCTTAAATTGAACTTTTCAAGTACTATTTATGGAACATCATGCACTTCACAGTAGACATTTTTTTTCAATAAAATATGAAAAACAATGTAGTATTTCATATAACATTCAAAATTTACAACATTGGATAGAAGCATTTTTTCAGATATAATTTAATAGTAAAGACAGAAGGAAATACTAAGTCAGGTTCTGCTCTGCCCTTAACATGTACTTTTCTAAAGCTAGAAGGCAGTGAAATTTCCAATCAAGTATGACCTGGAAGAACTGTGTTTACAGCCACAGACATGCATTCTCTACAAATATAATTTATTAATCTGAGGAGTGATTGCTGCGGGAAGAAGTCTGTAGATAACTTTATTGTTCATTTACTCGCAGACATTGATCTTTCACCGGAGTTCAATGCAGAGCATGAGCGACTCAGCCTTCGTTTCTACTTTCTGCTCTGCAAATGTTGCCTCTTTCCTCCGTCTACCCACTACTTTGCCAATGTTGCCAGAGTCTAATAAGCATTCTTCATGACTACACTAAAGAAATCCTCTTAAACTAAATGACAAATGGCAAATAAATCATTTGGCACATCCCTTTTAAATGAGAAAAGGAAGTACTGTGTACTTTCTAGGGAGAATTCAACATAAATGAATTTCTCTGTTCTTGGAATACATTGGTTGTTCCTTGGTGACTCAAGATTTGATAGCTAACAAACACTAAATTTAGAGTATACTAAAATGAGAAAGACACAGGAAATTAGCTAAAATATTTAATAATATAAATATATAAAGTATGCATATTTTAATAATTCCCATATTGATAACCTATATTTGCATGTTACCTACATAAATTCAAATGAGATGATTTTTTACATATTTTAATTTATCCTCCAAACTATGACATTTAAGCTCAAGAAGATCTAGTTTACTTATATTAAGAAGAATGTTTAAATGTACCCAGTTTTATTTCAGTCTTTATCTAGTTCTCAAGAACAAGGAGAATACATGTGTTTAAGTTAGTAATGATAGTTGCTGTTTTGGAATTATGATCCCAGTGGTGAGACATGAAGATTAAGATGAACTGAAGAGTCTGTTTTCAGAACTCTTTTCTGTGAAGTACTAGTTCTGGGAGATGTGTATAAATTTTTCAGGAGTTAAATATGGCTAGAGAAGCCTGCTCATACATACAAACTTCTTTAGAGGGTCACAGTACTCATTATCATCATCAGTTTTGAGGCTCTCAGTGAACCCCCAAGCTCTTCTAAAATAACTTGACAATATAATCCTTTATCAGAGGAGCAGCCATCAGGAGCCTTCAGATGCAATCCAATACCACAAGATAGCACTGTCTCAGAAATGCTGTTCCATTGCTAAAGTGTCTTTAAGAATGAAAGTTAACATTGGATGCTAAGTGAATTCCTAAATGACTGCTTATAGTCCAAGTACTATATAAATAATTATTATCATCTTAAAATCACTGAAGACTTGTCATGCTCTTGATATTTTCCTATCCTTTATTAATCATGATGTGTAATAAATATCATTGGTCTCACTTATATAGCTATTCATTACATATGTTAGAATGTTAGAATCAAATAAATTAAGAACTCTACAATGATACCTAGAAATGCTTCCTTATTTATATTTCTCCCAAGTATTCATTGTTGCAACCTTAACACACAAAATACGACTACTTAGATGTAGGCACATTTGAAAGATAGCTAGATCATTAGAGAATGGCCTGTAGAATGGTATCATCACCCTAATAGGAGCAGCTCAGTTGGAATTATTTATTCACTCCACTATAAAGAGGGCACATTTATATTATGAGGTTATCTAAAAACCAGAAGAATCATTAGGAGATACTTATATGCTGGCAATGTGATCTTGCACTTAACAGCAATGAGCAATGAGAACTAAAAATTCTATTCTTTAATCCAATGCTTCTCAACCTATGGGTAGTAACTCCTTTATGGGTTAGATATCCTCATAAAGGATATTTACATACAATTTATAACAGTAACAAATGTTTAGTTATGGAGTAAAAACAAATAATGTTCTGATTGCACTTATGATGCTATCATTTTAATTTTGCTTTAATAATAATAACCTCCCTATAACTTTTATGATTTTAATCATACATTTCTCTTAAAATTGAGAGACCACTTTTTTCTCCCCAGAATTGTCTTTCCATTTACTCCCATTTATTAATTCCATTTCCATTTATTTCATCAATTAAACTTAATTTAGAGCTCCATACTTTACTTCAACACTATGTATCATTTGCATCCATTGTTCAAATAGCAAGGTGCAACTGAAATTAAGCAAATTTAAGTAAGATAAGTTCTCCTCATATCTTGTTCATTTATTCTTCATTATATAACAGGCAATTAGACAATCATGGCCTATTTTCTGTATGTTTTTTTTTTATCAGTAGGTTCCTTGTCTGATTCTATAAACTTGGTTTTTATGAATGATTCTATAGTAAACAAGGTGGTATATTTATGTATGTGCCATGACTATTTCATTTCTTTTGAGTTAAAGCCAGTAGCGTAATAAGTTGATCTCATGGTACTTTTGTTCCACTTTTGTTTCCAAAGCAGCTCATTCTCATCTCCTTGTGTCCAGAGTTTAATACTGGATTTGTCTTTTAAATATTCAGAATTATCATGACAAGCAAAACCATATTTCCTCCAATCCTTTCCTTTCTGTGACTGTAAAACACTGGAGTCACTCTGGTCCATTAGAGAAAAACTTGGTAAGTCCCTCAGAGAGTAACTACCGTAGTGTCAATGAAAAGAGCCACATCCTTTCCCCAAATCCCTCTCTTTGCTTTAATGTCTATTTAGACAAATCATAAGTTAGAAAAGACATTGAAAAATAAGGCATTTATATTTATCTTTACTCCAAAGTGAGAGAAGTGGGAAGGGAACTAAGATTTCCTTTGCCATCATTCTACCATTTATAGTGGGGATGACCTGGGACTAGTCATCATCTGCATACCAGGAACTCATGGAAACTCAGGAGCTAACAATGACAGAAAATTTAAGCAGTCTACATAAGGTACTGTGATGGTTTATTAAATGGTGATTGATTGCAACAACTGGGGAAACATGTTGAGAAAATGAAACATTCTTTTAGTTATTTTATTAAATTGAAACATTTTAAGAATGTTATTATTATTATTATTATTATTTAATCTTTTATTACACTCTAGTCGTTATGCCTCTCCCCATCTGCCCTCTGACTGTTCTTCATCCCATACTTCTTCCCTTATCTCCAAGAGAATGTCACCACCCCACATTCCACCAGACCTCATGAGTCCCTACGGCCTCATGTCCTTAGAGGTTTAGGTACATCTTCTTTCAGTGAGGCCAGAGATTTTGGCAGTCCTCTGCTGCATATGTGTCATGGGCCTCATATCAGATGGTGTATGCTGTCTGGTTGGTGGCTCAGTGTCTGTGAGATCTCAGGGGCCCAGGTTAGTTGAGATTGCTTCTTATGTGATCACCCTCCTCCTCAGCCCTTCTAACTTTACCCTAATCTAACCACAGAGGTCCCCAGTTCTGTCCATTGTTTGGGTGTAAATATCTGCATCTGATTTCTTCAGCTGTTTGTTGGGCCTCCCAGAGGACAGCCATGCTAGGCTCTTGTCTGTAGGCATACCATAGCATCAGTAATAGTGTCAGGCCATGGAGATACCCCTTGTTGTGATTCACCAATAATGATATTAATATTTGCCATTAGGGTTGTAAACACAAAATGTTATCCATTTTTAATAAGTAATAAAGGTAAGAAAAATTTCAATTGGAATGTAATCATTCAACTGGTTTTGGATACTAACATTAAAAAAAACACAAAAAATTAATTAGGATTAAAATTCACCTTTCTAATATATTTGCCATTTGTCACATTTATTGTTTAAAATCACAGAATAAACAGGAGTTACTCTTGAAATGCCACCAGTTACAAGAGGTACAGGTACAGATAAGAGATGCATCTGATGAGTCTTCTCCAACAATGACTAGGAATCTGTACACAGACCCTAGACAGGAAACCATGTCTCGAGATACATTATCTTCTTTGTATTCATTTTCAGTGTTTTTTTTTGGGGGGGGGGGGAGAGACGGACAAAATGATATGTCTGGAAACAATTAAATAGGAAGTTAATTAACATTTCAAATTTATGTTACAAGGTCAGTAAACTTAGAAAAACTAACAATTAAAAAGTTAAATGCATGTATGATATTTAAAACAAGCCCCCTGTTCCAGCCACCCTATACGTGGAAGTATATTAGGCCAGTTTTTCTTTGTTTTTCTGTTGATAACAGTCACTGCAGCTCTGTAGCTCCTTTGTCTAAGAAGTAAGTTTATTTCACTCTGCTTCCATCCTGTCTGGCCTTCTGATTTGCTTTTAGCGACAGACCTTAGAAGAGATGAAGCTAACAAGGGCAGAGACATTGTGATTGTTGTCCTACTTTGTTCCTGAGGCTGTCAAAAATTGTTCAGAAGTTTTCCTTGCGAAGTCCTGGGATGCTTGCTGTATAATAAAAAGATCAACATACCTCTTTAAGACTTGTCAGGGTAAAAGACCTCAAGAACTTTGAAGGAACTGCTTTTAGAGTAGATTCTAATAATGAATATTAATAGTAACAACAACAACAACAACAACAACAATAATAATAATAATAATAATTAACAATAATACTTGATTGGGTTTTTTAATGACAGGAGTAATGGTAGTATTATTGACAAATCTTTTACCAGGTGGTAGTGGTGCACTCCTTTAATCCCAGCACTTGGGAGGCAGAGGCAGGCAGATTTCTGAGTTCAAGGTCAGCCTGGTCTACAGAGTGAGTTCCAGGACAGCCAGGGCTACACAGAGAAACCTTGTCTCGAAAAAACAAAACAAGAAAAAACAAAAACAAAAACGAAACAAAACAAAAGACAAATCTTTTAAGCTAGAAATTGTTTCTAAAACATTCTGTGGAGGGAGACAGGAAATTCTCTAAGGAGCATGCTGAATGTGGTTGTTCCATGTCCTTTCCTAGCAAGAATTCACAGGCAAATAAAAGCTAAGGAAAGAACAGTTAAGTGCAATTCCATGCAGAAAAGGTATAAAACTGCTTGTATTTTGTGCATCAGAATGGTTGTGTTACATGCCATCATTGCTTACACATGGGAAATTTAGTTATGTGACTTGACTTGAGTGATAAATTCATCCTTCAAATTTAGTTATGTGATTTGATATGGGTAGTTAATTCTAAAGGATGTGACTGGTTGTTGATTCCAGAAAGATACTGTAAGAGCCAACACACGGGTCATGCTTTTTTTTTTCCTTGTCTCACTCTGTTGTTAGACAATTGCCATGTGTGATCCCATCCTGCAGGAGACTGGAGTGAGTGCAATGATTTGGAGAAACATGGATTCAGATTCTTCAAAGGTTATGTAACATATTCAAAATAAAAGCAGATATCTAATGCTATTAGAATTGTAAATTTGCTTTTTTGTTGTTATTGCGGAACAACATAAACAATTTGGTTGTGACAAATAACTGGAGACAATTTTTATGTTTACACTATGAATATTGCCTACCATTTATTATCTCTCATTTCTCAGTTACTTTACAATAAACTATGTCTACTTAAAATACAAAACAACTTAAAAACAATGAATGGAATTATCTTTTTAAAATTAGTTTATAAATGTTTCAGTTTTGAATCATTATTTCAGTTTTGTTTTCCACAATAATAATTAGTTAGTAGCTTAATTAACATAAGTTGTATATGTTTATTAGTGGGGAATGTAAATGTAAAATGTAAAAGTAGAATGCAAAACAGGACAACATATATGTAAGCATTAGTAAACCAAAATCTCAACAACTCAAAACAACAGCTAAGTTAATTATTAATAATTGAAAGAATTATATGGATACTTTGTGACTTTTACAATGTAAAAGGGTAAGTCAGAGAAATATTATTCAAACAGTTCATATTTCAAAGAAAAACTATTTCTTTATAAGCTTTTGAAGGACAACCATTGAACCATGGAACTGACATCAAGGCATACTTACATGTATCTTGGACAATACACATAATGTGTCGTTTTAACAAAATAATTTATACTAAGAGTATAATTTACTGTGCAATTGCTTTTCAGTGTTTGATATCTCAGGCTATGCTTGATGAGTTTTACATCTATAGGGGTACAGATAATTAGGCAAGTTCAATCATACATAGATGACAGGTGACACCAAGGCATGGTAGTACTACCTCTATGTTTTCATAGTATGTTACTGCTGGGAGAATTAATATATCCTTGTAGAACTCCACCCAAAACAATTTGTTCATAAAGCCTATGGACATCATTCTACATACTTTATTCCTGTAATGAACTTAAAATAAAATGTGATAGTTTTTCTCTGTTTTTTTTTTTAAATGTTTTTTTTTTATTAGATATTTTCTTTACTTATATTTCAAGTGATCTCTCCTCTCCTGGTTACCCCTCCAAAAAAAACATCAAAAACAAAAACAAAAACAAATCTTGTTCCCTTCCCCCGCCCCCTGTTCACCAACCCACCCTCTCCCACATCCTGGCCCTGGCATTCCCCTACACTGGAGCATAGAAACTTCACAGGACCAAGGGCCTCTCCTCCTACTGATGACCAAATAGGCCATCCTCTGCTATACATATGCTGCTAGAACCATGAGTGCTCTTTAGTTGATGATTTAGGAGCTCTGAGGGTATTAGTTAGTTCATATTGTTGTTCATCCTAAGGGGCTGTAAACCCTTCAGCTCCTTGGGGTCCTTTCTCTAGCTCTTTCATTGGAGACCCTATGCTCAGTCCAATGGCTGGTTGTGAGTCTCTAGTTCTGTATTAGTCAGAGCCTCTCAGGAGACAGCTATATCAAGCTCCTGTCACCCAGCACTTGCTGATATCCACAAATAGTGCCTGGGTTTGATAATTGAATATGGAAATTATTCCCAGGTGGAGCAGTCTCTGGATTGTCCTTTCAGTCTCTGCTCCATAGTTTGTCTCTGCAACTCCTTCGATGGGTATTTTGTTCCCCCTTCTAAAAGGAACAAAGTATCCACACTGTGGTCTTCTTCTTGAGTTTCTTGTGGTTTGTGGATTGTACCTTGCGTATTCTGAGCTTCTGAGCTAATATCCACTTATCAGAGAGTACATGCCATGCATGTTCTTTTGTGATTGGGTTACCTCACTCAGGATGATGTTCTCCAGATCTATCCATTTCCCTAAGAATTTCATAAATTCATTGTTTTTAATAGCTGAGTAGTACTCTATTATGTATCCAAATGGATACATTTTCTGTATCCATTCCTCTGTTGAGGGACATCTGGGTTGTTTCCAGTTTCTGGCTATTATAAATAAGGCTGCTACGAACATATTGGAGCATGTGTCCTTATTACATGTTGGAACATCTGGGTATATGCCCAGGAGTGGTATATCTGGGTCCTCTGGTAGTACTATGTCCTATTTGAGGAACTGCTAAACTGATTTTTCAGAGAGGTTGTACCAGCTTGCAATTTCACCAGCAATGATAGAGTGTTCCTCTTTCTCCACAACCTCTCCAGCATCTGCTCTCCCCTGAGTTTTTGATCTTAGCCATTCTGACTGGTGTGAGGTGGAATCTCAGGGTTGTTTTGACTTGCATTTCCCTGATGACTAAGGATGTTGAACATTTCTTTAGGTGCTTCTCAGCCATTCCTTATTCCTCAGATGGCCTTCCTCTACACAAAGGATAAACAGGCTGAGAACGAAATTAGGGAAACAACACTCTTCACAATAGTCACAAATAATATAAAATAGCTTGGAGTGACTCTAACTATCAAGTAAAAGATGTGTATGACAAGAACCTCAAGTCTCTGAGAAGGAAATCGAAAAAGATCTCAGGAGATGAAAAAATCTCCCATGCTCATGGATTGGCAGGATTAATATAGTAAAAATTGCCACCTTGCCAAAAGCAATCTACAGATTCAATGGAATCCCTATCAAAATTCCAAATCAATTCTTCACAAACTTGGAAAGAGCAATTTGTAAATTCATTTGGAATAACAAAAAAACTTAGGATAGCAAAACCTATTCTCAACAATAAAAGAATCCCTGGTGGATTCACCAAACCTGTTCTTAAGCTGTACTACAGAGCAATTGTGATAAAAACTGTGTGGTATGGTACAGTGACAGGCAGGTGGATCAATGGAATAGAATTGAAGAGCCAGAAATGAACCCAAATACCTATGGTCACTTATCTTTGACAAAGAAGCTAAAACCATGCAGTGGAAAAAAGACAGCATTTTCAACAAATGGCGCTGGCTCAACTGGTGGTTAGCATGTAGAAGAATGCAAATCAATCCATTCCTATTTCTTTGTACAAAGCTCAAGTCCAAGTGGATCAAGGACCTCCACATAAAACCAGATACACTGAAACTAATAGAAAAGAAAGTGGGGAAGAACTTGGAGCTCATAGGCACAGGGGAAAATTTCCTGAACAGAACACCAATAGCTCATACTCTAAGATCAAGAATTGACAAATGGCACCTCATAAAATTATAGAGCTTCTGTAAGGCTAAAGACACTGTTAATAGGACAAAACAGCAACCAACAGATTGGGAAATGATCTTTACCAATCCTATATCCAATAGAAGGCTAATATCCAATATATACAAAGAACTCAAGAAGATAGACTTCAGAGAATCAGATAACCCAATTTAAAAAATGGGGTAAAGAGCTAAACAACGAATTCTTTAAACCTTTTGTAGAGAGAGAGTGCTCTGACCCTGAGACTCAATGACTTTCTAAAGTGGGACCAGCCAGGAGGCACAGGCCACAGAAGTGACAGAACAGCTGGGACAGGGTCTTTGCTCCATCCACACCCAGGAGGTGTACTTGTTGTTCCACAGCCCTCTGTGTACCTTTCCTGCCAGGGGAAAACTGGTCTTCAGAGAAAACTCTGACCCCAGGACTCAGGTGAGATCACCAATTTACCTCAGATGACTTTCTAAGGCAGGATCAGCCAGGAGGCACAGGAAGCAGAAGCTGCAAATCAGCTGGGACAGGGTGTTTTCTGCATCCATCTGCACTCAGGATGGACAGCTGATCCAGAGCTCTCTGTGCAGGGGTCTTACCAGGAGAGAGCTGATCTCCCAGGAGTGCTGACACAGGCTTACAGACCCACAGGAGGAACAAGCTCCAGTCAGAGACAGCAAGAACATCTAACACCAGAGATTAACAGATGGTGAAAGGCAAAGCAAAAAAAAACTTACCAACAGAAACCAAGACTACACGGCATCATCAGAACCCAGTACTCCCACCGCAGCAAATCCTGGATACCCCAACACATCGGAAAAGCAAGATTTGTATCTAAAATCATATCTCATGATGGTGATAGAAGAAGTTAAGAAGGACATAAATAACTCCCTTAAAGAAATACAGGAGAACACAGGTAAATAGCTACAAGCCCTTAAAGAAGAATCACAAAAATCCCTTAAAGAATTACAGGAGAACACAAGTAAAGAAGTAGAAGCCCTTAAGGAGGAAACACAGAAATCCCTTAAAGAATTACAGGAAAGTACAACCAAACAGGTGAAGGAATCCATGCTCCAGTGAAGGTTCAGGCCCCAGTGTAGGGGAATGTCAGGGCCAGGAAGTGGGGGAGGGTGGGGTGGTGAGCAGGGGGCAGGGGGGGGGGGGGGGGGGGGGGGGGGGGGGGGGGGGGGGGGGGAGAGTGTTTTTTTCAGATGGGAAACTGGGAAAGGGGATATCATTTGAAATGTAAATTTAAAAAATCTAATACGAAATTAAACCTTTTGTAGAATTTTGTAGCATGCAATTCACATGTGATACCCTTAAATGTGACAAAATGGAAACATTATGTTTTAATCATTACATCCTGTTAAAAAATCATATTCTAGAATGAATAGCTATTTTAACATTTTTTTCCTTTACATTAGTTTGATGTAGTCAATTGCCACTTGTAACTATCGTAGGAACTAAAAAAAGTAATTTATATTTTCATTTGTTAAGTGAGATTTTAAAATGTACAAGTCAGATAAAACATATCAGTTCAGTAATGAATAATTTAAGGAACTGAAAAGTCTGTTGAAATTGTTAATCAGTGTCATCTTAGCTTTAAAATAAAGTTCTAGTTAAAATAATGAATTATGGAAAAAAGAACCAAGGGAAAACTTATTACTGTCATAGATATTCTTAATGTTTTCATATCTATTTTTCTTCTTAAATATTATAACATAATATAGGCATTTGTAAATTCTTGTCTAGATTTTAATGGAAATCTCTAGCTTACTGAAAATAATTTAAGGATAAATTAAAATTTAGTATTGAGATATCATTTATATTAATACCTATAAGTGCTGAAAAGTATAGAAAGAACACAGAATAAGAGAAAACTTTGAAAGGAGAAAATTAAACTACTAAATAAATTATATAAAAGTTAAAACAAAAGAAAATCATAATTCTTTGAAATTAGTATACAAGCAGAGGCTTGGATTATTTTTTTTTTCATCTTAAACATCACACAGAATTTTGAATGTAATTGTCAAATCTAATATATTAACAATATAACATTTGTTAAAATTTGTATGCACTTATCTTAGAAAGTCTATTTCCTTTTTATTATTATTACTGAAAATATATTCTTCTCTCATGCAATATACCCTGACTATAGTTTTTTCTCTTTCTATTCTTCCTACCCTGCCCCACTTCCTCTCTCTCCCAGATGTACTTCTAATCCATTTCCCTTCAAAAAGGAACAGGAATCCAAAAGACAACAGCCAAACCAAACAAAACTTGATAAAATAAAACAAAGGAAAAGCTCTCGAGGCTGCACAAACCAACCTAATATGAGGAAAAGAGTCGCGGCAGCAAGCAAAAGAGTCGAACATCTGCTCCTATTGTTAAGAGTTCAACAAAAGTACCAAGTTAACAACTATAATACATACTCATAGAACTTGGTGAACTCATACACATAGAACCACTTTAGAATCGGTATGCCCATGTGAGCCCTGTTGATTCAGTCAGTAGTACAGGATCTCCTCCTGCCCTAGATCCCCTTTGACTCCTACAGCCTTTTCTCTTCCTCTAGTATAGGAGAAATCTGAGAGGGTAAAGACTGATGCAGACTTTCAATCTCTCTCTCTCTCTCTCTCTCTCTTTCTTCTTCTTCTTCTTCTCTCTCTCTCTCTTTCACTCTCTCTTTCTCTCTCTCTCTCTGCATAATGTCTGGCTGTGGGTCTCTACAACAGTTCCCATATGCTGTAGAAGGAAACCTCTTTGATGTTGATTGGATAAAGAAACACTCATGAGTATAGCAGACTGTAATGAGAAATCATTTAGTTGAGATTCTTTTGTCTTTTTACTTTGACAGCCATGTTTGGTTCTACCGTGGTCACGTGAGCCTCAAGTTAAACCAAACTCCCATCCACACACTCTGCACTGTATGAGATTAGTTTACCCTTTTAGTAAGTCAAATACAATAATGAGTTTTCTTTCATTAATAGGACTATATTGATGATTATATACAATTTACTACTAAGTACAGTTAATTTAAAATATTTACTTAAAATATGTGATTGGGTAATAAATTATAGGCTCTTTTTTGAAAAATTTGTATTATTTAAATCACTTTTTAAATTTGAATATATTTTCTGTCCCTCATCTAAGTCCATACAGTTTTTGTCCCCTGCCTACCTACCCAACTTTAACTTCTTTTTCAAAAAAAATAAAAATAAATAAATAAAATAAGTAAAAGACAAATTCAATAACAAAATTATCAGAAGTTTTAAAATTATTTTTATTGGTTTTATTATCATTAACTGATTGAAATTAGTAATGTCACAAAAATATCTCTAAAACATGTATTCTGTATAGTTTTCCTGAACTTTATGTAAGTTTTACAGGATGAATATATTTTCTAATGAGGATTCTAATATGTTCATGCAGAAAATGAAGCTGTACTGATAGAGTTAGAGCTAGGATGGCATATCTCCACTGGTCATACTAATGGTCGTCAAAATGTTTCGTGGAATTTTACAAAACACGTTATTGGCTTTGCTTGTAAATGCAGCTCTCCCTCTGGCCCCTCCCAGCTTTACACTGAGGTATCAACTGCCTCTAGCTTGCCTGGGAGCTGCTCTGTACCACTGGCTCACTTTTGGCTGCTCTTTTGTTCCTACAACCTTATCTTTGCCAAGCTACCACCACTGAGCCAGCTTCTCTCTCTACCCACTTTTGCTCCTTGGATGAAAAACACTCAGACAGCATTATTATTACTTTAGAATTTGATTACTACCACAATTGTTGGGCAGAGAATCTCCTGCCCTAAACTTATCAGCTAGCCTGTATCTTCTAGCCAACCTCTTGGCCATCCATGGGTGGCAGAGGCCTCTAGTTCTAGCTTCCAAAATATCTTAGATGATTGCTCTCTGCCTCTCATTCCAAAGCCAGGCTGAAAAGCCCCTTTTCTTTCCCTGTGTCTACTTTTCCTCCTGGGATTCAGAAGACCTATCTATCCCCTCTGCCCAGCAATTAGCTACTGGCCTCCTTTATTGACCACATCAAGAAACTACTAGGGAACCAGACCTTAGTATAAACACCTCCTCCTATATCAAAACAGAATAAGTGGCCAGTGAGTATGCAAAACACTAAAAACCTTCAGCCTCTGAAACATGGGCATTTCAAAGGTAAAAGAAGAAAGTTGCCATAGGAGAATCATGTACATGTAAAGGCATAAGGTGATGATGAAACTAAGGGGCAAAGGGCTATTCACTTCTTCTAAAATGTAGCCATTTTAGAGGAAATGGTAAAACTAACTCAAAATATGAAGATATGGGAAAATTATGAAATATTTTAAATTCTCAAGCAGTAGATAAAATGAAAACAAAATATTAAGAGATTTGATTTGCAAAATTAGTGTAGAAAAATGAGTTAAAGAAGAAATATAAAATTAATCCAATAAAAACAGAAGATAGATTTTAATCAAGAAATTAAAAAAAAACAACTAGGATTATATATTCTAAATTCCCTATTTAAAGTAGTGTTGTTATGACTTATTTAATTAAGTGTTTATTTATCAGCTCTTTTGAGATTATTAGTTCTAATAGTGAAGAAGGAATAAAGCGAGCATGGGACTTCCATTTTTGTGAAGTTATTAGAAATTTCAAGCAGAGAACCAAAGAGGTGAATCCTATTACATAAATATATGGAATATATGAACCAGCTCCTTGCTTCCAAAAATCCCTACCTAACAATGTCACCAAATATTATATGAGGCCTGTAACAAAAATCTCACTGCTTTGTCAAATATTATAATCTTACCTTATAGTTCCACCAATTGAATTGAGTAATGATTTTTATTTTGCTACCATAAGAACTGCGTAAAATTGTTACCTAGTTGAAACCTCAAATTTGGGGTCACCTACATCTGTATTTCAGAGCTGTGTTTCTCTGATACGTTTGCCTCCTCTTGAGACTTTTCCTCCTATTGAGTAGCATTGTCCAGGATCAATATGAGGGATTTGCTTTTTATTGTATCATCTTTTGTGGTATTTGGGTTTTTTATGTAATATATACATGCTTTGCCACTTTTCTTTTTTTTTTATTAGATACTTTCTATATTTACATGTCATATGATTTTTCTTTTCCCAGTTTCCCCTCCCAGGAACAAACAAACAAACAAACAAACAAACAAAAACAATAAGAACAAACCCCTGTTGCCTCCCCCCTCCCTATGCTTGCCACTTCACCCTCTCCCACTGATTGGCCCTGGCATTCCCCTACACTGGGGCACAGAACCTTCACAGGACCAAGGACCTCTCCTCCCATTGATGATTGATTTTGCAATCCTCTACTATACACATGCTGCCAGAACAATCAGTCCTACCATGTATACTCCCTGGTTGGTGGTTGAGTCCCTAGGAGCTCTGAGAGTACTAGTTAGTTCATATTGTTACTCGTCCTAGGGGGCTGCAAACCCTTCAGCTCCACTGGTCCTTTCTCTAACTCTTTCATTGGGAACCCTGTACTCAGTTCAATGGATGGCTGTGAGCCTCTACATCTGTAAGGCTAAAGACACTGTCAACAGGACAAAACAGCAACCAACAAATTGGGAAAAGATCTTTACCAATCCTATATCTGATAGAGGGCTAATATTCAATGTATACAAAGAATTCAAGAAGTTGACTCCAGAGAACCAAATAAGCCTATTAAAAAATAGAGTACAGAGCTAAACAAAGAATTCTCAACTGATGAATACCAAATGGCTGAGAAGCACCTAAAGAAATGTTCAACATCCTTAGTCATCAGGGAAATGCAAATCAAAACAACTCTGAGATTCCACCTCACAACAGTCAGAATGGCTAGGATAAAAGACTCAGGGAACAGCAGATGCTGGAGAGGTTGTGGAGAAAGAGGCACACTCCATCATTGCTGGTGAAATTGCAAGCTGGTACAACCTCTCTGAAAATCAATTTAGCAGTTCCTCAAATTGGACATAGTACTACCAGAGGACTCAGCTATACCATTCCTGGGCATATTCCCAGATGTTCCAACATGTAATAAGGACACATGCTCCACCATGTTCATAGCAGCCTTATTTATAATAGCCAGACACTGGAAACAACCCAGATGTCCCTCAACAGAAGACTGGATACAGAAATTGTGGTACATCTACACAATGGAATACTACTCAGCTATTAAAAACAATGAATTTATGAAATTCTTAGGGAAATGGATAGATCTGGAGAATATCATCCTGAGTGAGGTAACACAATCACAAAAGAACACACATGGTATGCACTCTCTGATAAGTGGTTATTAGCCCAGAAGTTTGGAATACAGGAAGAACAACCCACAAACCACAAGGAACTCAAGAAGAAGGAAGACCAAAATGTGGACATTTCATTCCTTCTTAAAAGGGGAAACAAAATACCCATGGAAGAAGTTGCAGAGACTAACTATGGAGCAGAGACTGAAGGAAGGACAAGCCAGCCCGATATAGCTGTCTCCTGAGAGGCTCTGACAGTACCTGACTTTTGTAGTATTTGGTAGTTGTCTCTTGGAGGCCTGTATTTCTCTGAAGGGGTTATGGAGAGGGATCAGTTCTGGTGGAGAGGAAGGTGGAGAGTACCTCGGAGAAGTGGGGGGAGGGGAAACATGAGTCAGGATATATTGCATGAGAGAAGAATCTACTTTCAATTAAAAAGTATGTAATGGTGTATCCCAATTCTGGGTAAGTTAATGTATATTCCAAGTAAAGTAAAATTCATTGATATTGAGATCAGTATTATGTCTCTTTCAAATTATTAATTTGCAAATAAATAAGAATGTCTTGCCATTAACTTAAATTGATACACCACACATTAACATGTCATATTAGAGTGAGTTTTAATGATATATTAATTTAATCAGTATGTAAGAAATTAGCTTTTGTGAAACAACTTTCAATTGTTTTGAGACAGAAATTATTCTGTCTTTAAAAGGGAACTGATTGGAAAGTCACACAATATGCACAGTGGAGGTTAGATGAATAGAGTGTAGGCTGTTTCAGTTCAATGTCTTCTAGTCAATTTTAATTTTTGTTCTTATGCAAGGTGACTTAGTTATTAACAGAATATTTAAAACATAAAGAGAACCATTTTTATTCATCCAATTTGTTAATATGGTTTACATTGATTTTCCCCATGTTTAAATTTCTAAAATACCAATTTAGAAGTAGACTGTGACACCTTTTAAAGATCTTAGAATGTCACTTAATGAATCCTATGCAGTGTTATATAATTGGAATGCAAGAAAATACAGATTTGAAGGAATTATGTATTTTTTAGGCTTGACACAGTATTTCCAGTAAGTAAAAGGTGTTGAAGTTTAAACCTCTAACACTTTATTACTAGGGTTGAACAAATTAACTCAGTGAATTGACCTTTCTGAACATAAATTCCTGACTGAGATCTACAAATGTTCACTTAATTTTTCTCTCACCACCTTTCCTTCCATTCTCAGATACTCTTGAACTTACACATTCAAAACAACAATCAAATCAAAACAAGGAAATTCACCCAAAAAGTTTTCTTTTTTGTTTCAGTAGTTTCTCATTCCTTTTGAAATTATTTATTTATGCATTTATTATTTTGATACAGATCCCTTGGAACAATACTATTTAGAATGGGATCCTGAAAGATATATGTTCCTATAGTAATTCATGTTGCTATGAATTACTATAAAATATATTTTTGAAAAATATTTTGAGACTAATAATACCATTTATTAGTAATTATTCAGTGGAAACACAGGGAAGGGGAAAACTAAACTAACACTCATTTTTTTAAAATTGAAAATAGAGTCTTCTCTCATGCATTATATCTTGGCCAAAGTTCCCTCTGCTTCTCCCAGGTACTCTCCAGCTGCCTCTCTGCCAGACCTGCTCCCTCTCCATAGTCTCCTTTAGAGAAATTTCCTTTAGAGAAATGCAGGCCTCCAAGAGACAACAATCAAATACTACAAAATATGATACAAGAAGAGAAAGCAAATCCTATCAATCCTGGACAATGCTACTTAATAGGAGAAAAAGAGTCTCTAGAGGAGACAAGAAAGTCAGAGAAACATGCTCTTATTGTTAGAGTACCACAAGAATACTAAACTAAAAGCCATAGCACGCACAGAAGACCTGGCTCCTCTGCATTCTCCGTACTTGCCACTTTAGTCTCTAGGAGAGTGTATGAGCCCAGTTTAGTTGATTCAATAGGCTATATTCTCCTAGGATGCTCCATTCCCTGCGATTCCTATAATCTTTCCCTCCCCTCTTCCACAAGGCTCCCCAATCTTTCAAGTGAGGGTCCTAATAATTACCTTCAATTTAGACTCATTCTCTGCATAATATCTGAACCCACTTCAATCGATCTGCTACCTGAGGAAGCCTAGCTGATGATGACTGCACAATATCACCAATCTATGAATATATAAGAATATCATTAGTATTCATTTTATTAATTTTTCTAGTCATATTTTCTTCTACTCCAGGTGTCTATTGCTGATCATCCCAACAGTGTAAGTCATGATCTCTGATCTCTCTCTCTCTCTCTCTCTCTCTCTCTCTCTCTCTCTCTCTCTCTCTTTCTCTCTTACACACACACACACTCACACATACACACACACATACACACACACACACATACATACACTCATAATTTCTGCACCATTACATCTTCCAGACAGGACAAATTGTAGGTTGAAGTTCTGTGACTGATATGGAGTTTCTCCTTCAGTAAACTGAGAAGTACCTAATCATTCTAAAGATACTAGAACATAGGGGTGAGTGTTCAATACAGGCACCAGCCTGACCTCCCTACTTCAGTGTGCTGTGTGGACCTTGTCCTTAGTCATGGGCTCCCTGCTGACAATTATGGGGAAGCAACCCTTTATCTTAGCATCAGACTGGGATGTTTAGGTATTTTCATAGAAAAATTTCACCCAATAACTGAGCCAAATGCAACCCAGTCCCACCACTGGAAGACTTCTCTGGCTACAAAAGAAGGCTACTTCAGAGTCTGTATCTTCCATCACTCTAGAGTCTCCCTCTTTACTAACTTCTCTGGGTCTGTGTAATTTGGATTGGTTATCATTTACTTAACATTTCATAGTTAACATGGAAATTTCAAATAGGGCCACATCTTAGTAGTTTTGTATGATTATAGACAGCTTTCTGACAACCTATGGTAGATAATCTTTCATCGTAATTTGGTGAAAATAATCTTAGTGAGGTGTAAAAACCAGGCAACTTATTCTGATGTGGTGTCTATGAGAGGTCAGAGAAAGGATGTCTCCATTGTAGTGCATAACCAATGAGTTCACTGGGAGTGTTTATCAGAGCATGCGTCAGAGACTGCTTTGAGGAGAAGGGATGCCTAACAGATGGTTGAATCACAGAGAAACCCACTGTAGTATCATTGATGACAATCCACAAGCTGCACATCAGGAAGACTATGCACAAGGGCAGGCAGCCAAAACATGTCTTCTCATCCCAGTTGTTGTTACTACTTTTGTAAACTTGCAGAGCGGCCTTGTGAATCTTGTAAGTTGTTTAGTTTCTAAGCCCTAAAGTTCCATTAACCTTTTAATTCTAGCAAGCACAGCTCTTCTTTCTAGGAGGCAGTGTTCCCTACCTACAGAAATAATATTGATTTACTCTTAAGTTGTGACATATGAAAAACATGAGAATTACTGAAGATACATATCACTCTGAAACACTAGAATTACTGAAGATAGATATCAAACAGAAACACTAGAATTACACAAGAGGAACTTAATGTAGTCAATCTTATTTAATCTGTAGATATTATCATTTTATTGATTTTTCTGTACATATAAAATATACATTTTTTTTAGCAGAATAATAGAAATACTTTATTTAAATTCTTCACATTCAATTTGTATATGACTTAATCACATTGTAAAGGGTCTCTAAAATTAAAAAAATATGTTGTCTAATGTAGGAGTCTCAATTTTACAAATGTATGAAATTTTTATAATGTGGCTGCATATGATTTATATTTAGGGGAATGTATCATATTTAAGATTTGCTTCTAAAATGATTGAAAGAATGATTGGCATTTAATACTCATCACAATTTCTCTCTCATGTGAACTATACTGAACATATGACAGGAAAATTGGGATGTTTAAAAAGTAAATAGTATAGAAGAGTATCTAACACTAGTTATTTTTAAAGTAATTTATACTTTCCAAGTACATGAATATGGATAATTATAATGTAAAACCATAAAACCACACACCTGAAGTCAATTATAGAGGTAATTTCAAATGTAGTTATTAATACAAAGCAGTCACAGGAATATATCTGTAAACTTCTGTTCAAGGCATTCAGAGGGAATCAAAGGTACCTTCTGCCTCCAAAACTTAATTAATTTTGCTGATGTTTCCAAAAATGTTCTATATTGAGGTAAATTATGATGAATAAAAAATAAATTATAATCCCAGGACTTGGCAGGCAGAGGCAGGCGGATTTCTGAGTTTGAGGCCAGCCTGGTCCTCAGAGTGAGTTCCAGGACAACCAGCGCTACACAGAGAAACCCTGTCTCAAAATAAATAAATAAATAATAAATAAATAAATAAATAAATAATAAAACTTCCAAGTGACTGCTTTTATTTCTGTCATAATGAATGAGCATATTATTCGCCTAACCAGTAAATTTAGCCTTGTAGTAAATGGCAATTATATTCTTCTTCATGATAAGAAACTTAAAATGCATATCAATTTCCTTTGTATGAAGATATAAAATTCATTAATTTTGTCTTGTATTTAAATTTTACTAGAACTTTTTCTTTCTTTGGGTTGGTTCACAAATTGGACTTAAGCTTAATTTAATACTTATTTGTTATTGTTGAAATTGTGGTTTATTTACTAGGTGAAGGTGAAAATGGGCACCAGTTCTCATCAGGAGAAGTCTCCCACCCACAAGGCAGAGATGCTACTTAGGAATATTAGGTACTATATGCTGGAGAATGTGCAGGCATTTGATGCCCTTGTGCATTTTGGTTAATCTATCATATGAAGTTCAAAAACTTACAAGAAAATTATGCAATATCATTGTGATAAATATAAAGGTAAATTTACTTTTCCTATTTTATTGCTTTATTTTCTCAATTAATATGGATTTACCTAATAAAATAATAAAAATATGTTACTTATTTCTCAGTGTTTCAAAAATACACGTAACAGTTTTTATTTAATTATATCAAATGAATACAAATGTAAATAAGCACTATATTAACATAACATGATAAATCATCTTTTATGAAAAGACTAATCAGTTCTGAAATTAACTATCATTTATTTTTTTGTTTTGTTTTCTTATTAGATATTTTCTTCATTTATATGTAAATTTCTCCTTTCACAGTTTCCCCTCCAAAAAACAAAGAAACAAACAAAAACAACAAAAAACAAACCCCTGTTGCCTACCCCTTCCCCATGCCTGCCACCCTGCCCTCTCCCACTTATTGGCCCTGGTATTCCCCTACACTGGGGTACAGAACCTTCACAGGGCCGAGGTCCTCTCCTCCTACTGATGATCGAATTTGCAATCCTCTACTACACACATGTTGCCAGAACAATCAGCCTCCTCCATGTGCAGTCCTTGGTTGGTGGTTGAGACCCTGGGAGCTCTGAGGGTACTAGTTAGTTCAAACTATAATTTATATTAATTGCCTATTTCAAATTAAGTATCTTATCAAGAAATAGCTTTTGTTTAAAATCAAGAATAGCTAGTTTATCTAAACTAGCTATTAGTTTAGATATATATAATATCTAAGTTAGCCTATTTATCCTACATAGTTTTTTGAAATTCCAAGTTGGAAATAACACATTAAAGAAAAGCTTACATGTCAAAGATCAATTCTAGATCATAACAGCTTCCAACCCTCAGCGACAGGGAACCTTCCCTGAGAACATACTGAGCATCGCTTTTCCAACCCTCAGGGACAGGGACCCTTCCCTGAGAACATACTGAGCATTGCTTTCCCAAACCTCAGGGACAGGGACCCTTCCCTGAGAACATACTGAGCATTGCTTTCCCAATCCTCAGCGACTGGGACCCTTCCCTGAGAACATACTGAGCATCGCTTTCCCAACCCTCAGGGACAGGGAACCTTCCCTGAGAACACACCGAGCACTGCTTTGCATCCACCGTCCTTTGTTAAACTTCCCGCTCTCAGTGCCGGGAGTAAGTTTGTATTTTTAAAAATTCAAAAGTTAATATTTGATAAAAGATAGCATTAAGATTCAAATGTTATTCAATGGTCTAGTGTACAGGAAACTTAAGAAATAGGTTTAAATTAGGCAAGAGGAATTGTTTGTTCTTTAAAGAAACTCTATATGAACAGGTTATAAATAAAATTTACATGTACTACATAAAAAAACAATTTGCAATGATATATGGAAACAATTATTTTATTTTTCTGGACCAAGAGAAACTAAAAATTCCTCAATACACTGGATAGTATTAGATACATAAGCTATGCATAATAATCTTAATTTATACCATTTTATAAAAAATAGCCAGACAATTTTTAAAAGAATTTAAAACTTACCAGACTTTGTCCCATACACTTTTAGACAAAAATTGCATTTGTATATTTAAACTTTCATTTTAAAACATTAATTGCCAGGTACAGAATTTAATGATATAGAAGAAAAATATAAATGGCTGTTTAGCCGTTTACTGGATTTTTAACATTATAAATATTCCAAATATCTAATGATTAAAATAAGTAAAATTTTATTTCAAATCTGTATTACTCTTAATTAACTATTCAGGCATTTCTAATCTTTAAATTCCATTTATGTATCATATAGAGTGAAGATAATCATTTCCTTCTTTAGGATCCTTTTTTCTTTTTTTGGAAAAGGAGACCCGAATAATGTGTGCGCTGTGTTTGAGAATCACTAACACCCTATACATCCATGAAATTACATTTCAGAAAGTCCCTTAAAAATGAGATTTTGGCACACAGTAAAATGCATAATTGGAAATGAGGTGTTCAACAAATGATTCCATTATTTAGTTATGTTTCATGTCCAATTTTTACAAAGTAGAAAAATATAATTTTCTATAGCCAGCTAAACATATGAAGCATGAGTAAAGAATCTAGAGCCTTATTTGCTTGCATAATGTACAGGAGAAAGAATCAGTTTTCCACATTTAAAAGTCTGAATTTTTTTTAACCTGTCAAATGGAACAAAATTCAATATACAATTGTTTTCTTACTGAGACTATTTCTTGGCCTAAATGAGTAAAAACATCAAGTAGAGTTGAACACTTAAGTAAGGCATTAAGATATTTTAAAGAACACAACATATGACTTGTACCTCCTATATAATATAAAATATTTAAAACCAGCAAGTATTAATATTATTTGTTAAATTAATTCACTTAGTTTAGGACACAGATAATGATAGAAGTATGAAAAAATAACACAAGAATGAAGGAATTGTTGACCATTTCTTCCTTGAATTGAGCTATGAATAGTTTAAGAAACAGAAAGCTTAGGTGGATGTGTGTTCTCTTTTGGCAGCTTCAGTGGGAGTTGGCTAGAAGAGAAGTAGAGTAGGTAATCGGTATGTACACAAACATTTCTATAATAGGCTCTGTCTTAAAGAGCTTGGAAAATAGCTGTATCAGTAAGAAGCACCTGGGAGAATTCCACTTTAATTGTTTCCGTTTCTTATATGAAACTCAACAGAAAAAAATGTTAATAAGAGGACAAACAAATAAAAGGACAATAAGGATTATCCCTACAACCTACAAAATCTGATTTAACAAGATATTTTGATTTTTTTTATATGCTTTCTGAGGTAGAGGTAGGTAATTTAAGTAACCTGAATTTAGTTTCAGTCCTGTTTGTAAAAGTGTCATATAAATCTAAAAAAACTTCAAAACCTCAGAATAGTTTCTAAAGCAATTACTTTCTATTCATTAGTATTAACAAAATTTAACATGATTTATTTATAACATGGGTAATATGGCTTCTTCATCAATCACTTCATGAATGTGTATCAAAAGGGTAAAATAAGGAACCGATAGAAGCACTAATTCATTTTTCTCTTCTTTAATAAACAAGAAATTGTTTACATTTCTAATGAAAATAGAGAATTTAATCTATTCATTACTATTACCATGTTTAAGTAAGATAATTCTTGAAATGTGAAGGCCTTCCAGAAGATCTGCTGAATGCATGGCAACAGGTAAGAGACCCTCTCACACAAACTCAGCAGCTGGGAATCTGGAGCCCAGCAGACTGGGACTGGGAACCCATCCCCACCTGCTCCCAGACTCAAATTTCACTCCTTTTCAGACCTGTGCCTTCCACAGGGGCAGATCATCAACTTGTCTGCACCTCTGAAGACTCCACAATCTGCAGGCCTCCTAAGAAATCTGCTGCACCCAAGGCAACAGACTCCACTGTCTGAAGGCCTTCCAGGAGATATGGTAGAGCCATTGAAACCCACACAATAATAATGGGAAATTTCAATACCTCACTCTCACCAATGGGCAGATCATTGAAACAGAAACTAAAGAGAGACACAGTGAAACTAATTAAAGTTAATGGACCTGGTGTATTTAACTGAACTACAGAACTTTTCACTCTAAAACAAAAGAATATACACTCTTCTCAGCACCTTATGGTACCCTTTCTAAAACTGACCATATAATCTGTCACAGAATAACCCTAAATAGATACAAGATTGAATAATCTATTAGATCACCATGAACTAAGATTAGACTTCAA
>NW_022196891.1:42261830-42267234 GCF_008632895.1 Mastomys coucha | reverse complement strand
AAAAAAAAAAAAAAAAAAAAAACAGAAAATCCACATAATCATGGAAGCTAAACAAGTCTCTGTTGATGATAACTTGGTCAGGGAAGAAATAAATAAAAAGTAAATACTTCAAGGAATTTAATGAAAATGATAACACAGCATACCCAAACTTATGGGACACAATGAAAGCAGAGCTAAGAGGAAAATTCATAACTCTTTGTGCCTATTAAAGATATTGGAGAGATCTCACCCTAGTAATTTAATAGCACACCTGAAAGTCCAAAAAGAAAAATAAACAAACATACCTAAGAGATGTGAATGGCAGTAAATTGTCAAACTCAGGATCAAAATCAACCAAATAGAGACAAAGAAAACAATACAAAGAATTAATAAAACCAAAAGGTAGAGGTAGATAAACCCCTAGCCAAACTAACTAAAGGGCACAGAAACATTATTCAAGTTAACCAAATCAGAAATGAAAAGGGAGATAACAACAACAGCAGATATGGAGGAAATTCAAAAACTCATTAGATATATTACAAAAGCTTATACTCAAAAAATTGGAAAGTCTAGATGAAACGGAAGATTCTCTAGACAAATAGCAGGTACCAACGTTAAATGAAGAGCAGGTAAACTATCTAAATAGGCCATTTTCCCCCAGGGAAATAGAAGTAGTCATTGAAAATGTCCCAACCCCCCCCCTAAAAAAAAAAAGCCCAGGGACAGATGACTTTAGTGCATATTTCTACCAGACCTTCAAACAATTCCATAAAACTGAAACAGAAGGAACACTACCTAATTCATTCTATGAAGCCACAGTTATTCTGAAACTTAAACCATGCATAGAACCAAAAAAGAAAGAGAACTTCAGACCAATCGAGGTTATGAACATAGATGCAAAAATACACAAAAAAAAATTCTTGAAAACCGAATCCAAGAACACATCAAAATCATCACTCATCATGATCATGTATCCCATGGGAAGCAAGGTTGGTTCAATATATGGAAATCCATTAACACAATCCACTATATAAACAAACTCAAAGAAAAATAATCACATGATCATCTCATTAGATACTGAAAAAGAATTTGACAAAGTACAACACCCCTTCATGGTGAAAGCATTGGAGAGATCAGGAATTCAAGGCCCATATCTAAACTTAATAAAAGGAAAACACTGCAGGGACAAAAATGAAGAAGACACAGATAAAGGAGGTCCAGTGACTGGCCCAAATAGGGATACAGGTCAAGGGGAGGCTCCAAAGCCTGACATTACTAATGATGCTATGGTGTGCTTACAGAGAAGAGTCTAGCTTGGCTGCCCTCTGAGAGGCCCAACATTCAGCTGACCAAGACAGAAGCAGATACTTATATTCAACCAATTGAGAGAAGTCAGGGACCCCCATTTTTGAATTAAGGAATGGCTAGGAAGAAGCTGAGGAGGAAGGTGTCCCCATAGGAATACCAGCAGTGTCAACTAACTTGGACCCCAAGATATGTCAGACCCTGAGCCACCAGCCCGGCAGCATGCACCAACTGATATGAGGTCCCCCGAAACATATACAGCAGAGGACTGCCTCATCTGGCCTCAGTGAGAGAAGATGTACCTAACCCTTGAGAGACTTGAGGGCTCAGGGAGTTGGAAGGTCTGGTGGTGTGGGGATAAAGTGGGTCATGACATTCTCTAGAAAATGAGGTTGGGGAAAAATGTAATGAGGAATTATCTGAGGAAGAACCAGGAGGGGAATAGCTACTGGAGTGTAAAAAAAAGATGAAAGATAATTTAAAGAAAGATAATTCTTTATAATATTCTTGGTACAGAGTTAAAAAAAATTACTCAAGTATAGAACATGGGACATGCTTTGAAATTTCTTTGTAGTTTTCAGTTTTCATTTAAAAAGCATTCTAATGCATTACTGTGTTAGTTTCATTAGTTTCTATGTCAAAAAGTACACACACAGATATATCACATATATATACAAATATATACACATATATATATATACATATATGTGTAACCATATAACAAAAATCAATAAAAAGGGTCATAAATTTCAAAAACAACAAATTTGGGTATATCTGAGGGTTTAGAGAGAGAGAAAGGAACAGGAAATGATGTAATAATATTATAATCTCAAAAATAAAGAAGAATTTTAATAATATTTTTGTATGTAAATTATCTACTACTATGGTTGTCATTGCTTCAACACTACTTATAATAAAACTCAAAAATTATACTTCAGATATTCCTTTCATCAAATGCCTGCTCTTATCACTCATTTCATTTCCTCAAATTCATTCTCATATATCTCATTTAACACCTTGAGTCTACTCTCTGAAGGCCCCTTTGTATAGTCTTAACACTGTCTAGTATCAATTCTCCCTCCTTGGCAAATGGTTTGTTTTACTATACATTAATTCTATTTTAGAGTGATAATATTTTAAAAGTAATGACTTTTGTGATCCAACTTAATAAACACAGAGATCTGAAGTTAAAAAAATAAGGAGATATTTGGGAGATTTATAAATTGGGGACTATTAAAGTAGAACAAGTGGGTGAGGACACATGTTAATATTAGTTATGAAATAACCATATGGCAAGAAAATGATATAAATCATTTAGCCTTTCAAAGAAAAATTCTAACTGTTGATTACTGAAAAAAATATAGAATAAAGACAGAGAAGTTGTTAATTGGAATCTAAGTAGGCTATTTCTCACATTTTATCGCTATTCTAGGATGTTCACAAAACCAATTCTAAGGCAATAGCTGCTATCTTTTAAGGGACTGGGAAAGTTTCAGTGTCAAAAGTTGCCAATAGTAACACACAGAATAAAAAAAAAGCACTGTAAATGGAGAGTATTTAGCATTGTTTCTAGATAGTTTTCTATTAGGCAAAAGGAAATCAAAAAGACAGAATGTGCTACAGATCTGCTATACAATGGTCTGTGCAGTTCATCCTGCCCATACAAAAATCTTTATAAAGGTAGATATTATCATTTGATGAGAAAAAGAGGGAATGGAGGGAGCGAAATACAAGGTACTGAATGCAAACGTTTTTCAGCCCTAGAGCAGAGGTGTGGCTACTGTTCTCAGAGGAGTGATGCTAATTATTCTTTCTGTCTGTTACCCCTTCATTTAACACAGCTTAAAAAGTCATTATTGATTGGGTTGGATAAGACTGAGAGAGTAGTAAACATGTTCATTTGGTACAATTACTAGATGTCCAGGGTTTAATGAAAATTAAAGCATTTTTTCCCGAAAAGAGAATTATGACAGTTGATTTATGCTTTAACTCAACTGAGATAAAGCATGGCTAGGTAGCTCATAGAGCATTATTTGTATATTTTCTGTATGGATATTTACAGAAGAGGATGAAATTTAAATCAGTAAAATAAGAAAGCATTTGGCTTCATAAGCATGAAGGATACCATTCAATCCCTTGAAGACATATTTCAAATATAACACAGGAGAAAAGTGAAGATCTCTCTTTTGGATTTATCTTCTATAATCAATAGAGAGAGATCTTGGTTCTTGGATATTTGGACACTTACTTCACCCTCACCTATGTTTTAGGTCTTCACTCTAGACTGAGTTTTAACATCAGTGTTCCTTTCCTAGTTGTTGTTCAGCTTCTGAAGAGTTGGTCATGATATTTATTTTAAAAATATTTATTTTATGTGACTCTGTGTGTGTGTGTGTGTGCGCGCACATGTGTTTTGCTCTGTGTATACATATATGCATCACAAATGTGGAGGAGCCCATGGACCTGAATAGGGTGTTGGATTCCCTGAAACAGGAGTTGCATGTTGCTGTGATCCATCATGAAGGTGCTGAAAAGAAAAGCTAGGATTTATAAAAGAAAAATAAGTGCTCTTAATTATATCTAGAGCCCTGGAAAATCTTGACTCATTGAGAAGTCTTATCATTAGGATTACCTTTTCCTTTTGAATATGAAGAAATTAGACAAGGCCTCAAGATAAATTACCCATCTTATACATTGTTGGATGGGAATAAATTTTTTAAGTTATTAGTTATTTTATCTTCTGCAAAATTGGAAGAAATAATAACATCTATGCAGTTGATAAAGATTTTATAAATTAGTATAGAAGCATCCAAAGATTTAATATGATATAGAGTTATATATTACTATTACATTTGAGAGAGCACCATTTTTCAGATTTCTGCAATATCACAACTAATTTTCCATATCTTTAAAAATCATTGTATTCTAACAGTTGGCTGGAAAGTATACGTTAGGGTTAACATTGTGTCAGAGTTGTTAAAATATATTTTTCACCATTAAATATAAGATAAAAGCTTATTTTGTGTTATTGAAATATACTTACATTGGAATTACCTCAAGTCAAAAATTTTAATAATATAAATAAAATCTCAGTCTAAAAATAACAAATTTAACAGAATAAATGAAGCATTTAGCATATTTACTTAAGTATTTAGTCATAGTGTTAACATATTTCAGTGGTTGATTTACTGTACATGAATATGAACAGTTGAATTATATGACATAGTAAATAGAAAACACTCAATATATGATTCTAATTTTATAATGTTAAAAATACATTTCCACTTCATTTAGTTTCTATAACATCAATAGTTATAAGAATACCTAACAATGAAAAATCAATAATTCACTTTCTAATTCTTATAATCCTGAAAAATGTTTTATAAATAATGCTTGTATAATATGAGAGACAAACAAAAACATTTCCTTTAATAACTATACTCAGAATGAAGATTAGCTTTAATTTCACTAGAAGTTTCAACTGCATCTTATGAATTAGACTTCTGAAAAGACCAGATTTGAATTTTGGTTTAAGGGAAACAATTAATTTGTTCTATGTATTGAGAAAAATTTAGAGGTAAAAAGATTTCAAGCTTAAAGCAGATGATTAACTTTTTGGAAAATGAATTATAGCTTCAGTGTAGGTGGTTAAAAAATGAGGTGACCTACAGAAGACAACAAAACGCCAAGACCCAAGGCTGACAGGGTACATTAAAAACCTAAAAATGCCCACACCATTTATACTAACCAAGGGTTTGAAGGTGCTATAATATGTTATTCTATAACACAATATAATATAATATAAGAAGTTTTAGGATGTTTTAAGATGAAACATCAGAAGGCATAAAGGAGACTGTGATTCTAGAATTATTATACATTAGGGGAAAAAGAGTATAAAAAAATCACTCATACCATTATTTTCATTATTAATACTATCATTTCTTTTCTATTCTAGTCAGAACCTTGGATACGTTTATGAAATAACCAATATTCTTACAGTCTCTGTAATAATGCAAGTAATTTAAAACTGTAGTTGTGTTGCACTCTGATTATGGCCGCAGCCTTCTATTTTGCAGGCACAGTAAGACATTAGTCATGGCAGTAGTAAGCAGTACAACAT
>NW_022196891.1:42241790-42261820 GCF_008632895.1 Mastomys coucha | reverse complement strand
AAAAACAAAAAAAAGCAAAAGAACCAGAAACTATTCCTTTATTCTACAGAACCCTGAAAACCTGAATATGCCACTATAATCAAGTACTTATGCTACACTGAGTTTATGTAATATAGTTTATAATGTACATATGGCAGGGAACTTAGTCTTACCTATCAGGAGTATAGTCCCTAGAGAAAACTATTTCAGACTATGTTTCCTTCTCTTAGAAAACCTTAAAGGTTGGTGGTTGAGTCCCTAGGAGCTCTGAGGGTACTAGTTAGTTCATATTGTTGTTCATCCTAAGGGGCTGCAAACCCTTCAGCTCCTTGGGTCCTTTCTCTAGCTCATTCCTTGGGGACCCTGTGCTCAGTCCAATGGATGGTTGTGAGCCTCTACTTCTGTATTAGTCGGGTACTGTCAGAGCCCCTCAGGAGACAGCTATATCAGGCTCCTGTCATAGCACTTGCTGGCATCCACAATAGTGTCTGGATTTGATGATTTGGTGAGCAGGGGGAGCAGGGAGGGAACAGGGTTTTTTGTTTTTGTTTTTGTTTTTATTTTTATTTACTTTTTATTTTTTTATTTTTTTCGGAGGGGAAACTGGGAAAGGAGATGTAAATAAAACATCTAATAAAAAAAAAAGAAAGAAACCCTTAATGGTCTATGACTCTGCATTTAGGAGTGGGGTCTTGTGAGATTATTGAAGGTCATAGTTCAAAAAATGCAGTTCTCTATGATGATGAGGTCTCAAAGCAGGAGCTAATCTGTCCGTAGCATGCCCTGAGGCTCACATAAACTAAATCATTCCTCACAGATGTTCCATAAGGCGTGTCTGTTAGTTGACTGTACACCCTGTAAAGCTGACAACCAATATTAACCATCATAAGAAACTGTGCTCTTAGCTTCTCCTTAAAGGTATGCCAGAATTTGTCACTGACCCTGTACATTTCTGAGCCTTTTGTTTGAGAGACCTGTAACTGCCATGTCAATCTCATTCCTTGTTGTAATAAATGCTTGCTGCTTTTACCTCTTCATTAAATGTTGGTAGCTATGTCACAATGGTAAGGATTTCATCTATTTCCAGTTCTTCCAGTATTATATTATGAGATTTCATGGTATTCCCTGTTAATTATCACTTATGATAGTCACCTGTTCATCTATAATTTCATTAATTTCACTGTTCTATTTATTTTGGTTAATTTGATTGGTCAGCTTTGTATTCTTTTCAGTGATAAGGGAGGTAAAATAATTTTTAGATTGATTTTAATACTTAGTTTTCAAGCTTCCTTTCCTTAATTTCTTCCTTGATCTTCTCTTTTCTTTCAATTTACTGCTTTTGAGTTTGTCACATTTGTATTTTTCTAAGAGCTTTAGGTACATTCTTAGATGATTTGTTTAATATTTTTCTGATATTCTGTTATGAGTACTGATATTCATAAAATTTTTCTTTTTTTAACACAAACAACTTCTGATAAGTCATTTTCATATGACTAGAATCTTATATTTTCTCTGTTTTTCAATGATTCACTTACATTTATGTTTATTTCATCCAAAAGTGGGTATGCACATAACATAACAATAATGAAATTTAAATTTAATAGTTGCTAAATATTTTAAAATTACTTTTCTCAAATAATACCTGTACAATATATCTATTTTCTTAATTTAAACTTTATAAAATATATTGTTGTATAAAACATGATACGATATAAAGCTATTTTGTACATTTTAAGAATATTTTAGTTAAAATTAATTGTAATTTATAAAATAAAATGAAAAAATCATATTTAAACGAATTCCATTTGGTTATATATTTTTTCTAAATAGAAGAATCATAACCTCCTCAAACATGGTAATGGGCTTGTTTGATGAAATACCAAATATGTATTCCGAACTCTATATGCCATAAGTTAAAATATGTATGATAAAGCTGAAGAACTACGATCATTACATCACTTTCTTGCTTCTTGCTAAGATGAGATTATTTCCCTCTATTGGTTCCTACTGCTTTTTCTCTGGTCCACTTTTACATGATGTCAGCAGTAAGCTTGTGCTGCTTCCCCAGAGTGATAATTTTCTGTATTTTAATAGAGCTCTTTATTAGATGTTCTCCCTCTTGGTCACCTAAAACATATATCCATTGCTTAATTTCCTTTCATCTTATATAAGGTCATTATCTTTGAAGAAATGTACTAAATATAAATTTTAAATGTTTATGAGCGAAACAATACATCATTGTTCATAACACCAGCATTCTTACTATGAAATATTCTAAATGAAATTATGGTCTTCACTTTACACAAATAATCATTTGTACTAATACAGTGTTTTATCTCTCAAACATAAAGTAGTAGGAAAGAAATAAAGATTTTTACCTCCAAAAAGAACTGAATTTCCACATACAAAAAGGAGGGCAATGAACTTGAAAGTGCAAAGAAATGTTAGGAAGTCCATTATGGTAAATAACCTAGGTGGGACAAAGATCAAATTAATTAGAAATGGAGAAATAATTAAGTATATTAAAAAGTATATTATAAAGATTAATCTTCATTTTTTCATTTCCATCTGTTCACTATTGTTTATGAAATGTATTTCATAACTGACTCCTATAAGCAACAGGGAATTAGAACTATGGATTTTTGACACAGGGTAAATCACAATCAAAGCATGACTGCCAATGAACACATTTTCCTTTCATCACACTGCATTTAGGAATCAATCCAATGGCATTTTAACTGAAATAGATATGAGCTTTTCTTTGTTCTTCAGGACAGAAACTGATTATATAAAGTGACTTTGGTCAGTAAAACATAAAATGTTGAATTTTGAAGGAGAGATTTAGGTAGTATGAATATAATTTTCTTATGGCCAATATAAGTCTTTTTATTACTGGAACACTGAACCTTTACAAGTACATCAGAAGCACTGAAATGTGGTAAAAGTATATTGAGAGCACAAAACCAAATATGAAGAGAATTTTAGAGGTAACATGATTTTGTGATTCAGAACAATGTTTTATACATGTAAAATTATATGCTGTGATATCAGGTTTAAAATACATGTTTTTTTTTTTTAAAAAAAAATCGTAGTGCCAATTATTATAATTACATAAGGGTTTTTCATGGTTGGGAAAAATGGTCCAACAATTCCTTAATTATTTTTGTGAACCTATGTCACAAACTTACTGGAAAATTAGCCTTTGAACTGCTTTGTCATAGGATTGTGATCCAAATATAATTACGTTGATCAAAATTGTCCTTTAATGTGAAGCTGAATAGTAATTATCATCAGGGCGTCCTATAGAACATGTAATAGAAATGTGAATCTAAGTTGTCAGAAAAGTCTATAAAAAGCAACTTAAAAGGACACAGTGCCCCGGTTTGAAGTAGAAAGTTTAACAATTTTGACCTCTCATCAGTAACTACTGAACAATTTTAAAATAATGTAAAGAAAAATCTTCAGGACATTACCATTTGTCCTAGCATCCTAAATGTAGTTAATGCAGATGATTGGGGAATACAGTGTCCAATAGTAAACATCAGTAAGATAAATTCCTCAAGTTCAATATAACTTTATAAGAATGAGCAAAGAGAAGGTGAAAAATACCTTTTTAAACCTATTTACATATAAGTGTTTTACAAGTTTGACATTGCCTTAATGTTTTATATTTTGTTCCTTCATGTATGTTTTATTAATTGCTTTTATGAAGTTTATATTTTTTGCTCAGTTGATATCACAATATCCCAGATCATTTTTTCACAATCTGACTGTCAGCCTAGATTTATTTTCCCCTTCTGTGTGGCTGTGGCCTCCCAAGATATAGGTAGTCATTGATAAACAAACAAACAAAAATCTCAGTATCTCCCTTCATGAGTTCATATTTTAGCCAGGAATACATACAATAAAGATAGTTTTAAGTGGTTGAATAATTTGAAGTTTTCAAATTTGAAAAGAAAATATTAAATTAGAATCACATGCAGCCTTGCTACCTTATTTCCCCAAAGAAACACAGTTATACAGTATTGATCCAGAATACAAGTTTGACATATGTTTGCCTTGTACTGAGTGCTATATAACACCTGTAATCTCAGGACTTCATACTTAATGCCACAAATCTTGATTTGGAAGACAGGGCAGAATGGGAGCTTATGGGAAACTAAATTGTCTATTATTTCTGTTTCCTTCAAATTTTAAACATAATCATTTTTAGCGAAATTTTTCATGTGCTATATTTTGATCATATTTCCTCATATCTTGTTAATATAATATGATCCTACTTGAAAAAATGATAATCTCTGGGCATCTTGACTTATTCAGTCATTTACCTACAAAGATATAGTTTTAACAACCTTAGACACAAACATATCATGGAAAGAAAAACTCAAGTTTTGTAAACCCCCCTGCCTGAGGTCTGATTCTTCAGATCCTGCCTGCTTCTGATAACCACACCTCTCTGCCCACCTCCTGCTATTTGCCACGCCTCTCTCCTGGTTCCAGTTACATCAGAAATCCTGCAGCCAGAGACTAAAGGAGCTGCTGATTGGGCTGGCATACTGACGAACTTGGGGGAGGGGTTTTGCCTCCAATATACTACCTGTTGGCTTGTAACAAGGGGTTGATTAAATGAAAGATGGCTGAGTGATCACACCTCCCTGTCGTTTAATTTTTAGGAACCTTCCACATGGTTAAGGTATGATATGGCTTGCCAGTTTCCCGACTCCATATTCCAGAAAACTCATTCATATTGTTGCTGCTGGTTGGCAACAAAGTTTTCTTATTCATTATTGTATCTTTCTATCCTTTACGGAATATTTGATGAACTTTAGGTTCATCAAATGTATGAGTAGAAGAATGGAACATTGATAAGGGGGGAATTAAAGTGTAAGATTATATGCTAATCAAAGGCAAGGAAGATTTGAGTAAAATTTTCATTAAAAGTTTAGGAGCCACTTAGTATAATATATATGAATGTGGACAGTTTTAAGGCAAAAGATTTTTGGTTATTCACTCTATTTCAAAGTAAACTATATATTGCACACCCTGGTAATGGAAACTTTAAAGCTATGCCACAAATTCCCATAAATTCTAAGAGAGCCTTTAACGATAATGTCTAAAGAAGTATATTTGTGTCCCATTAATACATCTGGAAATAAGAGTGAGGAAGAAACAGCATCAAGGTCATATTTATTGAGATTTATTAAATTTATTATATGTATATATGTGTGCTCATGTTGGTTAATGTGTGCCAAGTATAAGCAGGTGACTGCAAGGTGAAGAGGCAGAGAATCCACTGGAAATTGAGTAACAGGTAGATATGTTTTGCGGGTGATGGGTTCTTGTAAACAAATTTGAGTCCTCTACAATAACAATAGATGTTCTTATCTACTGATGCATTTTTACATCCTCAAAGATCAAACATTTTAGCATTTCTCTCTTCACCTTCTTCATTGTATATTCCCCCATATATGCTTCATTGCTATTCTGCATATTCAAATCCCAGTTTTATACATCAGTGTTACTGCATATATTGCATATGTATGTGTGTATAAAATATATTTTCTGAATTATAACCTTTTATATCCATATTAATGTTATTTGTATGTATGTCTTCAGTGTTGACCACTTGGCACTGGACAACTAATTGGTATGAAGTTCCGAGGGGAAGCCACCTTTCCAGTTCATAGTTTTATTTAATTATCTGTAGTTCTTTCTGCAGAGCTGAGGGATTATGGGCTTTTTCACATGTAGTTTGGCATGTTTTGGTGTTGGGGGAGTGACCTCCTCTTTCACCTCATGTTTAGCAAGTCATGTTGATAAGATTTTATTGTTGTAACTCTTAGTGTTACTAGGAGACACAGTGTCACAGCAAAGTCCTTAGTCCTCTGGATCTTGCAATATTTCTATCCTTTCTTCCGCAGTGTTCCCTGGGCTTTAGGTGTGGTACTATTTGGTAGATGTACTCATTAGTATAAGACACAATTTGTTTTCAAGTAATGCTGTTTAGGGTTTTAAAATTATTATTTATACTTATAAAATAAGTAACACCAGTTATTACAATGGCTATAGGTTACTTCAAAATACTTTTAGAGAAAATGTCATGATGATACCTTTAGAATAAATATTAAACCTAGCAAACTAGCTATTCCCTTCAAAGCAAGATGCCAAAATCCTAATCCAGTGGTTTGAATGAGCATGCCCCTCCAGCAGCTCATCTATTTGAATGGTTACTTACCAGAGAATGGAACTGTTTGAAAAAGTGTGTGATCCTGTAACTGGGGTTAGTTTTTGAACATTCAAAAGCTCATACTATTCCTAGTTAATTCTCCTTGCCCCTTGATTGCTGCTTCAAGATGTATGCTCTTATCTCTTGCTCCAGCATCGTGTCTATCTGCCCTTTGCCATTGCCATGAGTATAATGGACATATATTCTGAGATTGTATACCCCCAGTAACATCTTTCTGCTATAAATGTCCTTGGTCATAATATATTCACTGTAATAGAAAGTAACTAATATAGCAAAATATATGATTCAACATGGATAGATACTTTGAATATATTTTTATTTCTTTGCTATGTGTAATAGTATAAATCATGGCAAATTGTCCTTTCTCTTTGTTTTTCAGGTGAAATAATTCATAAGTATTATGGAATATTATTTTACAGATGAAAGTTATATTATATTTCCAGAAGGAACTATTTTGGCTAGTATAATAAGATCATAAGAGCATGCACAAAGCAGATTTATGTTTTCTCCTGAATTATTTCAGAAGGAGAAATTAGAGATATTTGAAGAAATGAAATAATTTTATGGGTAAGGCTACATATAACAGCAGAAATTAAAATACTTAAGTAGAACCATATATATGAAAACTGGACAATAATTTTACCAACAATAATGACAATTCATTATATTCATAGATTAATGCATCTTTGCCCTCATCTGAGAAATTTCCATTTGAATTTGCTTATGATTATCACAGAGACACAAAAGTGGTTTGTGTACAAAGAAAAAGAAATTACAAAATACTCTGCCCTAAATAGAACATATATATCACATCCCCTCTTTCTAATTCTTAATTATCATTAAGGAAGATGGGCAAAAATATAATGTAAAAAACATAAGTCTTGCCTGAGTATTAGGAAAAATATCTGTGTGTGTAACATAACAGAGGATTCACATATAAATCCAGTGGTTGCTAGAGTATGTCCAAGACCACTGCTATTCCACATCAGACAAAAATGACCAAAACTCAGTATGGAGATAGTAGTTGTAAATGCATCTCAACCCTAGCCATGGAACTGTTGACAATTGTTAGCTGCTGGTGGAGGAGGAGGGAGGGCTGGAGAGGAGGAGACATCATAACCATTCCCTAGGGGAAGACTACACGTCCATAAATGTTTAGGCAGCAAACTCTGGTCTTAATGCAGAGGAAAAATAGATACAAAGTTGGGTGAGAAAGGCCTGAATTTAGGAAAAATTTGTCAAAGGGATAAATATGACAAAAACACATTACACAAAACTATCAAGGAACTAAAAACAAAATATGATTAGAAGAACCCTTTCTGCACTTCAACATGCATAGAAACACACAAAAAAGAGGATTGATTAGAGGGCAGTTTGACCGAGACCTTTGATATGTGAGAGTTAGACTTAGCAAAATGGTTCTTCAATGCATCCTCTTCCCTATGTTTTTGTGTACAAACAACAACAACAACAACAACAACAAAAAAAAAAAAAACATAAGAGACTTAAACATCCTACAATGTTTGGAGTCTTTGCAAAATTTAAGAAAGACTATTTCTTCCTTAGTCTGATGTTCTTAACTGTATTCTAAAGAAAATGTAGTGCTCCTCAGATTCTTCTGAAGACTTGAAAGTGAATTTAGTCCTCCGTAACATGAGTATAGCAATCTGTGATCACTTAACTCTGCAGGTACTTAAGCTCATCCCATATTTTTTCACTTCTTTATAAATTGAGATAGAAGGGAAAAAATTTAAATGCCTGATATTTGAGGGTATCACTCAAAATCATATACATTGCATAATTTAGGTTTTATTATTAAAAGCTCTATATTTTCAATATCATATTTATTAATAAGTAATAGCTTGATAATGTTCTTAAAACATCAATCAAAATTGTATCACATAAGCATAATTAAGAGTATATTAAGTTTTGAAAATTTTGTATTCAGATTAAATTTAAATCATTATGCATCATTTAAAATCAAATCTGATTTAATTTTCACACACATTATTTTTACTCAATTTAAAAATGCATCACATTTAAAGTACTAAGTTTTTATATTGAAAATAAACTATTGTTGAGAAATAGCAATTGAAAAAAATATCATTTCTCTTTTCTCTACATTCTAATAGAATCCACTTTAATCATACTGAACAGATTGGGAGAAAGCATTAAGCAGGCACATTCCTAAGAATCTGCAGCTCCCACCAGGCTCTTTATTGTGATACTTACCACTGGATATATCAATAGAATGATTAGCTTGAGGCTGAAGAATATAACCACACTCCTTTTCCACTTGCTTACTAATAACATTGTTATTCCACTCTCTTTCTTGCAGTAGTTTTACCAATAACAAACTATATTATTTGTCTCATAATGTCTTTTCTGTTGAAGCTGACATTTTCCACTAGAAAAGATTTCCTAACAATAAAAATGAATGACTGCAGGAACAGGGAAAATCTTGAAGTAAAAAGGAGAGACAAAGATGTGATTCTATGTTCCTTGGAAGTATCAAAGTATTTCTTATATAAATATTTATTTGTACCTAATGCACACATAACTATTGTTCCTAAATATCACTTCATATATGTGATAAATTAAGACCAGATTAAAGGAACTTGTGTAGCAGTTTTATTCCATTGCATTGGGAACTCTCAATCCTTTACACTTTCTTTTAAATAAATTTGTATTGAAAATAAAAAAAAAAACAGGAAAAGAAAATAAATAAAAGTTCATTTCCAATTGTTGACAAAATATATGTCGTACTCCCTTATGCATGTTCTCACTTATAACTTATTCTCCTCTCTCCTTGATCATGTATGCACCCTTTTCAGGTTCAAAAGCTAATTTTATTGGACATAAAATCATCCGTGTTTCAGAATATTCTTAAACACGGATGATTTTATGTCCAATAAAGGAATAAAGGTTTCGAATTCACCTCATTTATGATTTAGTTGTTCCAGGGGACAGAAAAGTACAAAATAACAAAACAAAAGTTTTAAGACTAGAGAATAACTTATTGTTAATTGTCTAATAAGAGTAGAAGGTTACTTTTTTTCATGACTGTTTATGGAATAATGTTTAGTATGGAAGAGAAGGAATCTTTAAACTATTAAATTAATTGTGCTATTCCTTTATAAATTGAGAAAGCACTTAAATATTTTGCTTATATTTATTAACCCAAACTCCAGAAATAAACAAAGCTAACTATTAAAACATAAAACATTTGTAAAGGGTCAATATTCTTGAAGTTTACATCAATTCAAAGGCAGAGTTTCAGTGGAGTAAAATCCACTTCTCTTACTTTATTTTGTTTATAGTTATGATTCCAAGACCGAGAAACATACCTAACTGGATGCTTACAGCATTTTATAGTATTAGTTTTATCATACTATTTGACACAAAATAATTTCTCTTGCTTTGGCTTACACAAATCTGCAGAATTACACGTATCTCTACATGAAAACTTGTTTTATGATCTATAACATTCCTGAACTTTTCTTCTTTTAATAAAGTATAAAATGTTGATTTTAATATAATTTAATTTTTCTATAAAGTGATTATTCTTTGGTTCTGACATCAACAAAATGCTTGAATATGAACATTATAGTTATGATTCTAAGTAAAAAAACAAAAATACTATGTGTAATTGATTTTATATTGTTCTGTTGAATGAACTACATAAACATTTATATAATAAAGTTTTATTTCTTGGTTTTCATCTGATGAAAAATACTAGTTTGTTCTTTGGAGAAATTATTAACCTGATAATTCTCAAAAGCAGGAAATTAAGCAAAAGTAATAGGTTGCAAGAAACATAGTACTATAACTTAGACTTCATGTCAGAAATTTGTGTTTAATTATGACAACATTATAATGAAGTGGAAATAGAAACAACATACAGGCATAGAAAGAACACAGATAAAATAAATCATCTCTCCTGGAGAACTGGGCAGAAGTGGTGTTAAATTCAATACCAAGGTTGTACTCATTTCTTCATGTCCTTACATAAATATTTCTCATAAATTCATTTTTCTGTGAATAAAGCAGAAGTTGGGGATACGAGGCTATTGGACACACTAATCAGGTGCTATCTTGGTGAGCCAGCAGGGAGGCATTCCGCTGTGCTGCCTTCCCAGTGTTACCATTTTAGGCCCAATTAGGCCTCCTCTAGCATGATCTTCTCTCTCCTATTTGTAGTAATGTGGTTTGATTTGACACTACAAAGAACTAAGCTGCATTTAACACAGCAGCATCTGCTGTACAGACATTGGAGTGACAGCAGTGACACACAGGTAGTTAGCAGGACAAACTGCAAAAGTGGCAAACTGTCAGGCTGGTTGACAGATGAAAAGGAGGCAGCTGAACTCCTCAAGAGAATGGCCATAGCAGGGAAGAAAAGGGGAGACTTGTGGCAAGAGGGGGCAGAAGACTGAGACTGGAGAATCAGGGAAAGCTCTGAGAGGGAAACCTGCAGGTTTGGATTGCTGCCAATGTCCCCGGTTCCAAATCTTTTGCATCATATACCTTACATCTGAAGCTGTCACAAGGACAAATAATGCACTTCAGAAATACGTATGTGGGTCTGCCCAGAAACTACAATGCCAGCTACAGCCAAGGGCAGAAGACACTATTTAGGCCTGCGTGAGAGTTGAAAAACTTGGAAAGAAAAGCCAAGAATCCTAATACTTAATGCTACTGGAAAAACACTGCAAGGTAAAACTGCCCAATACCAAGAGCTACTGGCCTTCCACAGTTTCTGTCTGATGGCATAAAAGGCCTCCAGCCTGCTGACATAGCACAAGGTCAAGTTAAAGAAAACTAAAACGAGGCTTCGGCATATCATGCCCGATTACATTTTTCATCGGTGCTTGTTATTCATATTTAGGAAAAGTTCAAAGTGAGATTTTGTTTCTTGCTCTCTCTTGTAGATATATTCAAGGACTTTTCAGCAGCACACTCAGCTGTGGATAAAGTAATTCTCATTCAGGATATCATCCCAAGTTCTTGAGATTCTCTAAATCCCTTTGTTTTTACAGTTTAGTGAAGAACTCCTACAATTCATTCCAAACAGTTATGTTGTTGATATTATCCAAAAGAAAAAGCCCATAGAGAAGAGCCAGGTAAAATTATTTTATTTTTATGTTATTTATTTATTTTAAACTCTAGATTTTATTCCCCTCCAGGTCCATCCCCGACTGTTCCACTTCCTTCTCCCTGCTACCCTGTCTCCACAAGGATGTCCCCGCCCCCCACCCCACCTTACGGCTGAATTCCCTGAGGCCTCCAGTCTCTTCAGAGTTAGGTGCATCTTCTCTGACTAAACCCAGACCTGGCAGTCCTCTGCTGTATATGTGTTGGGGGCCTCATGTCAGCTGTTGGATGCTGTCAGGTTGGTGGTTCAGTGTCTGAGAGATCTCGGGGTGAGGTACAGGTTAATTAAGACTGCTGTTCCTCCTATAGGATCACCCTCCTCCTCAGCTTCTTAACACTTCTCTTCATGGATTCATGAACATCATTATTCTGAAAGTATATTGTGTGAACCATGGAGTTTTAGACAGCCAACATTACCTTGAACAGTTTCACCCAAAATTGTAATCTCATCACTGCCAAATGAGCCCCTGTGGATTGCCTTGATGGATCATACCAGTATTTCTCAAGATCTCATCAGAATAAAACTTTCCAAAGACTCAGAGATGGACACATCTCTACTCCATAAGTCAACTCCAATTAATAACTACTTACAAATGAAGATTTCATTTCCTTCAAGAGAAGTTTACTGGGATAACAAACTACTCTTATGGGTAGGCTGCATGCCCAGCAGTCGATGAGCATCAGAAAATAAACTCAATGCCATCCTTGGTAATTCCTTGATTTATAATGTCATTTCTTGGGCTTTTTCTTTCTTAAAAAAATTGGTATCTTTTTAAATTGTTTAATGTATATGTGTATATACATCCCTATAAAAATTTATATTTATGTATATACATTTTATAATATTTCATTTTTCTCTCTTTTTGTCTGACATTTACTTTGCCTATATATTATGAATTCCAGTGTCCTCTTCTTATTGTATTTCAGAATGGGAGAGGCATTCAGTCTCTCTTTCTTCTTTGGGCTCTTTTCCTTGAGTTTGGTTTACCCTATTCCAATGGTTTAATTTTGGTTTTATCTTACTATGCTATTTTATATTTTATTTTATGATTATCTCCTTGATGTCTGTATGTATTCTACTAGGGGAGTGAAAGGAGGTAAATTTAGATGGAAAAGAAATTGTTAGTGGTTGGGGAAGCTATAATCAGGACACATTCGCAGCCTTCACCATGGCGCCTGCTCTCAAGAAGGAAGGAGAAGGGGGGTAAGTACTGAGGTGCCCATACCTTGGCTCTTACAAAGTAGACTAGCCACAAAGCCACCAGGCTACAAAAGCTGCTCGCAAGAGTACGCCCTCTACTGGAGGGCTGAAGAAACCTCATCGTTACAGGCCTGGTCCTGTGGCACTCCTTGAAATCAGATGCTATCAGAAGTCCATTGAACTACCAATTTGCAAGCTCCACTTTTAGGGTCTGTTGCAAGAAATTGCTCAGGCCGGGCAGTGGTGGCGCACACATTTAATCCCAGCACTTGGGAGGCAGAGGCAGGCGGATTTCTGAGTTCGAGGCCAGCCTGGTCTACAGAGTGAGTTCCAGGACAGCCAGGGCTACTCAGAGAAACCCTGTCTCAAAAAACCAAAAAAAAAAAAGAAAAAAAAAAAAGAAATTGCTCAGGACTTCAAAACAGATCTGCGCTTCCAGAGTGCAGCTATTGGTGCTTTGCTGGAGACAAGTGACACCTATCTGGTTGGCCCTTTTGAAGATACCAACCTGTGTGCTATCCATGCCAAACATGTAACAATTATACCAAAAGATATCCAGCAAGCACGCTGCATACGCGGAGAACATGCTTAAGAGTCCACTATGAAGGGAAACATTTTATTCTCAAAAATATTTCTTTTCCTCTTCCTCATGTTATCAGTAGTTCTGAATGTTAGGTATTTTTCCCACAGGGTCACAGAATCAGGTATTGGCAGTTTCTCCAAGTTCATTTGTATGTGGATTATTAATATAAATGCAAGATGTAAAGCAATAATGCAAGAAAATGTTTCAATGAACACATTTCAACTGTTCAACTTTAAAACAATTATTAATAAACCTGTTAAAATTTTCTGGACAAGGCCGGCATTTGGATATTTTAAATAAGTAAATTTCTTATTGAAAGCAAAAGAGAAAAAGAAAAAAAAAAGAAAGAAAGAAAAAAAAGAAAGAAAAAAATAATTTCAAGAATAGGAAAATAATTAAAAAGATGGTGGGGAATTAAATAAATTTTGAAATAGGTATACTGAAATCATTTTGTTTGATGTTTAAGAAATTATATAACTTTTTTTTATTTAAGCCTATGTGTTTATGACAAAGATCAAATTATTTTGAAACTAAATAATGGTCAAAATTTTCACCATATTATCTGATTTTTGCTCTGATTCTAACTAGATAATTTTGTTACCCTAAACTTGACAGGATTATTTAACGTTTAGGGGAGTATCCCTAAATGTGAATAAAAAGCAAATAACTACCTCTTTTATTTCACATATTTTAAACAATAAGAAAGTAGTATCAGTTGGAGAATTAAAGACTAACCTACTGAAAATATGTTAAATGTATTGAGTTGAGATGTTAGAATTTCCTTCTCTTGAGTGCTATAAGTACATGAAAAATGTAAAGGGCTTGAAAGATTTCTGCTAAGTCCCTACACATGAAAGGGACTTAATGCCTCCGTGGGACTCTTCAGTGATCATTATCCTGGAGAATCTATGATCTATTAGAAAGGCTGAAGTGAAGAGGAGGAGTAATAGAGAACAGACACACCAAATTTAAGCTAGCAGATTTCAACAGACAATTTAACACAGTGCTGATAAATTCTTGTCAGCATTTGTAATTCATCAGGGATTTTACAAGAAAGAGCCTTTGTATATTTCTGAAGACTTTTTAACACAACACAAGAAAATCTTTTGGGGGCACAAGGAAAAAGGGATATTTAAATACACAGACTTTGATTCCCAATCTTCCTTGAGCAAAAGAATAGAAGAGACTATCCTCTTGTAAATATCTCATCAAGTAGAATAAAGAATAAAGGTAAATCAAAATTAACTCAAGCAGAATAAAGAATAAAAGTAAATCAAAACTAACTCTGGTTTGAGTGATCATATTTTTTGACAGTAAGTGTATTAATAAGTGAAACTGGCTCTTCTTTGCTTTCTTAATAATTTTAGAACTTTCTACTAATTTGGAACTATATATATATATACACACACATATATATACACATATATACATATATATAATTGTTGTGTCAGTTATTGTATACACAAAACATATATAAAGTCCAGATATTTTAAAGTACCTTTGGATACTTCATCAAAATTGAAAATGAGGATGTAAAGATGACTCAGCAGTAAGGAGAAATTAATATTTTTGGACATAATCAGATTTCGTATCCTAGGTTTCTAACTCCCACATCAGATGGTTTGCAGTCACCTGGAATATGAAACTTTCTGTTACCTTTCTCAAACACAAACACACATGTGGCACACACAAATACACATTCACATACACAAATAAAACTCATTAATTTTTTATAAGAATTGTGTTACCCTCAGCTTCAACTACTCAAAAATAACTGGTTATTTCATAGTAGAAACCAGTTAAGTAAATTAAAAGGCTTCTAATATTATAAAGTATATTTTCAAGAAATAGTATAAATAAATTTTAAATAAAATATATAAAGTAGGGATTTATTGTGACTTACCAAAACTACAATATCATTATTTCATAATGAAAGTTATATTTTTTAAATGATAATATAATTTACCTCCTATTGGAAATTTATCACTTTCTAAAGATTTGGGACATCTGTTTTAATGAATTTTGCCCTATATTCACTCAGTAACACAGGACCAGTTCCTTGATACTATCGAGTAAGCAGAAATGTACAACTTATATTAAAGAGCTATGAATTCTCAGCATAAGAGCTCATGGACTCTGGCCTTAGGAAAGTCAGACCAAAGGTTGTGACAATCTCCTTTGTGTTGTAGGGTGATTCAGGCCCTATAAGCTGTCGAAAAGCTATCAGATGAAACTCAGATTAAATAGTTAGAATATACTTATTTCAGTCCATAGAGACTATCTTGCCCTGGGTAGAGAGATAGGACATTTTAAAATATTTAATATGGGTGACCAGAAAGGGTAATTTTACTAGAAATGGCTAGGGATCATGTCTTTTGACTGTCACAGGGAGCAACATATCTTTGCTGGGTTATGATTTAAACAGAGAACAGTATGCCATCTTAGACTTTAGATGACAGCATTTTATTAAAAATGGTTTGGAAAACTCCTGAAAGAAATAAAGGAAGATGCAGTGTAACGTTTTATGTGCCGGTCATTTAGTCCTTATGACAAAATTTGATGAGGAAGGAACAAGTGTCAAAGCAGCAGACAGCCTGAGGTTAGTCAGGCTTTCTGGGTGCAGAGATGGCAGTGGTGTACATGGATTTAAAAAGATATTGGATTTTATTCCAGGAACCATCAGCTAGACATTAGAGATAAGCAACTGTGTCCTGGAGATGCCTCTGGCACTTACAGCTAGAATACTGGTTACCCCACTTCCGGAAACACAGAAAACTTGGATGATAACAGACGAAATTTTCCTAATTTTACATTCCTATGTTTAGAAATATGTAAGTTCTCCAAGTGGAAATATCAAAATCTCAGTAAAAAATACCTTGGCTTAAGCTCTTCATGTGAAAATGTGCGGATGGTATTCCTGAGACTGGCATCTCCCTCTGGCGATAACGTAAATGAAAGCTGACCTGTGATTTAAGGATGTGTGTGATTATACAAGAGATGCTAGGGGGAAAGAAGCATTCTTAGCAGAGAAGGGGAGATATTTGAAGGCACAGGGGCCAGGTATGACCAGCACTGTCAGATGCTAACAACCTTTCAAACACAAGTCTTTTAAAACAGGAAGTAGTTTTGGGTAAAGTGTCCTGTACATTTCACTGGAGTTTTAAAGCTTCTACAGACAAAATGATTTTGATATTTGTGTAATATGATAGAACATAGCAGTCGTTCTTACCAACTGTTTCCAAAAAAAAAAAAAACATGATAAAAGAGCTATCTAGAATGACTACATAGTTGTTATTTAAAATTTTTGCTTAAAAATCAAGAAAGAACATATTAATAAAACCATGGAATTGTGCATTACAGGTATAGGTAGGGAACTATTGTGATAGTGAACACAAAGTTGAAGAGAAGAAAGAAAATCAGTCATGCTACTAACTAAGGATTCTCTTAATCAAAACATATTGTATAGTTGCTATTTTCATGTATTAATGTAGAATACTTACTTATCCTCCCAACTCATTTTAAGCTATTTCATCTTTTATTTTTTGAGATTTTTTTCAACAAGAGGAAAATTATAGCTGGTATTGGAAACCTAGTTAACTACTAAGGTTTAGTGACTTCTTGAAGCCTGTAAGAGAATGTACAACCATCACTTTTCTAAGCCAATACAATTATTAATTTTGTAATTATACAGACAGACATGTTTTGTTTCTAAAAATGTTTTGTGAATTCTAATTTTCCATGACATTCTTATTACAGTAGCTCAGATATTTATTTATGGCGGAAGCAAAAATAACTTTTTATATACTACCACTACTCTCAAACATACAAATGTACACATGTTTTAAAACCAAGTTTTTCAAGTTCTCCTTTCTGTTTAGAACATTAACTGTAACATTAATCATCTTGTTGTGACATTAGTTTCTGACTACTTCAAGAATCAGAATGCCTTTAAGCTTGCCATAGTTTGTAACTGTGGTGATTCAATTTTGTGCTAACTTTAGTGGTCTAATGGTTGACCTTAGACCACACTTGCTTCTGAAGGCCTGTAGGGGATTTTTCAAAAAGTGATAAAATTATATAGGTAGAATATATGAAGAAAAATCTTATCAACAATGCTAACACATATCAAACAAAAAAGGGCAGTAGGAAGATGAATTGACTCTGTTTAGTCAGGGCATCCAACTTCTTCTGTTTTTCAATGAAATTTCTTGTCCTTGTGTGGTGAGATTCAGAGTCAATTACACTCTTTGATATCCCACTTCATGACTGACACAGAGCACACTAGTGAGCCTTTGCCTTCATGATGTGCAAGTCATATTTTATCTATCTTTTTATATGTCTTTTTATGAACAGTTTTATTTTGGTTCCATGTACTTAGAAACACTTGACTTTTTACATACAGAACAGAACATACTACTTAGTAACATTAAAGCAATGTGAAATAAGAGATGGTTCTTTGAGAAAATTATCAAGATAGATGAACCTGTAGCCAAACTAACTAAAGGGCACAGGGACAGTATCCAAATTAACAAAATAAGAAATAAAAATGGAGACAGGACAACAGAAACTAGATGAAATGGATGATTTTTCTAGAGAGATACCAGGTCCCAAAGTTAAATCAGGAGCAGATAAACCATCTAAATAGTTCCATGACCCCTAATGAAATAGAAGCAGTCATGAAAAGTCTTTTTTATGCATACAATCAAAAAAAATCAAGGGCCAGATGGTTTTAGTGCATAATTCTATCAGAACTTGAAAGAAGAGCTAATACCAATATTTCTCACAAAATAGAAACAGAAGAAGCATTACCTAATTCATTCTATGAAGCCACTTTACTCTGATGCCTAAACTACACAAAGTCCCAACAAAGAAAGAAAACTTCAGACTAATTTCCCTTATGAATATCAATATAGAAATGCTCAATAAAATTCTTGCAAACTGAAAACAAGAACACATCAAAATCATCATTCACCATGATCAAGTAGGCTTCATTACATGGATGCAAAGATAGTTTAATATATAGAAATCAATCAACACAATCCACTATATAAACAAACTCAAAGAAAAACAAAAACACATGAACATTTCATTAGATACTGAAAAAGCATTTCACAAAATACAACACCTCTTAATATTAAAGTCTTAGAAAGATCAGGAACTCAAGGCCCATACATAAACGTAATAAAAGCAATATACAACAAACCAATAGCCAATATCAATTTAAATGGAGAGAAAGATGTCTCATGAAAATCAGAGAAAAGATAAGGCTACCCACTCTCTCCCTACTTATTCAATGTTCTAAAAAGACCAGTTAAACAAGAAAAGGAGGTCAAAGGGATACAAGTCAGAAAGTAAGAAGTCAAGATATCACTACTTACAGATGATATGGTGGTACATATACGTGACCCCAAAAATTCTATCAGAGGACTCCTACAGCTGATAAATAACATCAGCAAAGTAGATGGGTATAAAATTAACTCAAATAAATCAGTAGCCTTCCTCTACTCAAAGGGTAAATGAGCTGAAAAAGAAATTAGTAAAATGCTACTCTTCACAAATAATGTACAATATCTTGGTATTACTCTAAGCAAGCAAGTGAAAAATCTGTATAAGAACTTCTGGTCTCTGAAGAAAGAAATCAAAGAAGACCTCAGAAGGTGGAAAGAACTCCCATGCTCATGAGTCAGCAGAATTAATATAGTAAAAATGGTCATCTTACCAAAAGCAATCTACAGATTCAATGCAATCCCCATCAAAACTCCAACTCAATTCTTCCCAGAGATAGGAGGAGCAACTCTCAAATTCATCTGGAATAATAAAAAACCCCGGATAGTGAAAACTATTCTCAACAATAAAAGAACTTCTGGTGAAATCACCATCCCCCCTCTGCCACAAAGCAATAGGGATAAAAATAGCATGGTATTTGTATAGAGGCAGACAGGCAGATCAGTGGAATAGAATTATAGACCCCAAAGTAAGCCCACACACTTATGGTCAATTGTTCTTTGACAAAGAAGCTAAAACATCCAGTGGGAAAAAGACAGGATTTTCAACAAATGGTGTTGCTTCAACTGGTGGTTGGCATGTAGAAGAATGCAAATTGACCCATTTTTATCCCCTTGTACAAAGCTCAAGTACAAGTGGATCAAGGACCTCCACATAAACCCAGATAAACTGAGCTTATTTTAATACCACTTTAGTTACTAAGCTTCTTATAATTATAATTTAGTTCCTACTTACTGTTCTTTCTCTTCACTCTCTATAAACTTATATAAGTAAATTTATATTCATTTATGTATGTATATATGTAATATATGTACTATGTATATATGAACAAAGATCAATATAGTTATGTATATATTCACGCCTCACCATGAATATATGTCAGGGGTGTTACTATCAATGCTTTTTAAAGAAGAAATTGTTAAGTTTAGATGTGTATTTGAACATCTATAGAAACTGTATGGAGGCTCCAAATCTTCTGTAACTGAGCTTACGGGTGGTTGTACACCTAGATGCTAGAAACCTGACTCCGGTGCCCTGGGCAAGCTCTTAACCTTTAACTGATGAGCCAGCTCCCCACTGTCCTGTATGTATCTCCAAATCATGTATATGTTTAATATGTTAAATTAATCATAGTAACAGATTTACTTACAAATATTAAACTAAGAAAAAGACAACTAGTATTTAGATAAATTCCTAACACACTGCTATCATACTAATAATGAATTAACACTGAAATAATACATTTATAAATCAAAGAGATTAATTAAATTAGAACCATTATTGTTACAAAATCTGAATGTAGACTGAGAGGCCAAACTTATTCCATCTTGGGACTCGCTTCCACTTTAAAAAAAAAAAAA
>NW_022196891.1:42240455-42241025 GCF_008632895.1 Mastomys coucha | reverse complement strand
AATAATCAAAACACCAAATGCACTAAACAAAGAAAGAATTTTAAAAGCAGTAAGGGAAAAAAAGCAAGAAAGATATAAAGGCAGGCCTATCAGAATTACAGCAGATTTTTCACCAGAGACTAAGAAAGTTAGAAGATCCTGGGCAGATGTCATACAGACCCTACAAGAACACAAATGCCAGCCCAGGCTACTATACCCAGCAAAACTCTCAATTACCATAGATGGAGAAAACAAGATATTTCATGACAAAACAAAATTTTTCACAATATCTTTCCACAAATCTAGCTCTACAAAGGATAATAGAGGGAAAACGTCAATGTAAGGAGCAAAACTACACCCTAGAAGAAGCAAGAAGGTAATCTTTCAACAACTCCACACAAACCTAATTCCACCTTTTACAACAAAAACAACAGGAAGTAACAATTATTTTTTCTTAATATATTAATTTGAAAATTAATATTACCAACATATCCTAATTGATTGAAATCCAATCGATATGAGAAACTGGAAATTTGTTGATTGTCATCCAATGCTCTCTCTAATTTGGTAATTGGAGAAATAGGTCCAACA
>NW_022196891.1:42231612-42239649 GCF_008632895.1 Mastomys coucha | reverse complement strand
AACAAATTCAGATAAATTGAAATCATGTAACTTTTTTCATCATAATGCAATAAAAGTTTAAAAAAAAATAAGAGCCTCTGAGAACTTAATCTATAGCTGAACGTAAGCTGCACGTAAGTACCAGGAAGAAACCAATGGCTTGTTCTTGGCTCATAATCCAGAATAACTCCTTAACTACTTCCTAGCAACACTCAATCAAAGATTAGTCTGATTGTTTCAGATCTGCTTTCAGATCCTTTTTGGTTTGCTTCAAAGCACCCAGCTGTTGGCTTATAGTAGTCATTTAATTAGATGCTTGACAGGCTGGAAACCTCCTTGCTTGCTCACCGTTTCCTATAAAACCTTGTCCAGTTGAGGGTTCAGGACTGCTTTACCAATCTGTCCTGCTACATCAAGGTCAGCAGTAATTAAGTCCTAGCTCAAGTTTGTAACAAAGATACCCTAGTGTCATTGCATCACAATCTGCTCCTTGGTGGCCTTGGCAGTTCACAAAATGGGCACAACAGTGCTATACATATGAATGAATATTAATCAAATCTAATTTTAAATTTGTTTATTCTTTTGTTTCTGCATTTTCTCCCTAAAACAATAATTCTCCATCTCACACTTTTCCTAAAAACAAAATATTATTAATATTTCAAATGTCAAGCAATGTAAGATAAAGTTGAGATCAATAAAATGCACTAAATCGGGAGTGTTTTCATGTAAAATAGTTTAGTAATTTATCCTTGCGAACTAAGTTTGTTTGTTCTTTTTTTTTTTTTTTTTTTTTTTTTTTTTTATCTGGTTTTGTGTTTTTATTGGGGTTTATTATGGGCAGGAGCTGCCACCACTGCAAGGTAAGCCCCTCCCTCCCACTAAGCAGGTCCGCGTTAATCATCCTGCTCTTTCTGGGACTTTTTCTTCTTTTTTGTGCTGTTCTTTGTGCAGCTAGCAGCAGCCTCAGGCTCCTCAGAAAATTTCCTTTTCTTCTTAGGGGTGTTTGTTCTTTAGTAGCTAATGTAGATTATTATAAAGTAGTTATTTTTTAAGAAAATAAACTTTCCTAAGAAGCTGTAAATCACCACAAAATCAATCTGTAATATACAAAATAATATTATTGGATTGTACAGTGAGTGATTCATAATTTACAGAGCACATTCACAAACAGTACTTCATTTTTACTTCTTATAAAAGCACAGAAATGCGGCACTGCTATCCATAGTTATGAATAGAAAACTGAGAATTAAAGTGATTCAATTATGTATATATGATGGCAATAACAGAAAGCAAAGCCAGAAATTTAATTTAGACCATTAATTTTTCATACACAGCTCCCTTCTCTACAGTAACAACCCTTCATACCTCAAGCCAGGTACTTGAAGATAATGCATTCAACTAGGAAAAAATAAAACCATTAAATGAATTTTGAACAACGCACATGTAAATAAGATATGCTGCCTGTTTATGGTGGAGTCAAGTAGTAGAAGAGCAGAAGTCAAGTAGTCAAGTGTTCAGAGGCATGAGGAAATGGAAGCTAAGATTACTGCAGATGGATCTTTGGGGTCAAGCTCAGTCAAGTCAGTAGCTCCCATTCATTGGTTCACACACCTTGCCTTCAGTAAGCCCAGTAAAAGGAACACCAGTGACTCACCCCTACAGTTTCTGTATAGCAAGACGTTCTGCTAGATATTATTTCATGGCTTATGATGGTTGTTATAGCTTCCTTTCTGTTTCTGTGATAAAACACCTGAGGAAAAGCAACTTAAGGGAAGAGATTTATTTGGATTTAACTTTCACTTCATGATTCATCATTGAGGGAAATCAGACAAGAATATAAGGCAGGACACTGAAGCAGAAAACTGGAAGGAACACTACTTGCTGTCTAGCTCTCTTGATCTCTCACAAACTCTCACTTAGCTAGCTTTCCCATGCAGCCCAGACCATCTGCCTACTCATGCTTCTGCCCACAGTAGTTGACTCTACTGAATCAATCAATAGTAAATAAAATCCTTGATAAGTATGCGGAGAGACCAAATTTTTAAAACCAATCACTCAATTGAAGTTATTACCAGGCATGTAATTGTATGTGCTTCAAGGATTTGTCAAGTTGACTGTGTGTGCTACATACTACACTGATTTTATAGGAATGTCTTCAAAAGCTAGATGAAACAGTTATGACTTCTGGCATGAAATGGTTAATAGAAAAAGCAAATGTACATTAATAGAGTCTGATATGAGTAGAATATTTCAGACTTCGAATCCTGAGTGAAGTCTTTGTTACTTCACAGGGAAGAAATTACTATTTTTTACAGGTGGATTAAAGATAAATCATATTTATGTGACAACAAAAGCCCTATAATCCTGGAAGGTTATTAATGTTTCTGAGCAGTGAGAACACAAATATGTCTAAAAATAAAGCTACCTATAGAATATTGTACCTTGAAAAACCCAACCAAAACAGAAAATTTATTTCTCTAAGCTATGGATAACTAGTCATAAAATGTTCAAGAAAATTTCTGGAGAGTATTATATAGATTTAAGTAAGAGCTCAAAAATAATATAGCTATAGAACCCAGGCCCACTGCCTTAGGCACCATTAAGATTTTCAAGTATATGGTGGGGAGATCAGAGAGAAAGGGAAGCAGAGCAGTTCATGTGCTCTAGAGAGGGGCAGAATTGTATGAACTGTGAGGCGAAGGCTGATCTGAGTAGCCTGCTCAGACATCTGAGACCCTGGTAATGCTCAACCCAGGCTATGGCCAAGGGCCATGTCTCAGTCCATGGTCCTTTTGCAATCTGGATCTGAATTGCCATCCTTTACCCATTTTTACCCCCAGAGTTCATGTTTATGCCTGTTGTCTGGGCTGCTGCCTGAATCCATGTTGATAAATGTTTACTTATGTAAATATTTTGTTCATTTTTTTGAGTTAAGCTATTTATTTTCTTGTACTGAGTTAGTTATTACCAGACATGTAAAATGTAACTATTTCCTCACATTATTAAGATTGTGTCTTCATTGTTTCTTGGCTCTGCAGAAATTTTGTAGGTCAATATCATCCCACTTGTTTCATTTTTCTCCATTTCTAAGGAACAGATAAGTTCCTTAGGCCAAACAGTGCTACCCAGCTAAATGTTGTGGAACTTTCTACTGTTTATTTTGTAGCGTTTTGCTATGATATACAAGTATTTAGATCACATTCTGTGAATTGTTACAAGTGCTGCGAAATAAGGATCAAATGACCTTTCACATATTTACATTAAAGTATTTCCAGTATTAAAGAGATACATTCTTGTGTGGTCTCTGTTCTTAACACATTGCTGAAGAGCATGTAAATCCTTAAAATTACCAAAAAGAAACCTAAACATAGAGCTACCAAGTGAATCACTCATCCTACTTCTGGATATGTACCCTAAACATGTAAAATCCATATGTTAACAGAGTACTTGCACCATCATGTGCATTGCACAACTGTTCTTAACAGCTGCCCATAACTGTCCGTAAATGCCAATCATAGGTAAATGATAAAGAAAATGGAGCTTATGTAAACATTGTAATAGTGCTCAGAATAGTTATCAAAGAAGAGAATCACACTACCTCATCCTTAAGGATGAATACACAGAATATTATATTAGGGACATTTAACTAGCTACTGGAAGAAAACAACTACAATATGTTTTTTACTTATGTATCAATTCTGAATATGTAGACTCTTTGAAAAGGATAATAGGATAATTATATTCTCACTCTACTAGGGATTGGGTTTGGGTAGGGAAGGACAAAAACTGAGGAGTTGATGGTAAAATGGTAAGAGATAAGTGAGACTTAACAGTCTATCACATAGCATGCTAACTATGCTAAAAATAATGAACTATATGTTTCAATATAACTAAAAGAGTAAAAATGCTTCTCATAATAATAAGTAGTTAGATGGTGTATATCTAAGCACCTTGGTTGAACATGTGACATTGTATACTTAAATCTACATATCATAGTTGAATTTTAAAACCACATATGATTATGATTTCTCAGTTGTTGCTGTCCGGCAGCAACGTTAAAAGGGATAGGGTTACCTGGAATGTGGAGTTAGAAAGAAATAGGAGATTAAAAGAGATAGGAACAGGTAGGCTAGCCATTCTATACTTTACCCACGTGGGAGGATAAAAACTAGACAACATGAGCTGTGGTCACTCAGTCATCTTGAATTGTAATGAATCCCTTGTTCCCACCAACAGGTAAAATAAGTGAGGCAAAACCACACCCCCAAGTACGTTAGCCCTGCCAGTCCAATCAGTGACTTCCTTTTTTCTCTGCGGAGGTGGAACTTCCGAATGTAACTGGAACCAGGTTGGAGGCGTGGCAAATAGCAGGAGGTTGGCAGAGAGGTGTGGTTAAGAGAGGCAGGCTTCAAACCAGGAGGGTAACACTCAGTATTTAATTAGAAGTACATAATAATAGACAACTCACAAAGCTTTGAGAGTTGAGGCCTCAGATCTCTTCTTCTACTATGTCAGCTGTGAAGAAATCTAAAGCAGACCTGGATCTTGTATTCTAATCATGAAATGAATAAGTTTCTTGTACTGTGCATTAGTCAGCGTTCAGGCATGGTGACATAAATAAGATAAAAGAACTTGAAAGGAAAAGGGTCCATTTGGTCTAACAGCTGCAGAGTTGCCTGTTAAAATTAAGTGCATCAATTTATTGCCATGGAACTTCAATAGGACATCTCAATGAACTCCAGTGATTTAGAGATGTCTCAATAACAAAAGGAACATAACATGACCTAACTGTCACGCCTACCACTTAGAATGAATACTAACATTTTTCCCCATAGGAACATTTACTAATACCTGTTATATTCTTAGATGATAAGTCAGTCTCCTGGAGAAGAAAACATTGTATAAGAAACTTTAAAAATAATTTTAAATTGAAGTAAATAAACTTAATTCACTATTTAAAACAAAAATTTTATGTCATTGAGTTACGCATTACTAGATACAGTGCCTTGGTTTCTTTGTAAAGTTTCGGGCTCTGAACTAAATCATGATTTGCTTTTAGAACTGAGGGTCTGTCGAATATGTGTAATATGCATGCTTGTACTTTCAATATCACAACCAATGAAGCAGCATACATTATGGAATAAAACAAAAGGGAGAAAGAATTAGACTGTGAATTTAAAAAAAAAAAAAAAGAGCATTGGAAAGTAGTTTTGGAAAGTGGAATGCTAATTTTTTTTATAGTTTTAAATGCTAAATTATGTTCATGGCCATTCAACAACCTGTTTAAAATACCATTTCCCTCTGCTTTGCTTTTCTCATTTTTTTAAATTTTTTAAAGTTTAATAGCCTTTACTTATTATCTTTATTTGGTATGCTTTCTCAGAGCAGCAATTCTTCATTGATTCTATCATTACCATAAGCCTTCATCTTTCTTTCTACTCATTACCTCTTTTTCCCCTCAGTTTTTCTCTTTTCTTATTCATTTTTTGCTTCTACTTTTAAGAACTTTCATTTCTTTTCTGTCTGGGGTGGGGGGGGGTTAAAGAAGAGCACAGGCCATTTGAGGACAAAGTACCAAAAAGAAAACCTTTAACCTCTTCTCACCTGAAAATAATTGAAAATCTTCAAAAAATGACAGATTTGAATTGTATTCCATATTGAGGTTTATGTTAAGGTCAAGCATCATGGATGAAATTTTTCTTGCTTAAAGCAGGAGATTGAAAATGCCAACCCACCACATCTCCTTGTTCTGAATGTGATCTTCTCCTGATTGCTTTTGGGATGTCTAAATTGTCTAAGCTTCTAATTAAATTGTGCCACATGTGATCTGCTTCCGATTGTATGAAGTCATTCTCATTTCCCAGACTTGTATGTTTTAAAATCTAATTCATGCCATTTCTTCATGAGATAAACAATTGATTTCATTCTTATCCAGACACAGTTTCTTGAGTGTGAATGTGAGAAGCAATCATTGCTTCTCTTTTTATTCTTTTGCATTTAAATACTGCTGCTTCTCCTGGCAGCCTTTCCCAAGTATTAATTTGAAAAGAGAACCAGAGTCACCACCTATATTTTTTACTTTGATTTTTTATATGCAAATGAAAGAAAACTTCATCTCACATTGATTTAATAGAATTGGTGCCACTCTGTCATGCAGAGAAGATTTTGATACCATTGCAGAACAGTCCCAGTATTAAACTGAACCATTAAAACACCGAATATATTAAGGGTGTTAAAATCTGATGCATAAAAGAATCATCTAATTACAGAAACATATTTTAATCATATATCTCTAAATGTTATAACAAGTATGAATGCCATATTCTCATTGACCCAACAGGGCAAAAAATACAACCTCAGTAACTTAATTATTACAACATCTATAACTACCAAAGCCAGTATATTTTGAAGAAACTAGAAGGAAGGCATAGTTCAGACTGGAAACCTTATTTGACATAATACAATCATAGTGTTTATGTTACTTGGTGTCTGTGGATTTTTCCTTCTTATTTTAGTTAATTCTACCACTGTGCCAAAATACTTGAGACATTGTAGAACTCAAAAATAAGACAGATTTGCTTTGGCCCAGTGTTTGACAGGATTCTACTACTGATCACTGAACCTTGCTGCCTTGGGTCAGTGGTGGGAACAATACAATATGACAGGCTAGTGTACAGACCTAATCATCTCATGGCATCTGAGAGAATAGAAAAGAGGTCCTAGGGTCGCACTATCTACTTTGAGAACACACAGTCACTGACATCAGTTCTCCATGCCATGGCCCATGGCCGTGCTCCCCATCATGATGGTCATAGACTAACTGGAATGGTGAGCCTAAAATTAAATGCTCTCTAGTATAACTTTTCAGGATAATAGTGTTTGGTTTTTGTTTGTTTGTTTGTTTGCAATAGAAAGTAACTGAGTTTCTTAATAAATATTTGATAATGTTTTTGGTTAATTAAGGAAGTGATGATGGTAATAAAAAAACACTACAGTTTGAAATATCAGAGTCCAATATACATAGGTGAGGAAATACATTAATATCCTGCAAAACCCAGAATTTTTTGGAATAGGGATGGCCTCAGACAAGTACGTTTCAAACAATTCAATAATTTAGCATGCTATATGTATCACAGCAGCAAGAATCTTTTATTATCAACGCCACTCTCTTTCCTCCTACTTTTTATTTTCCTTCTGTGTTTTCTTACTATGTGTGGCACTTTTGGTTATTGTGTAGCCTACGCAGAAAATATGAGTGACATACTTAAGTGCATTGTCATTGGGCTAGAAAATCTGAAAATAAGATTTTAGAGATTTTTCTAATGAAATATGGATTAGTGGCCCTGCCATTACTTGTCTTCAATCTTCAATTTGGTTTCATGTTTCACAAGATCCAGGAAAAAAAAATCTTTTGTTTCTTTAATGGAGATATTTATGCCTCAAACAGTTAGACGTTTGCATGAAAATTAGCATAATTTGGCATATATATGAATAAAAAGTCAATTTTAAATATAATGGTTGTGTATCACATTATATTGTTTTCATATCATTAATGTATTTCTCAGATTTAGCTTAAAATAGATTTATTTTTTTATTAAGCATATACACTTCAAATAAAAGGCCCTGAACATAGCTCATACCATGCACAAAACATCTGTGATTATTGCCTCTATATATCTGATGGATCATAAAGCATGCTACTTTTAAAAGGCCAAATATAGAATAAAGCTGGTAAAATGTATCATAGCATTTTATAGATTAGGAGAGTGCTAAAATGTTATGATATTTCAAAGATGCCACAACAATTAGGAAAAATGACCTCCAATGCATTTTGTTAGGTTGAAAAAACTGCACTCCCTCATAATCTAAATTATTCATCTGACATTTACACAAACCCAGAGGCAACCCTCTTTTTATGAAAAGAAGTACCACCAGACTGGTTTCTGTCATTCTTGCTCCAGCATCTGGGGTAGGCAAACAGGCTTAGACTTACTCAAGCTTTATCACATGTTCTCATGGCCCAGAGCTGCTGTGTGTGTGTGTGTGTGTGTGTGTGTG
>NW_022196891.1:42191708-42231483 GCF_008632895.1 Mastomys coucha | reverse complement strand
TGTGTGTGTGTGTGTGTTGGCAGGAGTCTCCCTCTCTCACATACAAGCAAATAAAAATAAAATAAATCTCCATTGTTATAAAGAAATATTTCTACTGGTGAAGAATGTAGCTACACATATGTGTGGATATATAGATAATATGTGTTATATATTAAGGATTTGGGCTCTTCTAGCACAGTAGATGTTGTAGGATCTTTTCTAATGTCCATGAGCTCACTAGTCCCTTGAAGCTGTCTATGTTTTTCAGTACCAGGGCAGATTTTCCTCCTGTTGAGTGGGCCTTAACTTTAATTAGAGAGCTCAGAGTTGCCACAGACATGCAAGTGTCACATCTTGCACCATTGAGCATTATCTTTCCATGCTGGTAAGTGTTATGTTTCATAGATGTTCCAGCTGGATAGGACTTTTAATTGGCTCCCTCCCTTAGTTGTTTGCATTTTATTTTCTAGAACCATGGAAGCAGGACTGATAGAAAGACATTCTCATATCAGATCCTGCTAAGTCATCAGAGACATGTTCCCCAAGTGTGGGGTATATTCAGCAATAGAGTCCAACCTTAACTTCTGGGAGGAAGAAAGGATTACATCAGTATCTACACTGCTTGGGGATTTATTTGAAGTATCAAACTACCATTAGATATATGGTTTCTCATATATGGAACTGGAGTTTCTATAACTCTATGCTTCTTACAAGGAGCAGCCCAAGTGTCAACCCAACTGATTTAACAACAGAGTTAACTTCCTTTAATACTGTTTGTGGGTGTGTGTGTGTGTGTGTCTGTGTGTAGCTGTGTGTGTCTGTTTCTGTGTGTGTGCATGTGTGTGAGAGAGAGAGAGAGAAAAAGAGAAAGAAAGAGGGAGAGAGAGAAAGAGAGAGAGGTCACAGGATGTCAGTACAGTCCATCACTGTTCCTGCAGCTATATTTCAGGGAATATTATAGAATATTATAGAGGTAGAAAGATTATGAGTCAGAATACCAGGATGTCTATTAAAAAACAGTCTGTCCTAGAAGAGAAAAATAAGGCTAGAATATGAGAATATCGATGAGTATGTTAAATAGATGAGGAATAACTGTGAGTCCTACCTCTAGACAAAGAACTAGAAGCAACTAATTACTGATGGAAGAAAAATAATTAGTGTGTCCCAGGGACGTAGCAACTTACTTGTTTGTCAATGTAGCAGGGTCATCTTGAAATCATATATACATAACCATCAAAAACAACTAATGAGGCCATATATATGTGTTTGTGTGTGTATTTATATATATTTGTACATAAGTGTATGGATTTATGTGTGTATATGTAACAACAGTAATTGTCTTAGTTAGGGTATCCATTGCTGTAAAGAGACAGCATGACCAAGGCAATTCATCTAAAGGACAACATTTAATTGGGACTGGCTTACTGGTTCAGAGATTCAGTCATTATCATCATAGGGGGAAACATGGCAGCATCCAGGCAGACACAGTACTAGAGGAGTTGAGAGTTCTAATTCTTCATCCAAAGGAAGCAGAAGGCTGCCTTCCAGGCCCCTAAGACAAGGGTCTAAAAGCCTGTGGCCATATGACATACTTCCTCCAACAAGGCCACACCTACTCCAATATAGACATAACTCCAAATAGTGCCACTCCCTGGTGCCAACCTATTTAAACCTCCACAGTAATCAAATTGAAAGAGGCTCTCAAAATGAGAGTGGGGAACCGTGAGAGAAGTTTCAGTGAACTCTAATGGGCCAGAGAGTGAGAAATGAAAGGAAATAAATTCTTTTTCAATTAGAATAATATAAAAATTTAATTGTAATAACGAAAATACATTTTTAAAATTAGGTTTACATTCATGGAAATTCTAAATGTATTAATCCATTACATGCGGTATGGAAGAATCAGTGTAGTGCTTGGACACTGTCTCCTTGTACTTTGTAGTACTTTCCCTTCTCTCTAGGAGGCAACCAACTTCACATGTGTGAGGAAGTCAACATCTTTAATTTCCTCATCTCTTATGATTTTGATATCACCCCAACTAAGCTACATTTGTATGTATCTCCTCTGACGGGGGGACAAGATCATCTTATCTTCAAATTATACCTGCTTCTGTAGATTCTATGGGTTACATTCATTGGAGCTAGGAGTTAGGATATAGACACCTGGTTAGTTGGTTCACCATTTCACATCTGTTATCAGCCTTGGTTTTTCTTATCTGTATTGTTCCTAGAACTGGTCCTACTTGCTCTTTGCAGACATATATAGCTTGTCTTCTTTTAGGAAACTGTCAGACAGTTCCTAAACTTCTATTTTTTCTAGCAAGCTAAGACTCTATTACAGGTTAAATAGTCTGATTTTCTATTCATTCCCCTATCATGAAGAAATGACAATGTATACCAAATCCCTGATTTTAAAATAATTGCAAATCATTCTTTAAGTTGTACTCAGAATTATCAGCACCACAGGAATACTATGTACCACAGTGTATACTAAAAAAGTACGACTTCTCCCTGCACCCCCTCCACATATATACATATGTACATATATACATATATATATATATATATATATATATTCATGTATAATATGCAATGCCACTAGATACTGAGAACTCTTTCACAACCCAATATTGTTCTTTGGTAAAATATATTAATCAGAAGAGATTATATTAGAGTATATATATATATATATATATAAAACATAGAATATATATATATATATAACATAGAATATATATGTATATATATATACTCTAATATATATGTATTGTATATCACTATATATAATATATATACATATTTTTTCTTCTAAAATATCTTCATTCTTTTTCATTAAGTGATGATCCAAAATAAACATGGTTGGCTTCCTCTAATAAAATCTGTTCTCCAAACTTGACCTATGTGTTCCAACTGTAATTAAATAAGTATTTTTGACATTTTACCATAATTTATACTATAAATATCAAATTATGCATGGGACATCTGAGACAACCCTGTCAAAATAATTTACTTCCAGTGTTTTATGATTAATTATAGTCAAAGGATATAAAGCAAAGATCAGTGAAATAAAAGTACATCTGGGACTAAACTTAGAAAAACTTATTCATGGGGGTCTTACACATATATTCACCCAATGCAATTACTTTCCAAGAATTCCTCACACCCATCTATGAGTATATAAACTTGGATGCTCATTTTCTATCATAGTAACTTTGAAGGGATCCATCCCCCTATATTACATTTATAGTCTTAAGTGTCTTTTTCTAAATACTTTTTCTGTTTATACACAACTTTTTTTATTTCCTGTGCTTTATTTCTTCTATGTCCATAATTACTTGTTATATGATGCTTTGATATTTTACATTTTGTAGAAGAAAGAAAAAGGTAAAAACCTGTTTATCTTCTGGCCACTAGAAAAAGAAACATTCCTCACGAAGATTGGGAATTCCCAGGGTTTACACTATATACATAAATATTTAGAAGACAATATGATAACATGTTTATCTAGCAAAATGCCAAGACCAGGCTCTACCCTGGGATGATATATGGGCTTTGTAGGCATGGAGTTGTGACCAGAATTAATGGGGCTAAGCAAAAAACTCCATCTTGTGCAGCAGCCCTCAAATCTAATCAGAAAGTAGTTAGTTAGCCCATAACAGTCATGTCAGTACTGCACCAGCGGGCCCATTTGGTCTGGCAGTTTGATATTGCAACACACAGGATCCAGCACTGAGAAAGAAACTGATGTCTTTTCTCTTCGAGCTGATTGCTTAGCACCCTCTGGCACTTTCAAAAGTAGCCAACAGGGAGGAGGTTTCCCAGGTTTTTTTTTTTTTTTTTTTTTTAGATAGATTTCTCTATTATCACAAAGTAAAATGTGTAAAATCTTAAGCAACAGGGTTTTACCTTGAAGTTATGTTGAGCAAGCATGAGCCATAGCAATTGCCTGTGCTGTTTTCAAGACCTCTGTGCCTTCCCTGACTAATAGCCCTCAGGGAGGTATCCTAGGGTTTTGGGTGTGAGATGAATCCAGACTCGAGTCTTTTCAGACAGTCAGTATCAAGCAAGCCATAGGCTTCACTCATTCTTTTAATATTGTCTCCTCTTTCCCTCATCTGTTTAGTCATTTCCTAGTGTTTTCTTTCTCTGTCCACCAATAAAATTCCATGTGAGCTTTGGCTCTGCATTCCTTTCTAATCCATTCAGTAGACAACGCCACGTTCACATCCATGCATAAAATGTTACCTTTTCATTCCCATGTGGTGAACCTGATCCATGATTGATTAAAAATAATGATAAAGAAGTAACCAATCTAACGTTTGAGAGTGATGGGAATCTTAGAAACCTACTAAAACACATTAGATAAAAGGCTAAGCTCCCATGTTTTTTTTTTTTGTTTTGTTTTTTTGTTGTTGTTTTTGTTTTGTTCATTTTTATTTTCCTTTCTGTCTTATGATCAGATTTTTCCCCCACTAAATTCATTAAGTTACTGCTTCAGGAACTGGTCCCTGTCCATTACTTGGCTCTCATGCAGACACCTGATGGATCAGATTGTGCTTGGCAGGCTTTGTGTGTACATCTCACAGATACAGGCACATTTAAATGCTTACACAATATTCCTCTCTCCTTTCTCCTTATTGCCAGTGTGGAGCCCAGAGTGATCACATTGTTTCTGCTACTGGACAACCTTCAGGAGTGTGGCACATAGGATGGTGACACCCACTGTAAGCAAGCAGCTACCTTATCTCAGAGACTGAACAGATGGCCTCAGGAATCAGCATTCTACAGACTGAAGTGGGTTTTAATGCATTGTCAAAATTACTGTTGTGAAGTCTAAGCATGAAGAAGCTTCTGTAGTTTCCGAGGTTTTTGAACGAGTGACCGATCGGAACCAAGACAGGATGAAAATCAGCCACCCCGACGTTTAAAGGGGGGCTGCTTTTGTCACAAAAATAGAGTGCAAACTGCTCCCGTGATCTGTTAATTCTGTGCGTTTTAAGGTGGACATGACACTTAAAACTGGAGCAATGATTTTAAAAACATGGTACAATAAGCATAATGAACCTGGCTTCACACCACACACACACACACACACACACACACACACACACACACACACACGATTTTGCAGAACCGAAAGGAAGCCTCTGCCTTCAAAAGCAACTAAACTAACTCTTTGCTTATAGACTTCCTGTGTAACATGTAAGAATTTTTTTTTCTGTATTTACCCTTACATGTAGACTGTCCTGTTTACATACCTGAAGAGTGAATTAATAGGTTCACAGTCTTGGTTTTTTCAGAACCCACCTAATAATAAACAAACAAACAAACACCAACAAAATAACCCTAGAAGCACTGCGAAGGTGACTGCTGTGTCCCATTTGCATCAGTCGGCAGCAGAGAGGAGGGTAGCTAGTCTAAGCTCAGTGTTCAGACCTGTGAATACCTAAATGAATAGTAGCCTAACTGTCCTTGAAGAAAATGAAAGCCTGAGAGGACCACCGGTCCTGTAGCTAAGAGGCCCCACTAATTCTCAGGACAGGGAGCAAGTCAAGGACTAGAAGAACCCCACCTGGGACTGAAGGACCTGGGTGGAAGTGAACCTGAAGCACATGGCACTTGCATGGGACCATGGAGTCGGAAATGATTAATTTGGGGTAGCAGACAATGCCCAAGATGAGTCCTGCCCTGCACCATAGTGCACAAATGGTGCAGAGCACTCTTGAGAGCATTTCTGAGATGACTGCAAACACTCAGAGACACCGGGAACCTCTAAGAGGAGCAAGTAAGTGGTGGAGAACTGCAAGAAAAAGAAACAAAAGCATGTAGGCATAATGAAATTAGGCAGAAATGATGATTCAAGGGTAATGAGGAACAAGCTGATGTCAACTAGGACCATGGTGAGGTATTGACCTGAGAGGCCACCTGGGGCCATGGCTAGGTCTGCGATTCTGAAGCAGCAGGTATCTGTTACCAGCAAAGGCTGCAGCCCAGGGACATGTCGATGTCTGAGTATTGTGCAATAGTGGTTCCACCCGGCACCAATGTTGTGATCACAAAAAGAGAAAGAGCTATAAGAATATGTTCTGGCGAGGTGTGGGGGAAAGGGATGCTTTGGTGGGCCCACGCCAAGGCATCCCTTCCCCCTGAGAGATCGGACACACAAGGGTATAGAATAGTTTATTTAGGGCATGGGGAGGGGAGTTAAGAGGATAGTAGAGGCAGAGAAAGTCAGAGAGAAGGAGAGAGCAGAGAAATAGGGGCCCGCCATGAACACGTGAAGAGAGGGGGAAGGGAGTAGGGAGAGGGGGGAGTGAGAGGACAAGAGGGAAGGTGGAGAAGCAGGAGTAAGAGAGAGAGGAGGGACAACCAACCCCTTTATAGGGCCAGGCCTACCTGGCCGTTGCCAGGTAACCATGGGGAGGAGATACCTGACTGCTACCAGGTATCCGTGGGGGTGGAGTTTATACAGAATGCTAACAGGCATCATCTGAGAATTGTTTCTGCCTGCATGAGAGGTGGAGAGGTGACCTGCCCCTAGCTAGGTGGCCTGGGTCCTGCCTCATGTCTGTTGGGAAGTGGTAAGGACAAGGAGAGATGCCTTTCTTCTCTCCCTTATCCCTCACCAGCTATGCCTAGGATCACAAGATGGGGAGAACTGGCCATGTCCTTCAGCAGCAGCAGCACTCTGGAGACCAAGCCTTGCAAGTCACCTGGGCAGGAGAGTAGAGGTGGCCCTGGTTGCTTATAATCCAGCCCCAGGGGAGTAGAGTGAAAAAGCTACTGAGATGACCAGCTTAGATAATTTCAGGTCCAGATCCAGGACTTTGGATTGGCCCACTCCAAAATCTACCCTGTAGATGGACTGCTGATGTGCATAAAGGGCCAGGTCCTACAGATGGAAAGCTACAAGATCTCCATGACACAGGAGAACAACAGGATACCCAAGAGGAATCCCAGTGAGGTTCGAGTGTCTGCAGCCGGAGAGGTCTCATAAACAAGTCATTACAGTGAATTTTTGCAAGTATAGATGTGTGGACAATAGAATATACTGTGAAATTCACAAAGAGCCAATAAAAAGCTAAGTAAAGAAAAAGAAAGAAAGAAACAACAACAGCAACAACAACAAAAATGAACCTCTCTTTTTTTCTTCTCCAGATCCACTTCTCTGTTTCCCTTCGGAAAAGATCAGGTATTCTAGGGATATCATCACATGAACACAACTTGTAACAAGGTACAATAAGACTAGGCACAAACACTCGTATCAAGGCTGGGCAAAGCAAACCAGTAGATGGAAAATGGTCTTAAGCAGAGGAAGAAGAGACAGTGACAACCCTCACTCCCACTGCAAGGAGTCCCGTAAGACCACCAGGTTATGCAAACACAGGTATACGCAGAGGACATAGCTCAAACCCATACTGGGTACATGTTTGTTGTTTCAGCCTCTGTGAGTCTCTGTGAGTCTCTGTGAGTCTCTATGAGGCTTGTTTCACACTGGACAAATCTTTCAACTACTCAATTTTCTTAATTCTTAGATTTCAGGTGGAAAAATACACAGCAAAGCCATGTTGCAAATATGGATTGCCCTCAACTCACCCCAGTATTAACTGAAGCCTCCTCCTATTTAGCACTGCATTCATTGATTCTAAAAAACGGAGCAATTAAAAATAAAACTCGTAGCAATACTTTCTAGGTACATTTGTCTACCATCTCTGAGCTTTCCGTTCTCTGCCAATCCCTACCACCGCTGTTTTGTTACTTTCTACAGTGTGGTCATAAATAAACAAAAGCTCATAAAAAAGCATTATTAACCAGCTCTTCCTTGACAGCTGCTAAGTGCTTAGAGATGGAGAAGCTAGACTGGTTCTACTGGGCTTAATTTTATCATTGGAAATCCTGTATCCTTATTGGCCTCAAGGTAGTTTTAAACTAATACTTAGTTGCATGGTAAACATCCTCTGTGAAAATGTACTGAATAGGGGAGAGAGAAATGGTTCAGAGGTTAAGAGCACTTGCTGCTTCAGTAGAGAAACTGGGTTTCGTGCCTAGCAACCACAAAGTACTTCACAGTGGATTGACTAGTGCTTCAAAGAGTTCTAGAGGAAAATCTTGAATCCCTCTTCTGACCCTTCTGAACTCAAATATGGTACACATGCATATGTGCAGGTGAACACTAATACCCATAAAAATGAACAAATAAATCTTTAAAAAATCAAATAAAGTATTTAAAAATAAAATTTGAAATAAACATCTAAAACAGATATGTAAGGCCAAAATTGAACATTTTTTTTCAATTTTACCATTATTTATGTTCTAGTTTTGTCCAAAAAATTCATGCCATTTACATTGTTACTTCTAAACTTCCCACATGCAATAAATCACAAGGTCACAGACAAATGAGTTTCTTACTCAATGTGATTCTATGATGGGTAAAATGTTAATAAAGTGGGCCATAGTATTTTCTAAATGAAATAGAATATGAGTTATGAGAAGAAATAATTTTAATGTTAGCTGATTGTTAGTGCTAGCTTCTATGTTGCATAAAAGTAACAACAAAATTTTTACTACAAAAATGTATTAACAGAATTTTGTTGATAAAATCTTCTAAATAAATATGAATTATGGTCATTTTCTATTCAGTTTAAATTTGAATGATCTTATTTTAGGTCAATTTTCACTTACTAACTGTTCTCTTGGACTTTGTTTTTCCTGTTTTGATCTGTGTTGGGGCTGCATCCCTGATTAATGGAAGCAACAACATCCGAATATGTACTCTTTCCTGTATGTGCTTTACAATGTCTTTTAGATGGAGTCTGAATAAAGATGCATTCGTCTTTAGTTCTACCAGCATGTACCTCTCCTTTATCTCTCATTTCTATCTTATATGACTTGATTATATAGAACTACTTTCAATTCACTAAATATGCTCTTACAATCCCTTTGTTCCCTTCGTCCTTCCAAACTGTGAAAGTAGAACTTAAGTTGAGGTCACAATTTCTATGACAATGAGCCAGGTTGAGCCAAAAGTCTTTGAGAGTCAATTATGCAGATAAATTAATACTATATATAAACAAAAGGTGAATATTTTAGTGAAGCCCCATGGATAAGCAGTCTAGTGCCTCCCTATAGTTCATTTTCTGGGTCTAGAGTAAGAAAAATTTTACAGTAAAAGGCAAGGGATATGTACATGTAAATACTACCTGCCAAGATAACCCAATATCAATTCATCACTGTCTGGGAGTGAGAACACTTTTAGTTCATTAGCAGTCAGGATGGTGCTTATGAGAGCCTTAGAAATGGATGTCTGGTACATTTTCAAATTGCTTAGGAACATTACTTAAGGATTACTCCATCTTCAGGAGTAAGTACTCCTGATTATACTCCATGAGCTGGACAGTCACCAGGAGACATAAAAATCTCCATTGTTAGAGGCAGGCGGATTTCTGAGTTTGAGGCCAGCCTGGTCTACAGAGTGAGTTCCAGGACAGCCAGGGCTATACAGAGAAACCCTGTCTGGAAAAAACAAAAACAAACAAACAAAATAAATCTCCATTGTTTGCATTTGTATTTTTCATCATGATAACCTGTGTCTTCCTCCTTATTTATTTGTAAATTAAGATAAGGCTATTGATGAAAAACATTGTTAACCCTTCTCAATATTATGTATCCAGGTTCAACCAATTTTCCTGGTATATTATAGACAGATATTTATTGCATCACTCAAGAAATACATATAAGGTCCCAGCCAGCCAACGTTTCAGACACAATTTTTTTAATTAAAAGTTAATGTTTTTCCTGTAAATACATTAAGCATAAAAGCTTAATTTTATATATGTATATATACATATGTGTGTGTGTGTATGTGTGTGTGTGTGTGTGTGTGTGTGTGTGTGTGTGTGTGTGTATCAAAGAGTGGCCAAGGACATCTATTAGTCTAAGCTACTTTGAAGGGTTTTTTTGCTGTTGTTCTTGTTGTTTGTTTGTTTTTGTTTTTGTTTTGTTTTGTTTTGTTTTTTACAATAAGGAAAAGACCAAGTCCATGTCATAGGTTGTGAGTGGAAATAGAGTTTAGCCATGGGAATGTATATAAACATGCAGATACATGCTGAGTGCTTTAGTTTTGTGTCACTTGTTTGCAATTATTGAGTAATCTAAAACCAGTTCCTCTGAGGACTGGGAAGATAGTTTTATTAGGAAAGGGCTTATTTAGAAAGTACATGGGTCTGAATCTGTTTCCCAAAACCTATGTACAAAGACAAGTCATTATGGGATTTACAGATCATTCCAGAGTTGGGGAAGCACCAGCAGGAGAATGCTTGTGACTTTCCTAACAGGCAGCCTACTCTACTTAGTAAGTTCACATCTCTCCACATCCATGCTCACATGTGTCCTCTCACTAGTGCACACATCTCTGCACATCCATGATCACATGTGTCCTCTCACTGGTGCACACGTCTCTGCACATCCATGATCACATGTGTCCTCTCACTGGTACACACATTAGCACCTTCATGGACATAAACATGCACTCAATTGCCACACACATTTCACAAAAAAGGAGTCTTGGAGAGTGAACTGTATATGTTTTATAAATGGCCCCTTAGTCAAGGAAAAGGATAGGTCAGAATGAGAAACAGGAAAATGGAAAGGAAAGAGAACAGAACTAAAGTGAAGAGAGTGGATGGACACATCAGAGATGAGGCACAAGTCTATGTGCCATTTTTAGATAAATGACGATGATGAAGATTTCCTTAGTGCTCAATAAAATACCCCCATTCTCCTGTTGCATGCTCTATGAGTTCTGAATACTCAATAATCACTACAACGATGCCAGAAGGTCATTAACTTGAACACTGAGCCACTGAGAAGTTGATTCACTTATTTAGAGGAACCTATCTAGACTGTTACAGAAAGAGATTTGGAAATAAGTTCTGATCCTATATGTTTAGTTCCTGCCCCACAATAAAACATCCTGTAAAAGATGAACAAAGTGCATTTTCCCTTAGAAAGTCTGGACAAACTTTTCTTTAAGCACACGAGGCTAATCATACACTCTACTGCCGACCTGGTCTTAAGAAATTGTTCTCTGAATCTATTTGGTATTCATGATTTGATGGCTTACTCCAAAGTCCCTAGGATTTTTATCTAAAAGACTATCTCAGGAATACTAATGAGAGTTAGAATTATTTTATATCTTGTAGCTTAAAATGGAAAGGATAACAGTGTATAAATAAAATATTATAGATAGTACTTTATTAAACATAAAAGCAATTGTCTTTTTTATTATATCATTAATAGAAATTTAAATATCCTGCTTGAAGAAAAATGTTAAATGAAGTAGTGATATTTGAGTTTAATTGTAGTGCAAAATATGCTACTACATCAATAAAATGTAAGTTAATGAGCCCAGTTCTTAGTTTTCTAATCTTAGGAAATCTATCTCTGCGTGTACTAGGGTCTTCTGAGCTTGGTGTAGAGAAATCACTAGACTGCATATATTAGGTGCTGTTGCTGTTGATGTGAGGATATTGGGGTGTCCTTTACCATGATTCTGTTCTCAGATCTAGGTTCTTGGACATGAAAGTAAGCCCTAAGCCAGGGGATTTCCTCTGGTTCTCCTCAAAAGAATTTGAAGAATAAAATGTATTGTAGATAGAGAGAATGTTTAAAAAAATTATTCCAGATTCATAGAAACTTAAAATGCAGGGAGGGAGAACTAAGATAAAGGAGAGAGGGACAGAGCACAAGAGAGGGGGCTTCGAGATATTCAGCAAGAGGGACGATTACAGTCCACTCAGGTCCTTGTCTGCAGTCTTGGGGAAATGGATGGACCTGGAGAATATCATCCTGAGTGAGATAACCCAATCACAAAACAACACACATGATATGCATCCTCTAATAAGTGGATATTAGCACAGAAGATCAGAGTACACAAAGTACAAACCACAAACCATAAGAAACTCAAGAAGAAGGAAGACCAAAGTGTAGATACTTCATTCCTTCTTAACAGGGGGAACAAAATACCCATGGAAGGAGTTGTAGAGACTAACTATGGAGCAGAGACTAAAGGAAGGACAATTCAGAGACTGCTCCATCTGGGAATCCTTCCCATATTCAATCATCAAATCCATACACTATTGTGGATGCCAGCAAGTGCTGGATGACAGAAGCTTGATATAGCTGTATCCTGAGAGGTTCTGACAGTACCTGACTAATACAGAAGTAGAGGCTCACAGCCATCCATTTGCTTGAGTACAGGGTCCCCAATGAAGGAGCTAGAGAAAGGACCCAAGGAGCTGAAGAGTTTGCAGCCCCTTAGAAGGAACAATAATATGAACTAACTACTACCCTCAGAGCTCCTAGGGACTAAATCATCAACCAAAGAGTACACATGGTGGGACTCATGGCTCCAGCAGCATATGTATAGCAGAGGATGGCCAAGGGTCATCAATGGGAGGAGAAGCCCTTGGCCCTGTGATGATTCTATGCCCCATTGTAGGGGAATGCCAGGGCCAGTAAGTAGGAGGGGATGGGGTGGTGAGTAGGGGGAGGGGGAGGGAACAAGGGTTTTGTTTTGTTTTGTTTTTAATTTTATTTTTTTTATTTTTTATTTTTGTTTTTGGAGGGGAACCTGAGAAAGGACATATTGGAAATAAAGAAAACATCTAATAAAAAAAGGCTCCTACCAGAAACTGGGGTGACATGTGGAAGGGATGAGCTACTCAGGACAGTACAGGATGCTCTCCTAGTGTTCTCTGGGTCTCTGACACTGTCACAGCCACAGTGGCCTTTAGAAAGATTTGACTAAGAAATACCAAAGAAATAGGAGACAGATGTTTCTTCTGGCATTACTTTCCTCCAGCAAGGATATTCTTGGAATTGTTTTGGGGAGCTGCTCTACTTGGCCAGGTTCTATATACCCATTCTCTAATATAAAGTCACCTTTAAGTCATTTAGGAGCCAGACAAGGGGACAAAGCCACAAGTACTTCTGATATTCCTCCCTTAGCAAGCACATGCTCAGAGTAACAGCTTTGGGTTGTTCCTCTATGTGCGCTTTCCCTGCCTCCTGTTCCCAGGACTGTAAAAATTTCTTAGGCATCATAGGAGAAAAGGGGTAATAGTACTCTCACAGCCAAAATTCTAATTTTATATCTGTTACTTAACCTAGGTTATTTATAAAAGACATTTTATTTCCTACTTTAAAAAATGTCACCTTTTATTTGGGATTATAATGGCTTTTGTTTTAGCTTTATCATCCCATTTGTTTACATCTCAAATGATATCTCACTTCCCAGTTACCCCTCCAGAAGCCCCCCCATCCCACATCTGCCCTCCCCCACTTCCCCTTTGCCTCTATGATGTTGTTTCCCTACTCACCCACTCACCCTCTCCCACTTCTCCAGCTTTCCCCTACACTGGGGCATCAAACCTCCACAGGACAAAGGGCCTCCCCTCCCACTGATGTCAGACAAGGCTACCCTATGCTACACATGTATCTGGCGCCATGGATCCTTCCCTGTACACACATTGGTTGGTGTCTTGTCCCTGGTAACATTGGGTGGTCTGGCCAGCTGACATTGTTCTTCCTAATCCCCCTCCAGTCCTTCTGCTAGCTCTCCCACCAGGGTCCCTGAGCTCAGTTGGCTGTGAGCATCCACATCTGCACTGGTCAGGTTCTCACAGAACCTCCCAGGGAACAATCACACCAGATTCCTCTCAGCAAGTGGCACTTGGCAATGGCGCAGTATAGGAGTTTGGTGTCTATAGACAGGATGGATCCCCAGGTTGGGCAGTCCCCAGGTGGCCCTTCCTTCAGTCTCTGCTCCATTTTTTGTCTCTGTCTTTCCTTTGGACAAGATTATTTCTGGGTTAAAAACTTTGACATAGGTGTGTGGCCCCATCCCTCGACCAGGGACGTTGCCTATCTATCTACTGGAGGTGGGTCTCTACAGATTCTGTCTCCTCTTCACATATGCAATTCAGCTGCTGCGTCCTGGGAGCCTCTAGCTTCCCTGGTGTCTGGGATCCTCCAGTGGCTATCTGCAGTTCCTCATCCCCCTGCTACATATTTTACGATTATAATGTAATTACAATATTTCTCTCTCTTCCTCGCTCCAATCCCACTTATATATCTTTCCCTGCTCCTTTCTAATTCACAGACTCTCTTTTTTATTTACTGGTATTGCATTGTGGTTTTATTCACTGATATTGCATGTAAATATATTTCTAAACTAATCTGTATAATGTTACTTTTATGTGTGTTTTCAGGACTGTCCATTTGTTATTAGATAATTCATGTGCTTTTCCCTGGAGAAGACTTTATTATTTGTCTGTAGATATTTGAACTGGGAGTATGGTGGCAATTATCAAATATAAGGATATATATATGCAAGTAAAATTGTATATGTACATATTAAATTACAAAACTAGACCTACCTCTACTGGTAGGTGACTAACTGAATAGTTGTGTCCTAATTTATCTTCACTCACTGCTATATTTTAAAGTAAGTGTATTATTAATATTAACATTGCAGATATTATTCATTTTAACTTTCATGTATAAAGGTAAGAGTGCCCATATAACTTTAAGATCAAAATGACTCAATTTGATACTATTAATTTCATTGTGTAGTACCGCTCTTCTCCAGCAGGCTTGATAATTAGTTATGTCAATGCTTTCTCACCTCCATAAATCTCTTACTGACAACCAGAGTCAATAAAAAAAAAAAAGAACTCTGACAGAGATATTTATCCAAAGTTCTTTTATAAATAAATTATTTCCATTAACCCCTATTACACAAATGATGGGATGTGCTATGACATTTTTACTTATACATGTAGTATATGAAGACATTTTTGACATCATTTACAATTTTCTTGGCCTAGAATTTTACATGAAACTTTGCTATGCTTTATAAATCAAAGTTAGGACAATTGCATGTTTTATGAAAAGGATTTTAATTATGTCTTTCCTAACTTTAAAACTTCCTTTCAATTTTGTCAAATTGTACAGAGCTCCTAGGGACTAAAATTCCAACCAAAGAGTACAAATGGGGGGACTCATGGCTCCAGCAGCATGCGTATAGCAGAAGATGGCCAAGTTGGTCATCAATGGGAGAAGAGGACCTTGGCCCTGTGAAGGTTCTATTCCCCAGTGTAGGGGAATGCCAGGGCCAGCAAGCAGGAGGAGGTGGGGTGGTGAGCAGGGGGAGGGGGGAGGGAACATGGGATTGTTTTAGTTATTTTATTTTATTTTATTTATTTTATTTTATTTTTTGGAGGGGAACCAGGGAAAGTAGATATTATAAATAAAATATTTAATTAAAAAAAAGGAAAATATCAGAAAATACAAAACAATTGGATAATCTAGCTAAAAATTTGCATAGGGAGGTCAAGATATGATAGAAATTAGATCTATTTTTACATTGTTTCTGGTCAGAATTTTATCTTATATTTACCTTAATGTTTATATATTTAATAAAAATATAATTACAACATTTTTTACCTTCTCTTTTCTCCTTTTACTCCTTCCCAAGTCCCCTCCCTCTGACTCCTTCTGTTGTTGTTAATCTTAAGTCAATAATCACTTTTATATTGTTTTACATATATGTGTATGTGTAGTATACACACACACACACATACATACACACATATGAATAAGAAACAGAGAAATACCAAGAATCTTCTGAATGCATTCTTATGTAGGATATCAGAACTAGTAATTTTATACTGGATAAATCCTCCACAGTCATTAAATGTCTGTATTTCTTTATCTAAGGGTGAGATCCATTGCAAATGTAGAAACGTCCACTTCTGCAGTAGCATCTGTCTTGATATTCCCATTGTTTAGCTTAGTTTATTTTTTACAAAAGATCTTTTGGTATTTTAGCTCTAACAAGCTTTCTGCTCCCTCTATAATATTTTTTAACCATAGAAGCAAAAGCTATGATGCAGATATGTCCACTTAAACTGGACTGTATTGCATCCACATGTGATGATCGCTATTTGCTGTAAAAAGAAACTTCATTAATGAGGAGTGGCAGCTATATTTGTAAACTGCATGAGAAGTAATATCTAAAGATTGTTGTTAGCATCTGGAAAGGTGGTGTGGTTGCAAAATTAAAGACAATATGAGGACAGTTTCTAAAATGGTCACATGAAGTTAGAACATAAAGGAAGATCCGTAAGTGATTCCCTTGAGTTCAGTCAGAAGTAAAATCAAAACAAACAAAAACAAGGGAGATGCTGGAAAAGAGCAGGAAGCAGAAAACTAAAGCCACTGCGCCATTACCTAAGCAGGAGGAGAAGCCCAGATGATGGAGCAGCAGAAGGCTCTAGGAAAACTGCGCCGTTACCTAAGCAGGAGGAGAAGCCCAGATGATGGAGCAGCAGAAGGCTCTAGGAAAACTGCGCCATTACCTAAGCAGGAGGAGAAGCCCAGATGATGGAGCAGCAGAAGGCTCTAGGAAAACATTTGAGACACTACAAAGTTTACTTCAAGAGAAGCTAATCTCCTTAAAAAAATATCTACAAGAAACTATTGAAACATAAAGGAAATGGAACTGATGTTTGGGCTGTATGAGATTCTGACTAGTACTGTAGAAACCAATATTAATTTATTTTGAGAAATAAAATTCATTATTTTTTTACATTTTAGTCAGTCAGTATTATGTTAGCTGCACTGTATTTTTCATTAAATTCTAAAGAAGAACTTTTCCTCTCATTTATTTCAGTATCTGACAGGCAGGTCTAATGGTGGTCCCATGTGCCACACAAAATTTAGGTCAACTCTAAACACGGCCGGTATGGAATTATAAAGTTACTTAAAATATTATGACATTTTTGCAGGGGTCTTAGCTAACTCAATGGCATGAACTTTATAAATGACCATTTATTTTCCTAATGTCCAAAATTAATAAGTATATGCTTAAGGATTGAAGATGCCATTTGCCTTTGCTCAGTCTCTGTCTTCCTAATGCTTTGATCACCATAATTTCTCTTTGTTCCCTGTAAGGACAAGCCAGAAAAGAATCTGTCCTCCATGGCTCAAGGTCTTTTATTTGATCATATTTGCAAAGACACATTTACCACTAAAATGCAATCACTGCCACAATCTTTACACGTTTTCACAGAAACAAACAAAAAAATGTATAGAACTCATATGAAATCCCAAAAGACCCCAGACAGGCAAACAGTTCTAAGCTAATGGTATAGTAATAAAGATATATTACAAAACTAAAGCAAGAAAACTGTATATTTCTTGCACACAGCAGAACTGTAGAGCAAGATAATTCTCAAAGAGAAGTACAAGTAGCTAATGCCATCTGGTATTTGTCAAAGATGCAAAAATCAATCTAGAGAAAACTCAACGTATTTAACAAATGGTGGGGGGCATCCATTCTTCTAGGTCACGAGGAATGAAGATAGACTCCACGTATCATCCTGCATAAAAATCAACTCCAAATGGATCCAAAAATTAATAAAAATATTAAAATTTAATATGAAACCTAAAGTGCTGAGATTGGTAGAAGAAACATAGGCAGTAGGCCACGGGATAAATATAGGAGAGGACTTCTGAATAGGATCCTTTTTTTTTTTTTCCAACAGCAGGCAGACTGTTTACTAATGGGAGCTCATAAAACTGACCTAACAGCTGAAGAAAGCTATCAGTTGACTAAAGGGAAAGAATAAAACTTTCAAATAACAAAGATGCAACAGAGTAGAGTAGAAAACTCTCCTAGGAAGAAGTAAAAATGATTAAGAAATATCTCAATATGTAGATTATTTTTAACAATTAGGAATATGCAAATTAAAATAAATTTGAGATTTTTCTCACCACAGTCAGAAAAGCTAAGATTAAGAAAACAATTGGAAAAATAAAAACAGGATAGTGAAAACTATTCTTAACAATAAAAGAACTTCTGGAGGAATCACCATCCCTCACCTCAAGCTGTACTACAGATCAATAGCGATAAAAAATAAATGTATTTTAAGCTCCACCAAGGAGACATGAGAATACAAATTCATGCTCTGCAGGTTCATGCCACCTGAGCTGATGTCCCAGCAGACCTCATTGATGAGGTCTTTGAGAGCTTCCAGCACCTTCTTCAGGATTGGAGTCCTGGATCAGGTGTGCCTCAAACATGGTGTCAGAGTTGCTACGACTAGGTGAGAGCTACTGTAGGAGGATCATTGAGGTCTGGTTGCTAAAAGAGTCACCAATTCACCATGCAGATGTAGCAGCAAAGGCCCTGAGCGATGACTACCAGCCCCACTGCGCCCACAACCTTCCAATCCCAGAGTAGGAGTACAGCTGTGTAGTAAAGATGCCGTCTGGTGAATTTGCACGCATATGCAGAGACCTTAGCCACATAGGGGATGCTGTTGTGATATCCTGTGCAAAGGATGGGGTGAAGTTTTCTGCAAGTGGAGAGCTTGGCAATGGGAACATTAAATTGACACAAATAAGTAATGTTGATAAAGAAGACGAAGCGGTAACCATAGAGACGAATGAGCCAGTTCAGCTAACTTCTGCTCTGAGGTACCTGAACTTTTTCACAAAAGCCACTCCACTGTCTCCTACAGTAACACTCAGTATGTCTGCAGACGTACTTCTTGTAGAGTATAAAATTGCTGACATAGGACACAAAGTATTAGTTGGCTCCCAAGACCGAAGATGAGGAAGGATCTTAGGCGTTGCAAACACTGAGAAAACTAAACATTTGAAGATGGCTTCTCAGATGCCAGCCTGTTTGGAGGCCTTTTCTTTCACGAAGTTTGTACCTGAGTATTCTTAAATATTAAAATAAAATATGTAGATATCTTCTGTAAATAACCTACTTGGTTTTTGCTCCTCTCTCTACAATTTGCTTAAAGAATAAGCTCCAAAGTAAAAATTAGTTTTGTTAACATAAATGTTTCTGCCTTACAAACACTGGTGATTTTCATCAATGATCTTGATGCTAAGGGCAGTTTTAAAAAATATTTTCCAATTTAAATAAAGTAAATAATTTGAAAACAAAAACAATATGGTATTGGTTACAGAGACAGGCAGGAAGATCAATGGAATAGAATTGAAGACACAAAAATGAACCCACACACCTATGATCACTTCACCTTTGACAAAGGAGCTAAAAACATCGAGTGGAAAAAAAGACAGCATTTTCAACAAATGGTACTGGTTCAACTGTCATAGAAGAATGCAAATCTATCCTTTCTTAACTCCTTGTACAAAGCTGGAGTCCAAACTGATCAAAGTCCTCCATATAAAACCAGATATACTGAAACATAGAAGAAAAAGTGGGGAAGAGCCTAGAACACATGGGCACAGGGGAAAAACTTCCTGAATAGAATACCAATGGCTTATGTTCTAATATCAACGATAGGCAAATGGGATCTCATAAAACTGCAAAGGACACTGTCAATAGGACAAAATGGCAACCAACATATTGACAAAAGAACTTTACCAATCCTACATCCAATAGAGGGCTAATATCCAATAGATACAAAGAACTCAAGAAGTTAGACCCCAGAGAATCAAATAACTCTATTAAAAAATGGGGTACAGATCTAAACAAAGAACTCTCAACTGAGGAATACTGAGTGGCTGAGAAGCACCTAAAGAAATGTTCAACATCCTTAGTCATCAGGGAAATGGAAATCAAAACAACCCTGAGATTCCCCCTCACACCAGTCAGAATGGCTAAGATCAAAAACTCAGGTGACAGCAGATGCTAGAGAGGATGTGGAGAAAAAGGAACACTCCTCCATTGTTGGTAGGATTTTAAGCTTGTACAACCACTCTGGATAGGGCATAGTACCACCTGAGGACCCAGCTATAGCAATCCTAGGCATATACCCAAAAGATGCATCTTAGTCAGGGTTTCTATTCCTGCACAACACCATGACCAAGAAGCAAGTTGGGGAGGAAAGGGTTTATTCAGCTTACTTCCATATTGCTCTATATCACCAAGGAAGTCAGGACTGGAACTCAAGCAGGTCAGGAAGCAGGAGCTTATGCAGAGGCTATGGAGGGATGTTTCTTACTGGCTTGCTTCTCCTGGCTTGCTCAGCCTGCTCTCTTATAGAGCGCAAGACCTCCAGCCCAGGGATGGCACCACCCACAAGGGGCCCTACCCGCTTGATCACTAATTGAGAAAATGCCCCACAGCTGGACCTCATGGAGGCACTTCCCCAACTGAAGCTCCCTTCTGTGATAACTCCAGCCTGTGTCAAGTTGACACCCAAAACTAGCCAGTACAATTGACCTCTTGTCAACTTGACACATAAACACATCACTATTAGCCTCAACCCTTATGTTCTTATTCATCCCCAAGATATAAAGTCCCACAGTCTTTACATATAAAATTCAAAGTCTCTTAACTGTGGGCTCCACTAAAATATGTTCTTCCTTCAAGAGGGAAAAATATCAGGGCACAGTCACAATCAAAAGCAAAACCAATGTCTGGGACTCAACTCGCGATCTTCTGAGCTCCCCTAAGGGCTTAACCCGGTCACTTCTCCAGCTCTGCCCTTTGCAGCACACAGCCTGGGCTCCAGACAACTGTACTCCACTGCTGCTGCTGTCCTTGGTGATCATTTATGGTACTGTCATCACTAAAACACTGTCTCCCCCTGTAACTAGGCTTCACCAATAGCCTCTCATAGACTGTCTTCATGGTGCCAAGCCTCAACTCCTTTGCATGAACACTTCAGTCCTGGGCCATCAATTGCAAACCAATGCTCCCCCTTCAGCAATGGCCTTCCATGGCCTCTCACTGTGCTGAGCCTCAGCTGCTCTTCATGACCCCTTCATGCCTTCAAAACCAGTACCACCTGGGTGACTCTTACACATTACCAAGTCCTGCTGCAGCACAAGGTACAACCTTGGCTATCTTTGTAACACAGTCTCTTTGCTCTCAAAAACACTTCCCAGAAGATGTCACCTCAATGATGCTGGTCTCTTCTTAATCACCACTAATTTCTTAGCTCCAGCTAACCAGCATCAATAGTCCCAGTAATGCAAAGTTTTTACGTTAGTAGTTCTGGTATCTTGTTAATCACAGCTGATACTTCAGCCCTAGCTAACCAGAACCACAGAATCTTCACAATCAAAACAACATGGCCCTGATAAGAGTCTTTAATCTTCCCTCTGAAATTTCACAAGCCAGGCCTCCATCTTCTGCACTGTTCTCAACATGATCTTCCAAGCTCCTACCAAATATCCCACAGAGTTCTTAACAATCAGTGGCTCTTCTAGCACAAAGTTCCAAAGTCCTTCCACAGTCCTCCCCAAAACATGGTCAGGTTGTCACAGGAATACCCCACTTTGCTGGTACCAATTTTGTATTAGTCAGGGTTCTTTAGAGTCACAGAAGTTATGATAGTCTCTATGTAGTAAGGAATTTATTGCAGACTTACAGTCTGTAGTCCAACTCCCAACAATGGTCGGCAGCAGCTATGAATGAAAGTCTGAGGATCCAGCAGTTGCTCAGTCCCACAAGGCAAGCAATTGAATTAGAGCTAGCTTTCCTTCTTCCTTATATAGGTCTCCAGCAAAAGGTGTGGCCCAGGTTAGAGGTGTTACCACACCCTTAACCCCAGGTGACCTCAGATCTTCCAGTGACAATCTTCTAGAATTCATAGCCACTATGCCACCACACCTCCAATCCCAGAGGATTAAGATAGAGAGATCTATGAGTTCAAGATCGTATCGTATAACAAGGGCAAACAAGGGCTCCACTATGTTCATAGCACCCTTACTTATGATAGCCAGAAGCTGGAAACAATCCAGATGTCCTTCAACAGAGGAATGGATACAGAAAATGTGGTACATTTACACAATGGAATACTACTCAACTATTAAAAGCAATGAGTTCATGAAAATCTTAGACAAATGGATGGAAATAGAAAATATCTTCTTGAGTGAGGTAACCCAATCACAAAAGAACATACATGATATGCACTCACTGTTTAGTGGATATTAACCCAAAAGCTCAGAATAGCCAACATACAATCCACAGACCACATGAAGCTCGAGAAGAAGGAAGACCAAAGAGTGAATGCTTCAGACCTTCTTAGAAGGGAGGACAAAATACTCACAAGAGGAAATAGGGAGACAAAGTGTGGAGCAGAGACTGAAGGAAAGGCCATCCAGAGACTGTGCCACCTAAGGGATGTATCCCATATATAAACACCAAACGCAGACACTACTGTGGATGCCAAGAAGTGCATGCTGACAGGAGCCTGATATAGCTGTCTCCTGAGAGGCTCTGCCAGAATCTGACAAATACAGAGGCAGATGATCAAAGCAACCATTGGACTGAGGATGAGGTCACCAGTGGAGGAGTTAGAGAAAGGACTAAAGGAGCTAAAGAGGTTTGCAACCCCATAGGAAGAACAACAATGCCAACCAAACATAAAACAAAGAGCTCCCAGGAACTAAACCACCAACTGAAGAGTGCACATGGAGGAATCCATGGCTCCAGCTTCATATGTAGCAGAGGATGGCCTTGTCAGCCATCAAAGGGAGAAGAGACCCTTGATCCTGTGAAGGCTTGATGCCCCAGTGTAGGGGAATTCGAGGGCAGGGACGTGGGAATAGGTGGATTGGTGGAAAAGCACCCTCACAGAAGCAGGAGCCAGGGAATGGGATAAGGGGTTTCAGGAGAAGAAACTGGGAAGGGGGATAACATTTGAAATGTAGATAAAATATCAAATAAAAAAAAAGGAAAAGGAAAAGAAAGTAATTGAAAAATCCTAGTTAATTATGCAGATAGAGGGTTTACATAGGAGGTCTTCATTGGGTCCCAGAGACTGTAAGAGTCAGAGAGATGGGCTACACAAGGAAAGCCTGGCTCACCAAATCAACTAAGCAGGCCTCAGAAAACAAAACAGAAGTGGAAAGCACAGGGCCTGCATGGGTCTGCACCATGTCTTCTTCATGTATATTATGGCATTAGCTTTTAGTTTTTGTGGGACCCTAACAGTGGGAGTGAGTGTATATTTGTCTCTTTTGCCTGCTCATGAGACTCTTCTCTTCCTATTGAGTTGCCTTTTCCAGCCTAAATGTGAGGGGTTTTGCCTTGTCTTATTGTACTTTGTTTTGTTCTGTTTGGCTGGCCTCCCTTGGAGGCATGCTCTTTTCTGAACATTAAACACAATGGGAATAGCTCTATGGAATAGGGGAGGTAGAGAGAGAAAGTAGGAGTGAAGGGAGAGGACACTGCTTAGAATGTTTTGTATTGGAGAAGAATCTATTTTCAATAACATATCCTTGTATATATTATTGTATTGCATATTATATGTTATAATATATTTTATACATTAATGAATAATAAATTATATTCATATATGTCTAAGGGTTATAGTCATAACTCACTATACCTTATTGGTAATTTTTAAACATGAGAAACATTTTATGTCTTCCATTCATAAATGCAGACAGGAAGACAGAAAATCTTTACAGATGCAGAAACTCTTGAATTCGGTTTTGCAAGGTGAGTGCACAACATTTACTTGTGTCCTCGTTCACCAGTCAATTTTAGGATGATGTCTCCAGCTGGGATTTTTCATGAAAGACATAGTTCTGAGGAAACCATATGTAAGAAAATATCATTCTCACACATTTCATTAAAATCAAGTGGCAATACTCAGCTGTTGTTTTTGTGTTCATTTTACATTATGGTTAATATATGAAAGACTGATAAGTTTGGTTGCTAAATTTATATTTAGACTATTGAACAAGAAGATGGTGGTAAAGAAGTTGCTGTGAGTTTAAGAGAGCTGCTCGAGGAGGACTTCAGATCAATCATACCTGTCTTGAAAGGGGGGTATCTATAGAGAGTTGCACCACAAAAACTCCTACCCTCATATCTTGTCCAGAGAATTTTCTTCTTTTACTTTTTTTGAAAGTTTCTAAATATTTTTTAAAAATAAACCAGAAAATATAAGTCAGGTATTTTCTTGATTATTGTGAGACATTTGAAGGATATAGTAAACCTGAAAAAGTACTTTGAGGTAATTTCCACCTGACTTTATAGAAAATTAACCAACCAGGAATATAAATAGCCAGATTGAACATTTAAGGGATTTGGAAATCCCCTTACTGAATATACAACCATTGTACTAGCATGCAGTATAGGCAGGCAAACTGTTGGCATTTGAAGTTGCTATAACCTGTACATGTGGGCGTATAACTTCAGGGTTATGGGATAATTTTGATAAGGTAAGAAATTATTTGCACCCATATTTAATGTCAAAGCAGACTGGGATCCAAGTGCAATCGATCAAGACTAAGAATAAGATAAACACTCTAAGTTTAGACCTAATTTACTTAGTTGAATATATGCACATTTGAAAACATACATTTTATGAAATTCTAAAATTGATAACTAGTCTACTATTAATTAATATAACATGAGTGAGTCATGAGATTTATTTGCATGTGTACCTTTCTAAATTTTAATTTCTATTATATTACCTGGTTTCTAAGAGTTATCAAATAAATGTCAGAGCATATGTCTTTACTGATATATGACACAAGTATTATGACAGTGAGAAGCCATATGTCATGATGTGGACATAAGATTCTTAAATTTGACTATTATGTATTGTGATTAAGAGTAGTGAACTAGAGGCGGTGAATAATTGGATCTGAGATTAAGAGTCCTCTTCTCTTGGTTTACAGCACCCATATTGGATGTCACACAGCTGCTTGTACCTTCAGCTCTAGGAAAATCAAATGCAATCTTCTGCCCTGCATGGATGTTTCTACATATACACAGAGAGAGACCAATGAAAATATACATAGATAAACATTTAAAAGATTAGTGAGCTAATTAATTAATTAATGGATTTACATGTATAACATGCACAAATTGATTATACTCCAGTGTTTCCTACAAAAGTGCTTCCTATATTTTTATAGATAAATGATATCAAACAGGAATATATGACACAGGAGTAGGAAGGAAGGTATTCAGCAGAATAAAAGAAATAAACAGGAGGGTGATGTTATAGAAATGGCTGATCAGGGAAGTATGAAGACATATGTTCACATTATATTACCTGATTCTGTGCAAATATCCTATGTAGTACAGTAAGATTCACAAGGAAAACAGCGAACAATATGGAAAAGAATTTGAATATGAACATAAGCATGGACTTGAAAATCAAAATTTTTATGGAGCTTATCTAGGAATATTATTTCAAAATATAAATATTTCAATTATATATTTCAAACCAAACAAAATCACAACCATTACAGATCAAAAATTGAGTGATAATGTACCTTTAAATGTAATTGCGTCATTTTAAGCAACTGAAATCAATAAATGTATCAACTTTACAAATACATTTACATAAATTATGCACAAATGGGTATCACATGCACAATCGATGCTTAATTTGTGTATTACATGTGTGATACCTATACAATGTGTAGTTGTGCAGTCTATATACTTGTACATATACACATATTTTGTTATTCCTTGTTATGTTTTTAACTTCTTACACATCCATTAACAAAATTCTCAAATATGAAAAAATACACTGGAGTAGGAGATATGTCAAAAACTCAAAGCTGGATAGAAATATCCTTTCCAAATCTGAAAGTTGACTGGTAGCATAATAATCTTTTATGCTTATGATTTGTTAAAGGTCTGATAATTTCTCAGTATCAGGAAAACTGTTTCATATTTACTCTTACAGTGGTTGTTTCTGGATATGAGTATCAGTTTAAATCACATGTGAAGGGAGTTCTGAAATAAAGAATGTCACAGAAAGAACAATTTTGCCTAAAATTTTCTAGAAAATCATAACTGAGTTCATATCTAAATGTAAGGGAAAATGATGATTTTTTTCAAGATTACTCAAAAAACATAAAGACAAACTTTTTTATTAGATATTTTCTTTATTTACATGTCATATGATATCTCCTTTCCCAGTTTCCCCTCCAAAAAAAAAATCCCCTACCAAAAAAAAAAAAAAAAAAAAAAAAAAAACAAAACAAAACAAAAAAAAAAACAACAAGAACAAATCAGTTCCCTCCTTCCTCCCCACTCCTGTTGCTTACCACCCCACCCTCTCCTGCTTACTGGTCTTGGCATTCCCCTACACTGGGGCATAGAACCTTCACAGGGCCAAGGGGCTCTCCTCCTATTGATGACCTACTTGGCCATCCTCTGCTATACATATATATGTATATATATATATATATATACATATATATGTATATATATATATATATATATATATATATATATATATATATATATATATATATATACATAGCTATAATGGCTACTGGAGCCATTAGTCCCACCATGTATTCTCTTTGGTTGGTGGTTTAGTCCCTGGGAGTTCTGAGGGTACTAGTTAGTTCATATTGTTGTTTATCCTAAGGGGCTTCAAACCCTTCAGCTCCTGGGTCCTTCTCTAGCTCCTTCATTTGGGACCCTGTACTCAGTTGAATGGATGACTGTGAGCCTCTACTTCTGTTATTAGTCGGGTACTGTCAGTGCCACTCAGGAGAATGGTACATCAGGCTGGATTTTCCTTCCTTCAGTCTCTGCTCCATAGTTAGTATCTGCAACTCCTTCCATGGATATTTTGTTTCCTCTTTTAAGAAAGAATGAAGTATCCACATTTTGGTGTTCCTTCTTCTTGAGTTTCTTGTGGTTTATGGGTTGCACTTTGTGTATTCTGATCTTCTGGGCTAATATCCACTTATCAGACAAATTTTTAATGACTATTATAGCTATCAGTTTGATTTTGTAAGTGATATGCATATCTCAAATGCTTGTATTTCTGTGTACATATGTAAACATACATATATTTAATTATATTTGTAAGTGTAAAATGTATACTAATTATATACTTGACTAATATTATTGATAACCAGAGTGATATAATTTATTTAGAAGGAATCCCTCAATGGCTAAGAATGTAATCAAATTCTGCTTCTAGGAAATTCCATATTTTCTGAGATCCGAGAGTTCTTGTTGGTTGAGAACACTGGAGGACATACAGCGTTTGCTCCCTGGCATTTCAACACTCTTGTGTCTTTTCTTTTAGAGGGTGAGAAGCAGCTGTACAAAGTCAATCATAAAACTTTGCCGCATTCTGGGATTCCTAATCAGTTAATCAGTCTTTATTTATAAACACTTAACAGATTTCATGTCACATCACCAAATATATTTACAACAACTAAGCTTCTAACTGAAATATGGTAAAGTGGGTGTTTAATTAACAGGACACATGTATCTTTCTAAAATATTTATTGATATCATACAACACTTTTCAGTTGGACTATTTCAACAGTATCATTTTATCAGATTAATTATCCTGATTTTCTTTTTCTTTTGGATGGGTCTTAATATTTTGAATGGTTTTCTGTTTATTTGCTTGCTTGGTTTCTTTGTTTTGTTGGTTGGTTGGTTGGTTATTCCATTGCACTGTTCTGATTCATGACTGTGCAGAAGACAATGCAATATCGCAATCTCCAGAGGCTAATAATATAAAGTCTAGAAATGATCATCTCTTTACTTTCACATGAATTCCAAGAATGAAGTAAGCCTCTTTGATACTCTGGGATGGCATGTCAGCTACATCACATAATTCATTGGTTACACTTTCTGATTTCTTCATTATTGTAAGAGTGTACATTTTATTCCATGACATAAAAGGAATTTCTTTTATTTCATTTTCCAAGAAAGTTTTCTCTCCATTTTGAAAGTTCTTACTGGTTGCCTCTTCAAAGTATCAAATTCGTCTAATGGTCTGTTCAAGGCATTTTGACTTTCGTTAACACTTCTAAAGTCCTCGCAGCTGCTGCTCAATGCCCATTTCCAACACACATCCCTCTCTTGGGCATTTGCTACAATACCATTATACTTTCTGATCTCAAATTCCACAGTAGTTATCTGTCATTGAATAAGGAATTATACCAGATTTTTGCAGCTGCATGCAAAAGCACTTAGTATCTCTACCTACCAGTCTTAAATTTCCATACTAAACTACTGTAAACTGATGATCTGAGTTAATAGAAATTGATCCCATTATAATAATGAAGTCTAGAAATTCCACATAAAAGCATCAGCATGTATAATTCCTTTTGTAGGTGCTGAGAGACAGTGCATGATTTGCCTCAGTAAACCTGTGATGTGTATTGCCGATATTTCACGATTTTTTAAAACTTGATTCTTATTTTTGCCAAGATGCATAGAGGTGACTTTGAATCCATGTCCTAGCTGGAAGGCTAGTATTTCTTATCTTATTGAATTTGATTCATATTCCAGTCATTGTCTCCACTTGCAACCTCCCTCTCACAGTTCCCCATTCCATTCCTCTTCCCTCTTGCCTCACAGAGAGTGCTCCCCCTCCACCAGGCCTCCCTTTGGCCTCCAGTCTCTTAAGGATTAAGCACATCTTCTCCCACTGAAGCCAGATGAGGCAGATTTATGCTATATATGTGCCAGGGACCTCAGCCAAGTCCCCATACACTCTTAATTGGTGGCTCAGTCTCTGGGCACTCCCCGGGGTCCTGGTGAGTTGAGACTATTGGTCTTCCAATAGGGTCACTCTCCCCTTCAGCTTTTTCAATCCTTCCCCTAATTCAACCATAGAAGTCTCCCAACTTCAGTCTAATGTTTGGATGTAAGTATCTGCATTTGTCTCAGTCAGCTGCTGTTAGGGCCTCTCAGAGGACAGCCACACCAGGCTCCTGTCTGTATTATATCATAGCATCAATAATATTGTCAGGCCTTGGTGCCCCCTCCCTCTATGAAATGGATCCCATGATGGGCATGTCATTGAACTGCCTTTCCTTCAGTCTCTTCTTGATATTTGTCCCTGCAGTTCTTTTAGACAGGAACAATTCTGTATCAGAAATTTTGACTGTTTCGTCCTCTCTCCAATGCAGGTTCCTCCATCCTTCTACCTCCTGTGCTTATTTTGTTCCTCTTTCTAAGTGGGTTTGAAGTATCTATACTTGGAACTTCCTTCTTGTTGAGCTTCCTGTGGTCTGTGAGATGCATCATGGGTATTCTGAACTTTTGGGCTAATAGTCACTTATCAGTGAATATATACCATGCATGTCCTTTTGGGTTTGGATTACCTTACTCAGGATGATATATTCTAGTTCCATCCATTTGTCTGTAAAATCAATGTTATCTCTTTTTTAAAAAAAATAGCTGAATAGTATTGCATTGTATAGATAACCCATATTTTTGTACCCATTCTTCGGTTGTGAGACATATGGGTCATTTCCAGTTTCTGGTTATTACAAACAAAGTTGCTATGAACATAGTGGAACATGTGCCACTGTGGCATGGTGGAGTATCTATTGGGTATATTCTCAGGAGTGATATAGTTGGGTCTTCAGGTAGAATTATTTCTAATTTTCTGAGGGCCCTCCAGATTGATTTCTAGAGTGATTGTACAATTTTGCTATCCCAACAGCAATGGAGGAGTGTTCTTCTTTCTCCACATCTGCAACAGCATGTCCTGTTGCTTGAGATTTTAGTCTTAGGCATTCTGATTGATATAAAGAGGAATATCAGGATCATTTTGATTTGCATTTCCTAGATGACTAAGATTGTTGAACAAACCTTTAAGCATTTCTCATTCTGTTGAGAATTCTCTGTTTATGTTTATATATAATTTTTAATTGGGTTATTTGGTTTCTTGGAGTTCTTTAGTTCTTTGTGTATTTTTTATATTATCCCTCTATCAGATGTAGGGTCAGTGAAGATCTTTTCCTATAGCTTGTCATTTTATCCAATAAGGAGTGTCCTTTGCTTACAGAAGCTTTTCAGTTTCATGGGGCCTCAATTGTCAATTGTTGATATTAGAGCCAGTACCACTGGTGCTTTGTTCAGGAAATTTTCCACTGTGCCAATGTGTTTGCAGCTATTTCCTACTTTATCTTCTTCTAGCTTTGGTGTACCTGGTGGAGGTCCTAGATCCACTTGGATTTAAGCTCTGTAGAAGGAGATAAGTATAAACCAATTTTCATTCTTCTACATGCAGACCACCAGTTACACCAGCACCATTTGTTGTAGATGCTTTCTTTTTTTCCACTGGATAGTTTTGACTTCTTTGTCAAAGATCAAGTGACTGTAGGTGTGTGGGTTTATTTCTGTGGCTCTTCAATTTTATTCCATTAATCAACCTGTCTGTTTATGTACCAATACCACACCATATTAATATTTTATTAATATTGCTTTGTAGCACAGCTTGAATTCGGGGATGGTGATTCCCCCAGAAGGTCTTTTATTGTTGTGAATTGCTTCACTATCCTGTTTTTTTTTTTTTTTTTTTTTTTTTTTTTTTTTTTTTTGGTTTGTTTTTTGTTTCTTTGTTTCTTTGTGGGTTTTTTTGGTATTCTATATGAAATTAATAATTCATTCTTCAAAAACTTGAAGTTATTGTCATATAGATCTTTAACTTGCTTGGTTAGAGTTACACCAAATCATTTTATATTATTTGTGACTATCTATGAAGGGTGTTATTTCCCTATTTTCTTTCTCAGCCTGTTTATTGTCTGTATAAAGGAAGGCTACTAATTTGTTTGAGTTAGTTTTATCCAACCACTTTGCTGAATTTGTTTATCGACTGTAGAAGTTGTCTGCTATAATTTTTGGGATCTCTTATATATACTATCATGACATTCACAAATACTGATACCTTGAATTCTTCCTTTCCAATTTGTATCCCCTTGATCTTCTTTTGTTCTTTTAAGTGCTCTAGCAAGAACTTCAAGTACTATTTGAATATACAGGGAGAGAGTAGGCAGCCTTGTCTTGTCCCTCAATTTAGTGGGATTGCTTCAGACTTCTCTCCACTTAATTTGATATTGTCTGTTGGTTTGCTGTATATTGGTTTCGTTATTTTTACATATGTGCCTTGAATTCTTGATTTCTCCAAGTCTTTTAACATGAATGGGTTTTGGATTTTATCAAAGTTTTTATCAGCATCTAATGATATGATCATGTATTTTTTTCTTTGAAATTTTTATATGTGGATTATATAGATGGATTTTTTTTTATATTGAACCATCCCTGCATCCCTGAGATGATGCCTTCTTGATCATTGTGAATGATGATTTTGATGTGTTCTTGGATTTGATTTCTGAGAATTTATATTGAGTATTTTTGCATTGATATTCGAGTGAGATTTGTCTGAAGTTGTCTTTCTTTGATGGGTCTTTGTATGGTTTAGGTATCAGAGTAACTGTGGCTTCATAAGATGAATTAGTGTTCCTTCTTTTTATTTTGTGGAATAGTTTGAGGTGTCTTGGAATTAGCTCTTCTTTGAAGGTCTTGTAGAATTCTGCACTAAAACCATCTGGCACTGGGCTTCTTTTTTCTTTTGTTTTGTGGGAGGATTTTAATAACTACTTCTATGTCCCTAGGGGTTAATGGACTGTATAGATACTCTATCTGATCTCTCTTTACCATTGGTATGTTGTATCTAAGAAATCTTTCATTTCATGTGCATTTTACAATTTTGTTGAATATAGGCTTTTGTAGTAGGTTCTGATGAAATTTTTAATGTCCTCAGTTTCTGTTGTTATGCCTCCCTTTTCATTTCTGATTTTGTTAATTTTGGAGACTGTCTCTGTGCCCTTTAGTTATTTTGGCTAAGGGTTTATCTATGTTGTTGATATCTCAAAGGACAAGCTCTCTTTTTTATTCTTTGTATCATTCACTTTGTTTCTAACTGGTTGATTCAAGCCATGAGTTTGATTATTTCCTGCTGTCTTCTTCTTTTGGGTATGTTTTCTTCTTTCTATTCTAGAGATTTCAGGTGTGTTCTTATCTTGCTTGTATGGGATGTCTCCAATTTCTTTATGAAGGCAATTAGTGCTTTGAATTTTCCACTTAAGACAGCTTTCATTGTGTCACATAATTTTGGGTATAATTTGTCTTTATTTTCATTGAATTCTATGAAGTCTTTTCTTTATTTCTTTATTTCTTCTCTTATCAAGTTATCATTGAACAGCTTTCTGTTCAGTTTCTGTAAATATGTGGGATTTCTGTTGTTTTTGTTGGTATTAAAGTCTAGCCTTAGTTCTTGGTGATCTGATAGATAGGATTATTGCAATCTTCTTGTATCTGTTCAGGCTTGTTTAATGTCCAATAATATGCTCAGTTTTAGAAAAGGTTCCATTAGGTGCTGAGAGGAAGTTATATTCTCTTTTTTTGGGGTGAAATGTTTTGTAGATATTTGTTAAATCCATTTGGTTCATAACTTCTGTTAGATTCACTGTGTCCCTGTTTAGTTTCTGTTTCAATTACCTGTCCATTGGTGAGAGTGTTGTCTTGAAATCTCCCACTAATAATTGTGTGAGGTTCAATGGATGTTTCAAGCTTTAAAATGTTCCTTTACAAATGTGTGTCCCCTTGAGTTTGCGTCATACATGTTCAGGATTGAGAGTTTCTCTTGGTGGATTTTTTCTGTTTTGAATATGAAGTGTCCTTCCTCATCTCATTTGACAACTTTTCAATATAATTCTATAACTACTTAATGAATGTTAGAATGGGCACTCCAGCTTGTTTCTTGGGACTTCTTGTTTGGAAAGCTTCCCCCCGACCCCCTGGCCTTTTAGTCTGAAGTAGTGGCTGTCTTCGTCCTTGAGATCCTGTTTATGTATTCAGTCTGTTAGCCTTTGTCATTTTATTCGAGATTTGAGCCAATTGTTGTTAAAAGATATTAAAGACAAATGATTATTAGTTCCTGTTTTGTTTTATGTTTGTTTGTTTTGTTTTGTTTTTTTGCTGGAGGTGTTATTATTGTGTATGATTCTCTTTTTTGTTTATTGTGAAATGTTTAATTTTTTACCTTTTCTTGAATGTATTTATCCTTCTTGTCTTAGAGTTTTCCTTGCAGTATCCTCTGTTGTGTTGGACTAGTAGAAAGATTGTTCAAATTTGGGGTTGTCAGGCTGGAGAGATGGCTCAGTGGTTAAGAGCACTGACTGCTCTTCTGAAAGTCCTGAATTTAAATCCCACAATCACATGGTGACTCACAACCATCTGTAACAAGATATGACTTCCTCTTCTGGAGTGTCTAAAGACAGTGTACTTAGATAAAATAAATCTTTTAAAAAAAATGGGGGTTGTCATGGAATATCTTGGTTTTTCCATTTATGAGGTTTGAGAGTTTTAATGGGTATAGTAGTCTGAGCTTACATTTGTGTTCTCTTTGGGTCTATATGATATCTTTCCAGGATTATCTGGCTTTTAGAGTCTATGTTGAGAAATCTGATGTAATTCTGATGGGTCTACTTTTATATGTTAGTTGCCCTTTTTCTCTTACAGCTTTTATTATTCTTTCTTTGTTCTGTGAATTTAGTGTTTTGATTATTAGGTGATGGGATGATTTTTCAATCTATTTTGTGTTTTGTAGGCTTCTTGTACATTTATGGTCATCTCATTCTTTAGGTAAGGGAAATTATCTTCTATAATTTTGTTGAAGATGTTTTCTGGCCCTTTGAGATGGGATGCTTCACCCTCTCCTATTCCTATTATTGCTAGGTTTGATCTTTTCATTGTGTCTTAAATTTCCTGGATATTGGGTTAGGAGATTTTTCACTTTGTATTTTTTCTGTCCAATGTGTCAATATTTTCTATGGTATATTCTACATTTGAGATTCTATGTCTCTTCTATTCTGTTGGTGATGCTTGCATCTGTAGCTCCTGATCTCTTTTCTAAGTTGTCCATCTCCAGGGTTGTCTCTATTTGTGTTTTCTTTATTGTTTCTATTTCCATTTTTAGGTCTTGGACCATTTTGTTTAATTCCTTCATCTGCTTGATTATATTTTGCTGTATTTCTTTAAGGGATTTATTTGTTTCTCCTTTACAGGCTTCTACATGTTTTCCTGTATTTTCCTGAATTTCTTTAAAGAAGTTATTTATATACTCCTTAAAATACTCTATCATCTTCATGAGATGAGATTTTAAATCATTATCCTGCTTCGCAGGCCTGTCAGAATATCAAGAGCTTGCTGTGGTGGGAGACCTGGGTTCTGAAGGTGCTGAGTTGCATTGGGTTCTGTCTCTTATGATCTTGAAGTTGCCTGGAACTGCAGATGATCTGTGAGCAGTACGTGTGTGCTGGCAACCAGATCTGTGTTCCTTGCAAGAACAGAAAGTTTTGTAAGCATTAACCATCACTACAGCCCTGGAAGCTGTTGCTAATTAAAAAATTTGCATCAAAACATTAAGAAAATTATTACCATATTGTATTTTTCTATATGATATGTAAAAAATGATACATTTGTGTATATATACATATTTCAGAATGATTTATCTAGATTTATTATCCATCTGTTTGTATATCTATGTACATATTCATCTGCAACAAAAGGAACGAAACTCATGTTTATTGATTAAATTGGCAACTTTCAAACTTAAAAGTGTCAGCCTAGGACTAAATAAACTAAGAAGCATTAAGCATTATGCCAAGAATTAAAGATGAGGTGACTATATATTGTTTGGCCTTTTTAAATTTAATGCTATTAAGAGCAAGAATCACATTTTAATAGTTATAATACCAGAGCTACTTTAGCTCTACTAATGTTTCATAATGTTTTCCTTTAGATCTTTAATCTTTATTTCGGGAGATAGTATACACATCCTTGTAAACACAAATGTATTCAGGCACATGCTACATGACACACTTTGAAGCAGCTGTGAATTTCTTATTTTATAAGATTTTCCAGAGTAAGAATCCAATTGTGAGATGAGACCCTAGTCATCAGTCAATCAGTTTGGGATGTAAATTCTGTGGTAACCAAGATCAGCAGACTGTGAAGCCTGGCAATTCTCATTTGATATTTGTAAGGATGGCACCTCATAAGAGGCAAATCTGAGAAAAACAAAACAAAAGAAAATCAAATGTTTCTGAGAACCAGAATTTGAGAGACTGTTATTCCTGTTGCTTCTTCACTAAGAGTTTTGCCTTTTGTGCTGCAATGCTCAAATCTATTTCCAATATATTCTCAGCTTAACGCAGACCTTGGTGATGATACTAGCGTTCTGGATGAGAGAAAGACTTTATGTTAATAATACTGTAGGTGATTAATTGTGTGGAGAAACGAGTTTCAGCAGGAACCATTTCCATTCCACACACAGAAAACCTAGAAAACATATCCTAAAGGCAGGGTCATTTTATTGCTGAGAATCACGCTGCAATTATTGTTCTATATTGCTTCATCTGTAGCTTTAATGAGGCATATGCTAGAATAAATGTTAATCATCATAGAAATGTAAATGAAAGTTTTGTCTGAAGAATAAGTAAAGAGGTAAAAAACAAAAAGGGGAAGAAGTACAGAGAGAAAGAAACATTTTTAATTTTTTTCCCATTCAAGATTTAGGGAAATGTTCAGCACCCCAGGGCTTTAGTTGATGTAAAAATAGACAGAATGGAAATACATTGATATTTATTTGTTACTACATTATGGCTCAAAAGGTCTAAAATATGATGAAAATAAGCCAAAGGCTTTTTAAACACCCCATTACTATATAAAACATGAATGTTAAATACAGTTCATGAGCTACAGTGATCTCTATTTTACGTTTAAAGTATTCTTATATAGACTGTGTGGAATTTTAAAATGTTGAATATCAAAATGTATTGCATGAGTTCTGAACGCATTATACGAATTTTAATAGGAGACAAGTATGCTATTACTATTAATGTCTACCTTTAAATCTCAGAACAAAATGGAATTCCATTGACTTCAATATTCTACCCCAAATTAATAACTACAACGTTCTCTTTTCAACATAGTAATAAAATACGTAAATATGAAAATGTATGTAAATATAATTGACAAAGTGATATGAAAAAAGATGTAAAGAAACAAAAATCTGGAAAAAAAAAGTAAATATAGAGATAAAGATGCCCACTGCCAAATGCCTCTTGGGGATGTCAAAAGAATAGGAAGAAGTACTGTGAACCCTGAAGGGGACAGGGACTCCACAGGAAGGCCAACAGAGTCAATTAACCTGGACCCTTGGGGCTCTCAGCATCTAAACCGCCAACCAAAGATCAAACAGGGCCTGGACATAGGCCTTCCTGCACATATGTATTGGATGTGCAGCTTGGTCTTCATGTGGGACCCGAACAACGGGAAAGGGGGTTGCACCAAAAGCTGCTGCCTGGGCGTGGGGTATATTATTCTAGCTGAGTTATCTCAGTGAAGCAGGAAGAGCTTAGACTCATAGATGAGTGATGTGTCAGAATGGGGGAAACCAAGAAGGTTGCAGCTGCTCAGAGAAGAAGGGGAGGGAGGTTGGAGGTCAGGATTGTGGAAGGGGGTAACCAGGAGGAGGTCACAGAGTGAACTTTAAAGTGAATTAAGTAAAAATATTAAATTTAATTAAAAAATAAAACTAAAGTGTAATATGAAAAGGAGCAACCTTGTTATGGTAGAAAGTTGGTATGTCTTGAAGTAAAGGAAAAATACAGAAATTGATCTTCTCAGCAATGATAAATAACTAGATTCAGAAAAGCTAAATTCCTGTTCTTATTAGATTTCCTCTTCAGCAGGAATCATATTTTCCTTTCCTGGGATGCCTATCTTTGCATTGTGAGAAAGTGGGAAGACCAACCTAGGAGATTTGGTTAAAACAACTTTAAATCAATTTTCTAGGAGTGAAAGAAAGGCTGTTGAGATTGAATGCTGAAAGCAATGTAAATTATAGAGCTATTATACTTCAATTCCATGTAAGCAAGGAAAATTGTGGAAAGGCATAGTGTGCTAGTATAGGGAAGATAATGAAGTTGCTTCAGAGCTCATTGTCTCTCCCATACTATACACTAGCAAAGAGTAGCATGATCTTTCTGAATGAACACTAACAACTGTGCAATGCATCATTAAGTAATGGCTATAATCATCAGAACCAAATGGAAACTGTAGACTTTTACCCGATAATAACAAAATGAAGTAAGTAGCATACTAATGAATAGGAAAGAGAAAATAGATGACAGAATACAGTCAAATTCACTAGAAAGTTTCACTTATGAGTAAACAGAAGAGTAACAGGTATCTGGCTCCATTTCCATAATAGATATGTACAAATAAAATCATCACAGTAAGTTTGAGAGTAACAATGATCAAAATATTTCAAATATATGCTATGAGGTTTATTCAGTAAAAGTTCATGTGCATAGAATATGTGAAGCCATGATTTTCATCCACAGAACACCAAAACTGATCATGATGACAAAAATGATAATAATAGCAATATGATTAAGAAAATTTAAAATACAGTGAAATTAGAATACTAATATAAAGTTAATACTAATAACCAAAGAAGTAGTTCATTTGAACTAAGACTCTTAGAATTACAAAAAAAAAAAAAAAATCTTAATTCAATAGGTCCAGAAATTGAGACACTACAAATGATTACATCCATGCTGATAAAGTATAGATATCTCCATTCTTTGGTTGAAGGTCATCTGAATTGTTTCCAGTTTCTGCCTATTATGAATAAAGCAAACACCATTTATGAATAAATACGAACACCATGCATACTGAAAGGAACCTGATATGGCTGTCTCCTGAGAGGCCCTGCCAGAGCCTTACAAATACAGAGGCATATGTTAGCAGCCAACCATTGGACTGAGCACAGGATCCCTAATAGAGGAGTTAGAGAAGGGACTGAAGGAGGTGAAGGGGTTTGCAACCTCTTGGGAAGAACAGTAATATCAACCAAACAGACCCATTAGAACTCTTAGGCACTAAGCCATCAAGCAAGGAGTACACATGACTCCAACTGCATATGTATCAGAGGATGGTCTTGTCATGAACCAATGGAAGGAGAGATCCTTGGTCTTATGAAGGCTCAATAGATGCCCCAGTGTAAGGGAATCGAGGCCGGGAAGTTGGGAGTGGGTGGGTGGATGGAGGAACACTCTCATAGAAGCAGGGGGAGGGAGGATATGATAGGGTGTTTAAGAGAGGAAGGGAAACTGGAAAAGGTCATAACATTTGAAATGTAATAAAGAAAATATCCAATAAAAAGAATATGTAGATGTCATAGTTAATTTGTAGAATTAATAGAAAATTTGTACAAAATTATATGCTTAAAGTATAAAGTACAATTTAAACATGATTACAAATATGGAAAACAAAAAGATGCATTTTACCTACTCATAAAAGAATTTCCTTATTATAAGAATACAATGACATTTCTATTGCTCTGTTTAGGAAAGATTCAAGTGTTTAAATTGATTAGCTATTGTTGGAAGTGTAGAGAATTTATAAATCCTTATAATATTAAAGTAGTTTCACTGTTTAGGAAAAATTTGACAACTGTTTGAATTTAAAATTTCCCAGTTTGCCAGGAGGTGGTGGCATACGCCTTTAATCCCAGCACATGGGAGACAGAGGGAGACAGATTTCTGAGTTCAAGACCAGCCTGATCTACAGAGTGAGTTCCAGGACAGCCAGGGGTGCACATATCACCCTCCCTCACCCTTTCTATTTCTCTCCCACTTTTAGGTCAGACATTAGCTCCCAGCTACTGACCCAGAACCATGTCAACCTCCCTACCATGATATTCATGGACTCACCCTCTGAAATTGTCAGCAAGTCCCTAATTAAATGCTTCCTTTAGTAAATCGTCTGTGTCATATCTCATCACAGCAACAGAACAGTAATTCACACAGCCTTCAGTGTTAAAGTCCCTAAAGTCTTGAACCTAAGAATATAAAGTTATTCAAAAACAGGAACTTTTCACATTCCAGGAAGCTAAAGAGCATTTAAAGGTAAAATATAGTGCTGGATTATTTTGGTTGGCCTTAAGTTTAACAACAATTAAAATTAAATCAAAGAAGGAAAAGAAAATAATATTGAATAAATGGAGCTGGCAACTAGACTATTGGCACTGAAACTGGCATAATGCAGACATGGCTTAGGGAATGTGACACTTGACTGAATCTAGAGTAATCCATCCATGTAATCCTTCTTCAAGCCTGAGGCATAAGTTACTCAGTCTTCGCTATTCATCACTTGGGATATAACATAATACATTTCTGTTGTGTTGAATTTTTAAATTATTGGCAATGCCATAACAGTTGAAAGATATTAATACATCATCAAAAATCATAATAAATAAAAAAGCAAAAATTTCCATTTTTTTGTGTTGTAGGTAATTTTTTATTGGATACTTTCTTTATTTACATTTCAAGTGTTATCCCCTTTCCCTGTTTCCACTTTGGTCCTGTGAAGGCTTGATTCCCTTGTGTAGGGGAATGCCAGGGCAGGAAGGCAGGAAATAAATGGGTGGGTAGGGGAACATCCTCATAATTCCTTTCTTTCTTTAAGCTATCTTTCTAATTAAAAATGAGTATTCAGTGCTTTGTGTTTGGCTCATGGTTTTCTATTTGTTTGTTGTTTGTTTTGATATGTTCAAATATGTCAGTTTATTATTATTATTATTATTATTATTATTACTATTATTCATGTGACTGTTATTTAATGACCAAGTGCAATAAATAGTGTGGATTTGGGTCAATGGGAAGATGGGAAGAATCTGGGAGATGTTGAGGTAAGGGAAGCCATAATCATAATATATCATATGAAAGAGTCTATTTGCAATGACGTTTGAAAGAAATGAAAATAATATCCAAAGCAGTATGCTTCCAAGACAAACATAGAAGTAGAAAATAAATGTTGTCATATATAAGGATATGTATGTGTGTGTGTGTGCGTGTGTGTGTGTGTGAAAAAGAGAGAGAGAGAGACAGAGAGAGAGAGAGAGAGAGAGAGAGAGAGAGA
>NW_022196891.1:42155424-42190424 GCF_008632895.1 Mastomys coucha | reverse complement strand
AGAGAGAGAGAGAGAGAGAGAGAGAGAGAGAGAGAGAGAGAGAGAGAGGATGAGATACGCACACAATTCACACAATTTAGTTATCTTGTTTGTGGATGAACCATATTGCCAAAGCAAATTATTGAATATGGCGTACTATTCATTCCTTCTTAAATTACAGTACCTGCATGAAACCAGAGCCAATGTCTTTGATCCTCTATATGAATAGTTCATTCTCACACAAGTGAACTCTGAGTAGGGAGATTTACAAACTAAGGCTCAGCACAGGAATTCATTGGGGGAAAGAAAACAACACCACACTATTATATTTTGGCACAGGCTGTCCTAGTAGCCCTGTGACAGGAAGGGCAGGCTCACCTCTTTTGAACATGGCTGTTTCTTCACTCTCAGATTGACAATTGCTAGGCTTTTCTATTGTGGTTAACATAGCTGCAAGTTGGTATTGGATAACTTGTAAGCAGAATAGTACTACTTTGTAACCTTTTAGAGGTTCTAAAATTAAAACTCATAAGCTTGTAAAAAGGAAAAAGTTTTGTTGACTGTATTTGCCTGGGTGATACTGTTTCCTTGGCATAAGTGCTTGTTTTTATACTTGTACCAAGCAGCTTTGAATGCCATCCCTTAGTAATGCAACTTGAAATCATGAAGTGTAAAATCTCCTGGCTGGTTATTCTTGCTCAAGATTGCTTTAGAGATCTGTGCAACTATTGTTGTTTTAGATGAAGGCTATGAGGACTTTTTTTTCCTATGAAAAATGCCACTAGAACTTTAAAAAGATCTTCTGTTAAAGACATTAAGTTTTTTGAAGAAAATACCCTGTAAAGTTCTCCACAGTGTAGATTTGGCAGACTGTATTATAGGTTTGTCAAATAGGTCTTTCTATCTATTCTACTTATCTCCAAGTGGCTGTAACTTGTAGATCTAAAGCCTTGATTAAAATGAGATCATTAATATTTATAACAATATAAAATTTCTAAATTTTCATTCGAATCATTACTCTAAAAGACAATCCTTGCTAATGATTTTTTTCTAATAATTGAGAAAAGAAGATTAATTGGCTCATTGAGTAATCAGGTATCATAATGGGTAATAATAATAATCACCAATAATCAAATTTTATTCATCACAAATTTCTCAAGTTAGAATTCATCTTTAAATATTTCAATATCAATAAGGGAGAAGATAAAATGTGTTTAACATCTGATGTTAAATAAGCAGTGATAATAGGAGCATCTTAAGACAAATAGAATGCTCAACTATTTTTTAGGGTGTAACTTTGACCATAATAATCATAAGATAGATCGATGGATAAATAGATAGATAGATAAATAGATAGATAGATAGATAGACAGATAGATAGATAAACAACAGAAATAGATAGATGATAGATTTATGTAGATAGGTATTCTTATTAAGATTTATAAAAGAAATTTTAAGTGAGTAGTTTTAAAGTCAATCTCAAATATTCTTCAAATCCTAGCCATATATTTCTTCAGGTATGTGTCAATATGGGAAACAAAAAAAATATATGCAGATTCAGTTCTCCGTAGCCTTCTTATATAATGTGGGAGTGGGAATGTTGTGTAGACCATGATTATCAGTAGTGCATTATGCCAGGCACAAAGAATATTCAGAAGGAGTGGGAGAAATAGAAAATGCAGACGTGTTTTATATATGCTGTCCAGACAACTCTAATGAAGGTAGAATTTGCCCATTTTTCTGTCCTTATAGATGTCTACTAGAGATCTTCTACTTCTAAACATTTGAAAAATATTCTTAAATATCAACATATTAATCACTGTTGTCTTGTGTTTTGTTTGTTTGTTTGGTTGGTTGGTTGGTTATTGCTTGCTTCTGCTCCATACAGACCATCAGCCTTTCATGTGGTACAAATTTACCCATACATTCTCTTCAATTTAAGGAATATAAACCATTGTTCTTGATAAATTACCTGAAATTGTAGTAATGTTGCTGATGATGCTAAGAATCAAACGTATTTTTTCTTGATTCTTCCATGCTTTGACACAGGGGTAGTCAGCATTAATGAAATTTATGATGTCATTAGGTCTGAAAATATTAGCTGATAGTTGATGTAAATTGGCAATGACACATAATCAAAATTAAAATCTTGATAGAGGTACAATTCTCTCAGAGTTAGAATTTTCATTTAGTTGGCATTTCAAATGAGTGGGTTGATTGATAAAATTGTTTCTGACTGTAAATTAGCATGCATGCTTTTGTATAAGCCAGTTTCCACATCCAGTGAACTAAAAAAATAAAATAAAAGCATTCCAATCAAGATGATTTCATCCCAAGAGATTGTTGTGTAGCACAGAACATTAATTACCATACTAAGGAGGGAAAGACAAGCGTCCATCAAACTCTCTGACTGGAAATAACTATAAGGATTGACAGGGAAGGTTTTACAGAAGGAATCTGTTCAGACAGAACCATGAGGAAACCTGCCTTCAGACTTTGCTGTTTGACCTGTAATTTTTATTAATAGAAAAGTTCAACAATTACATGCAAACTAATGTTAATTTTCTTTAGCCTAGTACTGAAGAATAGATGAGCTTGAGTTAGATAACCTCCATTTTGAATTGTGGTTCTACTACTTTGGGTAATGGAAATGATCTTTATTTACCTACTAAATAAATCTCTCCTTGCTGAATAAAGTAACCTCAACTGTATTGAAATAATTGGGTAGCATAGTACCTCAATCAACTATAATCAAAGCCTGATGCAAGCATGAATATTTAATTGTTGGAGAAATGATAAAGAGGAAATAATTATCAGACTGTCGAAAATTTAGAAAATAACAGATAATTAAGTTAAATGCTAGGTAGCATTATGCCAGTGGTGATGGGTAACTCACAGAGTTCTGTGATAGTGTACCAGTTTAATGATTCCTTTGGTAAATTGGATGGGATCATCATTTCAGAGATCTCCACCCAAACTATAGATAGATTAATGGGCTTAGTGAAACCCAGGCTCCCATCTCAACTTTCACCAAGCTTGTACTTTGTTTAATATTCAGCATCCTTATTTGTGATTCTTAGAAGCTTTAGCAGCTATTCAGGAACCAATACCATGAATTCTATCATGATCTAGAATTTGGAGAGTGACACAAAGGAAAAAAAACAACCTGGCCAAGGTTAGCAAAGCACAGTCATAGGTATGGTTTTGAGGAACGAGGAGCCTAACATTGTACATATTTAAAACCAACCAGTTACAGGCTAATTGCTACCTTGTTGAACTTCCTTCATTTTACTTGAAGGTTTGAAGGTTTGGCAAAATCCAAACTACTTCTAGTCATGTCAGGCTTTAGCTTTTCTTTATATTTGTTATGTTTAACCTAACTTTAAATAAAATTTAATATCTCAAAAACTAGAATGTGGTATTTATGTACAAACACATTACTGAAGCTGTGGTGACTTAAATAATAAGGCTATTTATGCTCTATTCAAGTTTTGTATTTGAATACAAATTCTAAGCTACATATCTTCTTAAAGTTTTTTAGAAAATATATGCTTAGAAAGGGGATAAGATTTTTTAAAAATGGACATACACAGACTCTGAGAAGCTGCATAAGGATATCAAACTCTGAGGCCTTAAGAGTGATGGTTAGATTATTCTGTGAGCCATGTTTTCCTGGAGGTCAGTCCCAGAAGCAGCAACTACCAAATCTGCTTCTGTCTGCACCAGGCCCTACTTATATATGCTGTGTTTGGACTCCTAACACTCAGAGAGTGGGAGGGTGTCTCTACTCTTCTGTTTGCACATGGGACCTTTTTGTCCTAGTTTGTTGTTTCATTGTCTAGCCTGGATATTAGGGTATGTACAAGTTATGAGTCTTAATCTATCATGTTATGCAGAGATCAGTTGATTTCATTGTGATGTCTGATCTTTTCAGAGGGAAAGAGAGGAGCAGAGGATGTAAGAGAGGGTACAGGAGAGGTAGGGACTGAGAGATGTAGAAAGAGAGGTTGCTGTGGGATAAATATATAGAATGTAGGAAGAATTTTTTAAGTGCCAATCCAATGTAGATGATTTATACATAGATAACAGTATTTTTGTGTCATTCATAACAAGACCCCTTGAGTTTGACTTAGAATATGGGCAATATGGTTTTTTAAAATACAGAACTATGGTTGAAGCTTTTCAGAAGTTTTGTTTTCTAATCCTAAAGGGGATTTTCGATCATTTAAACTTTTTGTCCCCTGCTTCAAATACCAAGCAGGGGGACAAAATCCCCCTGCTTGTTTAACCAAATCTAGCAGTATGATGAGTTGATTGGCATCACAGTTAATGGTATAAGGCAAAGCTTTGTTCTAATGCTGTCATGGAAAGCCTTGGTTTTCCAGCTTTTGTAATAACTGTGACAATAGTAGACTTTCTGTGATATTATGAGGATGATTCAATACCGTCTCCCTGGAATGCAATAAAAAGAAATTAAAGTTAACAATATATTTTAAAAATACCTTAGTATAAGCTATAATTCATATATATTACAACTTATATCATTAAATACTGAAATGTTTACTTATCATTATAAGAATCTGAGATCAATTTCTAGTAGTTCAACATAAAACAATAATGAGTAAGTTAAATCACTTGACAATAACAAATACTTTAAAGCAACAGTTCCAAACCTGTGGCTCATGACCCTCACAGGAGTCACATATTAGATATCCTCGATATCAGATATTAACATTTCACTTCATAATAGTAGAGAAATTAGACTTATAAAGTAGCAAAGAAATAATGTTATGATTGGGAAACCATGTATTAAAGTGTCATGTCATAACATTAGAAATGTTGAGAACCAAGTTCTTATGTTCTTGCTTTTTACTTCTTGTATACAAGAGATCCCTGGATTACCGTGTTCTCACATCAGAGCCACTGCTCCTCAGTTTCCCTTCAGAAAAGAGCAAGCTTCTAGTAGTATCATACTAACACAACATAGGGAGATGCAATAAAACTAAGCACATACCCTCACATCAACACTACTTTAAAGTAAGCAGTCCATCACAGATTTCTTTGAAACCAGGACAGCAATGTTTAGTTCATTTTTAAATTCCTTGATAAATTCAATTTTTATTACTCTTCATATTTTTGCTCAGTTATTAGTTGTAAAAGCCCAAAGAGCTGAAGTGTTTGCAGCCCCTTAGGACAAAAAACAATATGAACTAACTAGTACCCTCAGAGCTCCCAGGGACTAAACCACCAATCAAAGAGTACACATGGTGGGATTCATGGCTCCAGCTGCATATGTAGCAGAGGATGGCCTAGTTGGTCATCAATGCGAGGAGAGGCCTATGGCCCTGTGAAGGTTCTATGCCCCAGTGTAGGGAAATGCCAGGGCCAGGAAATAGGAGAGGGTGGGTTGGTGAGCAGGAGTGGGTTGGGGGGGGGTAACAGGGTGTATTTTTTTTTTCAGAGGGGAAACTGGGAAAGTAGATATCATTTGAAATATAAATAAAGAAAATATCTAGTAAAAGAAGAAAATAATAAGAGTAATATACTATTCTCTGAGCTCATTTTATTATTTATTCAATAAAATTAATCTTTTAATAAAAATTATTGTAAATTGTTACATTTTAAAGCACATATTACCCTCATTTGGGGGCCATATTTATTCCAATTATGTATGTTAGTATCTATTCAACTACTTTAAGCATAAAGATGTGTATCAGTCTTGATATTTCTTAGACCTAGGTACAATGAATTGTAATAGCTGTTAGCATTCTCAATAATTTTTGAAGACATAATTCGTTATTCATTCTGAGTGAGGCTGTCTTGAATTAAAACTGTGAATGCTCATTATCACCAAGATAACTAGAGAAGCCATATATCACTTAGTAAGTTTTCTATTCTGATAAAAGTTTTCTAAAAGAAACTTCAACTTTTAGCAAAGAAAAATATTCATCTGAGAAGTCAAGATGTTGAATCTAGTGATAACACAGCAAAAAACCTTTTTGAATGATTAAGGTGCTCAATTATATGATTGTGTGCTTTTTTTAAAAAAAATGTTGGCCTTGAAAATATGTTTAACATTTCATTGTAACTAGGGAACTAGGAGTATTAAGATTGAAAGGAAATATGTTCAAGATTTGCTTGGTTGTCCTGTGGAAAAAGTAACTGAGCTTTTACACTATGTATTGTGATTCTGAACTTCCCTGTCTAATTATGAAGCACCAGTGATCAAGGAGATTATTTGGAGGATGGCTGGCAAATTCTGAATAGGGTATGATAAAGCATAGTATTACTCTATCTCATGAGGTAGGAGTTGGGGAAAACACTTTAGGAGATGTGGATTACATCAATTAACTATTCTGTTACATAAGTGTTTTTTTTCTACAAATTTTATTGTCTACTCATAACAATGTTTTCTGTTATCTCAACTTACTTATTCTATTATTTTTGAGAGTTAATGTTTGAAAAACTAATCACTTTCCTTGATAATTAATCTTTCCTGATAATTTGGGCTTCAAACAAAAGCAGTACTTTTCCCCACAGACTTTTTGGTAAAAACCTTTATTTTAACAGGTATTGCATTGTTCTCTCATTAACTATCTATCCTCCTTACTGCTGAATATAGAGCCCTCTTTATGTCATTTTAGCAGCCCTGGTTCTGAGAGTTGATATTGAGAAGAGGATTTGAAATGACAGTCATCAGAACAAAGATATTTAAAGCAAAAAGGAATTGTGTCTGAAAATTTCAATTTCAGAGTTTGTCTGATTTGAGACAAAATTGGATTAAGTGAGGGGGCTGAGTCTGCAAAGGTACTGTGTTACTTTAAAGACCACTGAATTCTTTTTCAAACATGCATGAGCTTCTCACTCAGAAACTTCTAAGTTCAAACTCCAACTTTCCTAAGCTAATTAAGAAGAAATAAAGGGTTGTACTCTTTTTATACAAATTGAATTCTTAAAATTGTCTCTAAATTTCTCCAATGAGATCCAATGCATCTAAAGAAGCTTAGTGCGGCAAAGGGCAGAACATGCATTAGCTGGTTCAGCATAGACCCTTGGGCTGTTTTGGGGACCCCTATTTGAGGCTTTTAAGATTCCTTACAGTCTCAACCCACACTGGTTCTTTTCTATTAACCAGAAAAGTGTCCACTGATTGTTATTAAGAAGACTAATAAATTTTCAATAGAACTGTAAGGTGAGGCTAGAGGAAGGATGCAAAACAGCACTTCAAACAAAAGCACTAACCCATCTGAAACAACCAAATTAAGCTCTTGATGTCTTTGTCATGAGCACCCACCTCATCTCCATCTCTGAACTGTGACTCCTTTGCAGCTGTTTCTTCCTTGTACACTAAACATCATTCAAACCGTCATCTCACTCCACAACCAGTCAATCAGTATCAATATCTAGAGTCTCAACGAAACAATTTGTGAGTTGGCAACTAAACCACATGACTGGCCATTAGAGTTGATGGGTGATAATACACTTAAGAGTTTCTTCATAGTCTTCTGTATGCTCTGGCTGCTAACAAAATAAGTGAAACTGGGTAATTTGTCACAAAGAGTAGTTTATTTGCCCAAGTTCAGGAATCAGAGAAGTCTGAGGACAAATTGTAGAGATATGACAAGGGCCTTCTTTCTTCATTATCGTATAGCAGCAAGTACAAAAAAATGAGTAAAAGGTAGGTACCATCACCTCTTAATTTTAATTTGCAATAATTTAGTTGCATTAATTGATTTATAAACTATTATTATTAATGGTATTCTGTGAAATATCTCAGCATATATTATATAGTTTGATTCAGATTAATTATTTGCAACTCCTTAAACATATATTTTTACTATGAAACTACTCTTTTAAAATACAGGTATTAGAATTAGATGGGTGAGGAAGTAGGGGGAATTTTAAGAAAGATAAGGGGGGAACTGTAATCATAATATATTCTATACAAATTCTATCTCAATAAAAATATTGTATGGACAGATGGTTATTAATACTACCCTTTAGATTAAGACTGCCATATTTAACCTAATCTTAATGACCCAATTTCATAATACTCAATAAATACAACAAAATTTCAGTATGAGTTTTAGAGGGAAGAAAACATTCATACCATACAGGTTTTAAGTCGGAGGGCAGAAATATATACTGAAAAAGAAAAAAGAAATGTTATTATACTGAGAGTGTATGAAGAGATTTATGGTAGAGTTGTAAGTTACATATCTTCATCTAAAGGAATTAGTTATTTAGTACTTATCAGTCAAGATACGTACTTTGTAAAATTTTAGTACTTACCAGTCAAGATAAGTACAATGTAGAAGTACGTTGGCTTTTTCTTTGTATGCTGGTATGGGGTAGAGAACACAATAAATGAATGACACACAAAGTAGAAGACCAAAGAGTAAATGTGACTTTATTATCTTAGTAGTGGATTTCACCAAATAGATTTAGATTTATTTTACTCTATTTTTATTCATATGCATGCATGTATATCTGCACATGTATGTGCAATGAACCTTAAGTTGCTAAAGGAAAGGCATGAGATACCCTGAATCTACAGTTACTGTAAGAGGTGAGCAACTCACCTTGCGTGTTGGTGACCAAGCTCACATCTTCTGGAAAAATTTTTAAGCACTCTTAATCACTGAAACATCTCTCCAGCCTCTCACTAGGTATTTACCGTATTGTATATTAAAGGAATCAATGATAAATATTGACTATTTTCAAGGTATTATTATAGTATATTTGTAAACCAATACCAAATATAGATGCATATGGTTTTAAGGCATTGTGTAAAAAACAAAGAACTGTCATTACTAACATATATTATGACACCAATAATGCAAAAAGTGAAAAGTTTAAGCTCATGACTAAATATGAAGGATATTTTGGTGCATATTAAAATCACGTGGGTTATAATGTCATTTGAGACCAAGTGTTTACAAACTGGAGGTATGGTTCTTGTCTAACCATGTTCTCATCATAGTAATTCATTAATAAACTGGAGTCTGAACACTAAGTCTTCTGCGGTAGGGTCTAGCCACGTGATTTATTTTTCAAATGCCTTTCTGCTATAATGACATCAACTATTAAGTCTTCTACAGAGCCTGATCACACAGAAATACATGATCTTCTATTCTCAGACTCTAAAATCCAGAGTAACATCAAGGTTCTTATAAAGTTACCCAGCTGTGGGTATTATGGTACACTACTAAAAATGGTCTAATAAAAAAGTAAAAAAAAAATCCTAATGATCTGAAATATGAAGTTAGTTATTGAAATATTTAATGGATCATTTAATAGGGAAGAAGTATTTTACAGACTTAAGGGAAATACTAATCTCATTTAATAATGTCCAGATAATTTTATATCCAATAGTCATTTATATCCATACATAACATTATATAAATATCTTCAGTTATTTGCTTCAACTACAAAAAACTGACAATTTTAATAGGTTCTGACTCCTCAGTTAGTACGTAAAAGTAGAAATACTTATGTGCATTTGTGGGAAAAATAATGCTATAAAATCAAAACTGAGTTAAGAAAAAGTGGCAGTTAATTATTCTGACAAGGAGACATTTACTTTATTTGGACTTGCTTATTGTGCCTGAGGTCTAGTTGTGGGATGCCAGTGAGACCTTGCAGGGAAGGGTGCATGTCAGAAGACGGTCTCAGCTTGGGTTATGGAAAAGAAGCTAACACACTTGTGACCATGCCATAGAACTGTTTAGGGGAACAACTCTCTCAGACGATGCTCTTGATCTTAGCAGATAAAGGAAGGTCACATATCCACAGCTACTGAACGGCTGTGGTGATGGATGAAGCTCATTTATGATCTGTCCTTAAAGGAAGTTAAAACGCTCTCTTTTATCAACTTTCTGAGTGTTGTTCATCATTAATCTTTCTAGATGCTTATTTTCAAACAGGAAATAGTGAGATCAAACTGTGCATATTTCTCTTGTAAAAAGAAACAAAGAGCAGTTGGTATAGATGTTCAGCAGACATTTTGATATTAGGTTTAGGTGGAGAATTTATAGTCAGATTCTACAAAATTCAACTTAAGAAGGAGAACCAGTAGTATGCTAACTCTTAGAGTGGAGAAAACAAAACATATGTTGAGTTTACATCACTAAAAAATGAATGATTATGAATCTCGTTACTCACTTAAAATTCAGTTGTATTTTCATTTACCATGTTGCCAAAATTTCTAAAACGTGATTCTCCATTATCATAATATGACATGCAAGTAAAAACATTCAAGGTGAATTAAAATTAAAAGGAAATATTCATAAAAGAATCCTGAGCAGATATAGTCCACATATTAAATTCTAGATGAATTCCTGACAATATAAATCTCACATCTAGAAAAATTCTTTCCTCTTTTCATACACACAGATGCATATCTACATGGTTACCTAAATTTACAAATGGACTCATTAACCATAATCCTTGTCTGTCTAAAATTATATAAATCACCACCCTATCTTCCCTAGCAACATCAGAAGCTAGATTTCTAAAAGCTTGTCTAACATAATCACCCAAGCATGAGCTGAACAAAGATAATACCAATGAACATGGTAAACTGCACAAGAACATTCCACAAGACATCAACCCCACAGTAAGGACTATAGGAGACTGAGTAAACTAGGGAGTGGTAAAGGTGGCCTTCACCAGGAAAGCAAAAATTAATTGGTTTTCCAGGGTCAAAGAGCCTTGAAAACACACATGCAATTAGCATTATATGGACTCAGCAGTCACAATATATGACTTTAAGGACAGAGGAGTGTGTATGTTAGGATTGGAGAGAGAAGAAATAATTGTAATTAAATAATAATATCAATCAAAAATCTAAATATTTGTGTATTTATTTTGCACACTCATAAGAGAAGTTATTCATTTATAACTAGTACATTCTTTCTCATCTATTCCACTACGTGTCTACATATTTATGTGAAAATTTACTGGAACAACTGAAGTAATTTATAGATTATAAACATCTTTTAGTAAAATCTTTTGGTTGTAGGAATATGTTGTTTCCATAGTTTTGTTTGTTATTCTTTGCTATAGTAGGCATTGTTGTAATTAGATGACATTACATATTAAAATAAACATTAAGATATTTCTATTTGATAAAATGCACTAGTTAAAATTGATTAAAATATTTTATGTCACCAGCAAATTCACTTTTAATCTCAAAATTAATTTCTGAATGAAAAAATATAATCATATTAAAACTGGTGGATACTGTGGTAGTATTGCTGCATGTAGTTGGATGTTTTCCAACATAAATATAAAACAAAAGTATAATTATATTAAAGCGTCCAATGGTGAATTTAATTTGCTAATATAAGCTTTTAGCAATGTTAAATGAATTTTAAAATGTTCCCAAAATACTATCTGGATAGATAATGATAATACCTTAATTATTAAAGTATTTAAAATTCTTTATTACTGTTTCAAAAATTAAAATTCTAAGTGTATTTTACTCTATATTATATAACCTAATGAGCACAAACTGAGTCTTGGGACATTCGACTGTTTCACTAAATTAGATAATAAAACTTTTTGAAATAAGTATTTGATTATTCAAACAAATCATAATTCTTAAATAAAAATTGACAATTTTAGACGAATGTTGAAAATAGCTCTTAAGTTGTGAAAATTTCAAATTTACCTTTTATCTAAATATTTTATTGAGCAAAACAAAAATAAAAGAGCAATGACTAAGGCATTCTTTTCTTTTCTGTTGTGATGGTTTGGCTCTATATGTACACAAAGCTTGTTTCTGTTTACGAAATGGTCTCCAATAGGGATCTTGCAAAGTATATTGATATCACGGTGTAGGCATAGTTGAGTGTTTGATATCACAAATGGTTTCAGTAATTGATTCTATTGCAAAACACAGTAAATTACACAATTTTCAATACTTTACTGAAATGTTAATGTGACTTTAATATCCAGGAGGATCAATATCCCCACAGGAAACCCTAATGGTTTATTTGGTGCTATGTTACAAATCAATTGAACTGATTCTGTAATAGAAAAGCATGATTCTCATTCTGAAGAAGTTGAAGGAAAAAGAAGTTACATGAACATCACACATACACATACACACAATGTACACACAATGTACACAGTCTATTTAGATGTCTTGTATGTGTATGATTTTGGGACTTACAATTTTCCATGTGTCTTCTGTAATGTTACCTGAGGCTTGGGTGTAGGGTTTGTGATGTAGAGTCATCAAATATGAGTGGGCACTTGTTCTCTACATTTGAGCAGTGTTTTATTTTCAGTAAATGTCTCTGTTGCAAAGAAAAAACTTTTTGATGGAGGGTGAAAGGTATACTTATCTGTGTTTAAGTTTTAGAATATAATTAGGAATTATGTTGGCTTAATAAAATGGTGGGGAAAGGTTCTCTTACATTCGTGATTTCACTAGCTATTTAACTAGGTATGATGTGCCTTCTGTTATGCAGGCTGTAGGTGTATCCATGGTCTTCACAGATGGGTAGAATACTCATTTCCCTACCTTGGAATTAGCACAGCAACTTCTATCACTATGAAAACTAGTCTTCAGGAGGATGCCTTCCAATCAGATCCAACTTTTATCAAATGATGTCAGTGTCCGAAGTGTACAATGTATTCAGCAGTAAAGAGTGAATTTCAACTTTTTGGAGGCAAGCAGGGGCAAAAGCAAGACACTTTATTTTTTTGAGAATTTCTTGAACTAACAACTTGAAATTTGGTTTCTTATTCCAGAGACTAGAGTTTTTATGAGGCTGCTGCTCTTGGGGTAGAATTGTCAGTTCAAATGCTATGATTTAAACAATATTTATACATTCAGACTTATAGGTATTATGTGCAACTTTAGGTAAATAAATGATAATATAATTACTTATGGTTTTTCAAACATTTTTTTCCTTTTTTTAAACTGGATATTTTATTTACATTTCAAATGTTATCCCCTTTTCGGACTTCCCCCACAGAAATCTGCTTCTATGAGGATGTGTCCCTATCCACCCATCCACTTCCACCTCCCTGCCCTTGAACTCCCCTACACTGGGATATCAAGCCTTCACTGGGCCATGGACCTCTTCTCCTATTGATGCCCTACAAGGCCATCCTTTGCTACATATGCAGCTGAAGTAATGGGTCTCTCCATGTGTACTCCTTGGTTGGTGGTTTAGTTCCTGGAAGCTGTGGTTAGTTGGTATTGGTCTTCCTATGGGGTTGCAAACCCTTTCAGCTCCTTCAGTACTTTTGCTTACTCCTCCACTGGGGACCCTCTGCTCAGTGCAATGGTTGCTGCAAGCATCTGCCGCTGTATTTGTCAGGCTCTTCCAGAGTTTCTAAGGGGATAGCTATATCAGGCTCCTGTCAGCAAGCACTTATTGGCATTCACAATAATTTCTGCATTTGGTGTCTGTATATAGGATATATCCACTAGGTGGGGCAATTCTCTGGATGGTCTTTCCTTCAGTCTCTGTTCCACACTTTGTCTCTGTATTTCCTCCCATGAGTTATTTTGTTAACCCTTTCAAGAAGGACCAAAGCACTCACACTTTGGTCTTCCTTCTTCTTGAGCTTCATGTGTTCTGGGAATTGTATCTTGGATATTCCAAGCTTTTGTGCTAATATCGACTTTTAAATGAATTCATACCATGTGTGTTCTTTTGTGACTATGTTACCTTACTCAGGATGATATTTTCTTGTTACATGAGTTTGCCTAAGAATTTCATGAATTTGTTGTTTTTAATAGCTGAGTAGTATTCCATTGTGTAAATCTACCACATTTTCTGTATCCATTCCTCTGTCGAAGGACATCTGTGTTCTTTCCTGCTTCTGTGCTTCTGGATATCATAAATAAGGCTGCTATGAGCATAGTGGAGCAGGTGTCCTTATTACATGTTGGAGCAACTTCTGGGTATATCCAGGAGTGGTATAGCTAGGTCCTCAGGTAATATTATGTCCAATTTTTTGAGGAACCGCCAGATTGATTTCCAGAGGGGTTGTACTAGCTCAGGTCCAAGTGGATCAAGGACTTCCACATAAATCCAGATACACTGAAACTAATATGTGAGAAAGTGTGGAAGAGCCTGAAATACATAGGCACAGGGGAAAAGTTCCTGAAGAAAACACCAATGGTTTATGCTCTAAGATCAAGAAATGACAAATGGGGCTTCATAAAATTGCAAAGCTTCTGTAAGGCAAAGGACACTGTCACTAAGACAAAACAGCAACCAATAGATTGGGAAAAGATCTTTACCAACCCTGCATCCTATAGAGAGGGCTAATATCCAATATATGCAAAGATCTCAAAAAGTTAGACTCCAAGAACCAAATAACCCTGTTAAAATGGGGTACAGAGTTAAACAATGAATTCTCAGCTGATAATGAAGAATTAAAAGCCTTAGGAATTAGGAGGGAAGAGTCAGTAACGCTGCAATTCAAGGTAGCAGGGAACAGGCTGAATCATAGTCAACTGGGGTCTATCCTGCAGACTCTAAACACATCTACAATTCTTTCCAATATTTATAACTTTTTTCTCAGAGAGTTTTTTAGGTATGTCCATCAAATTAGATTCTTCTCATCCGTTCTTTAAAAATGAGTCACAACTGTAAATTGATAGGTCACATCTGCAATTAACAAATAGACTGTAAGTTCACTAAAACTGGGACAGTCAGGTCTAATGCTTAATTCCACAAAATCTGGAATCACCTGGGAGACAGGCCTCTAATCATACATGTGGTATAGTCTTTTAGTCTTATTAACTAAAATTGGAAGATGCTTTCTGTCACAATTCCCTAGTCAGAGAGTACCAGACTATATAGGACTAGAGAGGTCAAGTTTAACACCAGCACACAGGCATTATCTGACAGCAGACATAATGTAATTCCTGTTTTCAGCTCCTAGAACCAGATTTTCCCTGCTATGGTGGGACTGTAACCTGAACTGTGAGCCAGAATAAAGATTTGCCCCTCAAGCTGTTTTTGATGGAATGTTTAAATGTTTATCACAGCAATAGGAAAAAAAAAGCAAACAAACAAATGAAACAATACAAAATAACAACAATGAGAAAAGGAAGAAAGGAAGGAAGAAAGGAAAAAAAGGAAGGAAAGAAGAAAGAAAGAAAGAAAGAAAGAAAGAAAGAAAGAAAGAAAGAAAGGAAGGAAGGAAGGAAGGAAGGAAGGAAGGAAGGAAGGAAGAAAGAAAACCCAAGTTAAACACCTTATACAGGTGTTCTAGGCCTAGATCCCTGGAGGACTTGCTTGTTTCCTTTTCTTACTTCTGCCTTTGCCTGTTGAACAAACATGGTCAACTAGACTAAACTGTTTGAATGATACTAAAATTGAGCCATCGCTGAGTGTAAGAGCAAGAAGATACCTGTTTAAGTAGAATGGTGTAAGGAAAGCAATAGAACACTGAAAAGGTTATATAATTTTATGGTTATTGGTCAATGCCTCAGAAGTTAATCTTCCCTTTTTGTTGCCCTGTAATATATGAAAAAAGATAACTTCAATTTAAAGAGCAAGAGCAAGTTAATCAAAATGTTTTCTTTTTTCTTTCTTTCTTTCTTTTTTTTTTTTTTTTGAAAACAGGGTTTCTCTGTATAGCTCTGGCTGTCCTGGAAATCATTCTGTAGACCAGGCTGTCCTAATCAAAATGTTTTATTTCTCATCTTCCCCATGATGGCATGAACACTGTAATTGAAAGAATATGAGAGTTGCTAACTGAATAAAGCAGGGTTACTTCATTCTTCCTTCAACCTTCCATCCAACTCTGATAACTATTTTATTTCTCCTTCTAGTTGAGAATCATCCATCCTCCCTTGGAGTCTCCTTACTACCCCCTTTCTTTGTCTTTGTGGATTTATAGTATGGTTATCCTGTGATTTGTGGCACATGTCTTCTCATAAGTGAATAGATATCATCTGTGTCTTTTGGGTCTGGGTTACCACACTCAGGATAGTATTTTCTAATTCCACCAATTTGCCTTCAAATTTCACTAGGTCTCTTTTGAAATAGCAGAATAGTATTCTATAGCAGTTGTACCACTTTTTTTTTTAATACATTCTTCAGTTGAGCAATATCTATATTGTTTTCAGTTCTGGCTATTACAAATGAAGCTGCTATGAACAACTGGGTGGGAAAGAGTGTGAAAAGGGGAAGAGGGATGGAGATCATGTGTGGGGAGAGGAGAGTAGATGAAGACATAAAGTCAGATGGAAATTGATGGAGGGTATCTCCAGAACTAACTGTAGGACAGGGACAGAGGAAGTTCCAAGGAGTCCATGGGGTTGACCTGAGATAGGACTTCTATAAGTAAAAGATATGGAGACTGCAGTGGCCAACTCTTGTAGCCAGACACGACTTCCAATGGAGGGAGGGGGACATCAACCCACCCACAAAACCTCTGAGGAAAAGAGGAGTGGGAAATGGGGGGAGGTATTTGTAAGGGTGGACTTAGCTCCATTGTTATGTTCTTGAAAGTGACATCCTGTGCCAGTATGATGGTCACAGCAATGAACAGAACATTGTGCATTATTTCTGTGTCACATTTCAACCTGGAACCTATATACCAAAAAGCAGTAGGATAGATTAGATAATATTCACATTATGCTGACATTATGGAGATTAGCTCCACTGCCATGTTCTCTTCTGTGAGCTAGAACAAAGAGAGACTCATATTGTATGGGATGCCTTGAAAGACCTTACCCCATATTTTAAACACAAAACAGTCCAGACCAAGATACCCATAGGAATCTCTGGAAGTGATTATACAAATCCCTCCCCTGATTGTCCCTCCCTTTATCCTGAGAAGGGGAAAGTCCTCACCTTGGGTATTATCCGACCTTGGGGCAGCAGATCTAGGCATATCTTCTTACACTGAGGCACAACCAGGCAGTACATGGTGGGGGGAAAGAAATCCAACACAACCAGACTGTAGAAACAAAAATTACATTTGGTTTTGAGCCTATTTTTGGTGACTTTGTGACTATGTTACATTTGGAAGTTAATTACCCTAAAAGAACTGGAAAGTATAAATAAAATTTTCCAATTGTGTCTAAAAGAACCAAATCATTTTTTATTCAGTTTTTGACAAACATAAGTTTAACTGTGGTAGATTTAATAGCCACTACAAATTCAAGACAGAAAAATCTTTGCCCACAACCACTGCAGTGTTTGATTCCAGAGCATTCCCTATGAGTATGGGATCAGTCTGGAGGAAGAGTGGGAAACAGAAGTGAGCAAGTTGCAGAGGTTAAAGAAATCACAAGAAGGCCCACAGAGTCAACTAACCTGGGAGATGGGGGCTCACAGAAACATGCAGGAGCTAGACCTAGATACCTCCATATTTTTGGCAAATGTGAAGTTCTTTCTGCCTCTCTTCCTGGCTATTGGATCCCTTTCCTCTTATTTGGACTGCCTTGTTTGGCCTTCAGAGAGGATGTGCCTAGATCTGCTGGGGCAAGATGCCCCAAGTTGGGATGGTACCCAAGTAGGGTGTCCATTTCTCAGGAGAAGGGAAAAGAGCAATCAGGGGAGATATTTGTAAGGGTGGGACTAGAGAGGGAGGGTGCTATAATTGGGATGTCAAGTAAATTTTAAAATTACTTTTTACTTAATTAAAATTTATTTATTTATCTATTTAATTTTTAAAACACTGTAGTCCCAAGGAAGAAAAGTAACATTGAATGGATGCTCTAGAGCAGTTATTGTCCAAACAAGTTTATATTTCTGGCACAGTTATCATGACCATCACCAGAGGTGGGAATTTACATGCCACCATCTAGATTATTAATATTATCAATGTAAAACTCTGGCATTTCAATAGGCTGGCAAGAACGGGAATGTTGAGATCATTGTGGTCTATAAGCAGTGTGCTTTTCTCAGAAGAGGCCTAAATCATATTATTATGGGCCAAATACACATGATAAACTAAGCCAAGCAGCTTTACCAAGATGTTCAAGGCTTCTAAAGGCATTAGAGAAATCGTCAGTTGTTAACACTAAATACTGCCCATTTAGGCTTCAGTTTGTCACCTTTACAGAATATCTCTATCTTAATAGTAAAAGAAACCAAAGGAATTTCATTTCAAGCATTTTTACAACATACATATAAATATCAAATTAAACATGTAAATATGCATTTATTCCTCACATAAGTATGAGCCCTCAAATATTGCTAGTAAATGTTCTGACCCCCTACACTGAGAGAAGCAACTATCTGAACCTTTCCTAACTACTTGGAAAAGTATATCTGTAAATTCCATGTAAAAGTAAAAGGTTATCCTAGATTTGAAGAAAAAGAAAGATTTTAGGAGTTAAATATTTATATTGATATTTATCTTACTTTAAGCATTTGTTTTCACATTCTCTTCTTACATTTCTTTCATAACTTTATTTGTTCATCTGTTATTTTTCTTATTGAAAGTATTATTTTCTTATACAATATATCGTAACCACAGTTTTCTCTCCTTTCACTCCTTCCAGCTCCTCTGTCACCTCCCTGTTGCCCCAGATCCATACCACTTCTGTTTTCTTCTTAGACCTTCAAGAGACAACAGCCATATAAGACACAACAAGGTACAAAAACCAAAAACAAGCAAGCAAGCAAACAAACAAAATAACAAGAATAAAACTAAAACAGAAACAAAAACAAACAAACAAGGCAAAGGGCCCAGTACAAATTCATTGTTAGACTGTCATGTTGGTGAGACTTTGTCTGCTTAGCTTCTGTATTATATACCAGTCAAATGCAGTTGTGAATGACAACAGTGGTTTAGAATTCTCTATTCTTATTGTAAGGCAGATATAGAAGATACATTTCCGTCAGCAATATTTGAAGCCAAAAGCAGAATATCACATGTCAAATATGTTATTAAATAATGAAAAATGAAGAATAAAAATAAAATTCAAATGTGCATGCATCTTCTTTAGTTCCAGTGCTCTAATTGTTACTGAACTCATGCAAGTGGTCTTCAATGCCAATCGTTGACTACTTCACAAAAGTTAAGTAATAGAAACTTTAGTAAAGACATTTTCTATATAACTATTCTCATGCTTCTTAAATCAGTTTTTTATTTTTGTCAATTATATTTTAGTACCCATCAGTCTTAACTAAAATTTAGTAAATATTTAACAGGATAAGTTCCTTCTGTCTCAGTGTAAAAGTATAATTTATAATGTTATGGAAAAATTATACTTACAGAAAACATTATTTGATGTCTATATTAGGTAACCCAAAGTGCATGTGCCACGGACTGGGATTTCTTATGGGGTCCCTTGTTCCGCGGGACGATGGGTTCTGGCCAGGTGTGCATGGGATTCGGCTTTGACAAACAGACTCAACATGAGTGGTGTAAGGTCTGAGTGTATTTCTCAAAAATTACATGAGGCTTTTACAATCGTTGCAAAAGAGAAATGAAAAACCTGGCAGATCAGTAGTTGAGGTACATCTGAGGCACCTAAAACACACTAGGTCTGAAACAGCAGCCATCTCCTCTGGACTGGTGCAGCAACCCCGGGCTCCAAGTATGTTCGGGCTGCATGGTCCTGGCCAGAGTCCCGGGGGGCTGCGGGTGCGCCAGCCAGGAAGGTAGAGGTTTGAATCTCGAGTCCTCAATGCTGAATGCTCGAACCTTCAATGTTGAATGCTTGAATCTTGAATGCTCAATCTCTTGAATCTTGACTGGTGCTGCACCGCCCTGGGCCCAGATCGCTTGGGCCCGGGGGCTCCTAGTCTACCTAGGTTCTAGTTCTAGTCCAAGTGCTAGTGAATCCGAATGCTAAATGCAGACTGTTGCATCTAGAATGCTGAATGCAGACTGCCTGCTGCTGAATGCTCCATGCTGTCTCTCTTTCTGTAAGCTTCAATGCCCTACCCACAATGCTGGAGGCAATTAGTTAGAATGGCTTAACATTCCAAGCCAGGGTCTCACTAGGACATTGGAACATTGGTGAAGGTCAGGGAGCAATGTCCCAATTTTCTTTTTCTAGCTGTTAAGAAATGATATCTTGGTGAGCCCCTAGCCCACAAGTACGAGGACATATCTGGGCTACCTCTGAGTTTGGGGTGCAGGTGACAATGCGGAGGCAGGAGACTAACTTTTCCTTGAAGTTTACGCCTCAAATATCGCCGTCACGCAAAGTGTGCGTGGCATGCATGCATCCTACCTTTCTAAGTACAGGATATATTATTCTGGGGGATTATTTTATAAAAGAAAAACATCACTTTTCATGATCAAATAATTCTTTTCACTAAGAAATGAAACTTCCATCTCTATCCTGTTCTGCCTAAACTTACCAACTAACATACTGAAATAAGTATATAGCAGAACATTATTAAGGAAAAATTCTAGGTGAAACAGTAGCTTGGCATTGAAAAATAGTAATTCAAATTAAGTAAATAGGAAAATAACACAATAATCCCTTATTTGAAGTACATGCTTTATCGAGAACATTTTATCTATTATAATAAACATAATCCATTAGAAAAAAACATTTGTGTGTGTGTGTGTGTGTGTGTGTGTGTAAGTCCATGTGTCCATGTGCTTCTGAGTATGTTTGGAACATTGCGTGGATGGAGTTCAGAGGACAGCTTCCAGGGTTAGTCCTTCTTTTTACCTTGTTAAAGACAAGGTCTTCTTCTCCCACTGTTGTGCATGCCAAGCTAACTGAATCTGGAGCTTCCAGGGATATCCTTCCTGCCTCTGCCTCTCATTTGGCAGTGGTGTTCTGGGATTGCAGGCACTTTTATTTTATGTATATCTTTCTAAATGATTTTTAATAACCTAAACTTTGATCTTTGACACCAAAATTACTTCACTCAAAGAGCCATGTCCATGGCCCAAGAATATGAATTTTGAAACTGGATATCATGAAATACTCCCAGAATTCCAGTGTTCAGGAGACTGAATCAAGGAAATAGAAAGAGAGATACTCTATGTAGCTGGGATTGGCAGCCTGGCCTGTGTAATGAGACTATGACCACATTTTTTTAAAGAATAAAATTCTAGTTTGCACTTTGGAGATTGATTTGGAAAAGATACCAGATGAGAAGGATATGAGGTGCTTTCATGTTTAAATAAATAAAAAAAATGGGAAAACTAAAAGCATTTATTTTAGTCATTATAAAATTATAATCATTGGACATATCTCTCATCAAAACATAGAGTTTAAGCATTTGTCTTTAAGTTGAAACAGATTTTGATCAAAGGGAGTATTTGTTTAATTTGGATTATTCATATGGATTGCCAGAAAACCCAATATGTCCCACTGCCAATACTCAAAGTTGGGTAGGGAGGCAAAATGTTACTGCCTTACCAGCAGTTGATTAGAAGAAAGGATTTTTCCTTCCTACAAGAATTCTGCTACCTGGTTAGTGTTTGAGAGTTCTTGGGGGTCCAGGTTAATTGAGGCTGCTGGTTCTCCTCTGCTTCTTCCAGCTTTCCCCTAATTCAACCACAGAGGTCAGCAGATTCTGTCCATTGGTTGGGTACAAATATCTGCATCTGACTCTTTCAGCTGCTTACTGGGTCTTCCGTAGGGCATTTATAATAGGTCCCTTTTTGTAAGCACTCCATAAACTTAGTAATGGTATCAGGTCTTGAGGTCTCCCCTTAAGCTAGATCCCACTTTGGGCCTGTTGCTGGACCTTCATTTCCTTAGTCTCCTCTCCATTTCCATCCCTGGAGTTCTTTCAGACAGGAACAACTATGAGTCAGAGTTTTGACTATGGGATGGCAAGCCCACTGCTCACTTGATGTCCTATCTTTCTGCTGGAGTTGGGCTTTACAAGTTCCCTCCCCCCAATGTAGAGCATTTCGTCTAAGGTCCTTCTCTTTGAGGCCTCAGAGTCTCTCACCTCCCAGGTCTCTGGTACATTCTGGAGGGTCCCCCCACCCCCCTACCTCCAGAGATTACATGTTTCCATTCTTTCTGCTGGCCCTGAGGGATTTCAGTCTTTTTCCCCCATCTAATACCTGATCATGTTCCTCTTTCTACACTACTCCATCTGCTTTCCCTCCCATATCCCCCCTCCCTCCATGTGGTTGCTTTCTCCTCCCTCCCATGTGGGACTGAGCATCCTCACTTGGGCCCTTCAGCTTGTTGATCTTTTGAGTAGCTGTATCTTGGGTATTTTGCCATACACCAGCTGACATGAGGCCCCCAACACATATACAGCACAGGACTGCTGGGTCTGGGTTTAGTCAGAGAAGATATACCTAACCCTCAAGAGACTGGAGGCCCCAGGGAGTTTAGAGGTCTGGTAGGGTGGGAGCTGGGGACAGCTCTGTGTAAACAAGGGGGCAGGGAGGAGGTATAGGATATGGAACAGTTGGATGGTGGAACATCCAACTGTTGGATAGTGGAAAACCAAGTAAATAATAGCACAGTACAGATAGGAGATCTGCAATGCACATTTCACTTCTAAGCTATACAAAGAGAAGATGAAAGACTAACCAGGGTTATAATATGAGTAAAAGTCTTGAGAGATTGCATTTACTCATACCAAAGGGGAAAAAAAAATTGGAGGAATTTCAAATTTCTAGAAACTAAGGATATACATGGTTACAATGAACTATGAATCCAGAAAAACTTGTTACATACATATAAACCTCAACTATAAAGCCTTGAAACAGGTAGAGAATCCACAAATCTAAACATACAATCATAGAAAATGACAAATCTGATATCTTCACATTTCACATATACGTAGAGTCTGCACAGAAAAACATTATTTTCATGTGCTTTAGGTAATAGTGGCAAACATGCTTTTATGTCTGTCAGACAAGACAAAAAAAATGAAATAGTGATTAAAAATTAGTTCAGGTTCTTGAAAATATGTTATGTTAGGGAACAATGGTACATGTCCTGATTGACTGACCACATGTAATCGGAGGACTTTTATTAGATATGAACAGTAGGATGTGTAAGCTTAGATCCAATATTTGATAAAATTAGCCAAACACCATGTGGATATTATTATTACATATATTTTTCTATATGTTGGATACTTTCTAATAATAAAATAATAAAAGCCATCTGCCTACCACCCTCATCTCCCAGCTATAAATGTTCTGTTAATGCCTGTGTCATGGAAAGAGGTCAAATTACTGCTGAATGAACACAGAGATGTGTGATTTCATAACATCTAGTACAATTTGTTACCGGGCTACTGCATTGCTGAAGAAAAAATGCCATATATGAATATTATGTGTTCGTGCTGCCAAGACATGTAAGCAAAACTTTTAAATACTCTCTTTTAAGTTTAAATACCTCAATATGTTCAAAACTCATCTCACAAACGGAAAGAACACACTGACTTTTTGGATTTAAGTCCAGATTTCATTAGTAACTTTAGTTTTTTAAAATGTTCCTTTTAAAATTTTCAGTGACATCAGACAGCTAATAGAAGATTCAGACTTCTTTTTCTATAAAAACCTATAAAAATTACTCAACTGGAGCATAACAAGTAAACAATTATTCAATGAACTCATATTAAACCCAAGAGAAAATATTTCCAGTAAAAAGAATTTTAAAGATTGTTATGCAAATGTGTTCTCTGTAAATATAAGTTGGTATTTCAGAAGAACCCAGACAGAGTGTTATACATTCATTGGAAGCACACACAAGGCAATAGTGAAGAAAGAGGAAAGTTGGAGAATGTTGAGTAGGAAGTGAAAGAGTTGGTGGAATGAACGTGAGAAGGTCTACGGGGATAGGAAAAGAAATGCGTGTCCCAGGAACAGACTTCTTCAAAGTTTCTTACTATACTTACATCACCAGATAGTTCTACTTCCCAGAAACTTACACGAATTTTTAAAGTTATTTGTGCTACTTCACTGTAACAGATCACACAACCCCTAATTACACATGAAGTCTAACATAGTTCACCTTCACATACATGGTTGTCTACATAACAGAGGCACCCCAATATGATTTTCAGGTTTTTATGTCTGACCTTCTTGTATCATATTTGTGCCCATATGCCTACATGGATGATATCTTTTGTGTCTTTTATTCTCTTATTATGATTGATTCTTATCTCGTTCAGGGTTACTTTTTCCACACATTTAATTCTCATTTAGTTAAAGATCTCTGATTTAATTAATCAGATAGACCTTAAGATATTTGAAACTACATGGGTAAAATTAGTTGTGGCACTGGGGATTGGAGCAACCAAATTCCTTTAATGTATTGAAATAAAATATTCTACAATATAATTAATATATACTAATATTCATTCAGATAAAGTGTTAGGCTTGATTACCATTGTTAGGAGATTACCTCTTTAATGATACTCGTATCAACACAGTAAGTATTTTTATTTCAGAAGGTTTTTTCCATTCATATGCAGTTGATTTTATTTGTATTTTCATTTGTGCCAATATCCTGACAACACTTTATAAACACATGTGTTCTGCCTACAGCTTTTAATAAGAAATGATTCTGTTCACAGCAGCCATCTCAGTACATCTGTACACAGGATTGTGTTTGGCACACCAAGCTGCTAAATTTTCCTATCATTTATGTGTTTTTCTAAAGCACTGCCTGTGGCTTTACTGTTCATTATTAAAAGGAAAGTACTCTCAGAATTTCAATTGGTTTCTTGTGCCTGAATGCCAATTAAAACCTGTTCAAACCTGTTTCTAAAACAGTGAAAACATAATTGTATTTATCACTTTGTTTATAACAGAATGACTTGGTTCTAATAAGTTTCTGTTTTCATAAACTATTTACTAGAATATTTTTCTTTTCCATACAGTTATGGCTGGTTAGAAGATAAACATAACCAAGGCATAGAACTAATTTGTTAAATCAGAAAGATACCAGGACCAAGTATTTTCTTTATTTTTTAATAATAGGAGGAGGCAGTCAATCATGATGTTGGGTCTGAAGACCTTGGAAAATAAGGACATGACTCTGTTGATACAAAGAAATGAAGGAATGGGCGTTGATAATGAATTTATAAGAAAGCATTTTCAAATGTTGCAATTTTTAAAAGAGCAAAAAGAAACCCCAATAAAACAGTTTTAGAAAAATGATGTTGCCTTTAATTTAAATATACATAAGGTATCAACTCAAAAACTACTGAATATTAAGTGTACTAGTTAGTTCAGTAGTAAAGGTATTGATAAGATAAACAGTTGGATATAAGTTATAGAGCACTGGAGAGAGTCATGTTATAGTAGAGAAGTGATGGTCCTGGACCAGAATTGTATCAGAGGATGTGCTCCTATTATACAACTAAAATACAGAGTAAGAGAGGATGTAGAGGTAAGAAGATTTTTAGGATACTTGAGGCCCCTATCTGGTGCTTTTTAAATTAGTTTTTATATTTACTTTAGGAAACTGAGAAGGACTGAGGAGAGAGAACAAACAGATAAAAATAAGGTAAGAAATTAAACAACAACAAAAAGTAAGTTTTAAAGGAATAAAATAAACTACATATGTTAAATGATGCTAAAAACTACAAGGACAATATAATAGGACATTTGGTGCTAGTACCATAGAGCTAGTTAGTAAAGTGCAATTGGTATAAGCTGAAGACAAAATGATTAATGAGGAAATGTGGACCATGAATATGCAAAGCTCACTTGAACCATCTACTTGAGGACAGTATTCATAAAGGAAAATATTTAGAGGACAACTTAAAATAAAATAAAGATAATTGAAGATACAAGATACTAGAAAAAGTTTCTCTTACAGGAAGACTATTTGAAGCCTAAAGAAAACAAGCTATGTACATCATTGGAGAAATAGTTGTAACAGTAACGAACACAAAAACAAAGGCTGCTCAAGAACTAGTAGACCCATAAAATGGGAAATATCATTTAGTTAATATATTTGTAATAGTTCCATGGTCTGTTAATACCCACAGTCATTATGATCATTTCAATTGTTGATTTCACATACAGTCAGTTTCTGTTAAAGTGATTTGTAGAAGTCTATAATGTTTCAGAAAAGGTCTTGTAATTCAACATGGTCACCAAGCTCTACAATTAGGATGTCCAAGTCCTGAAACAAGGTGGTATAAACACTGCACATATGTGAACTCAGTACAAATGTGATGTTCAGTTTTCACATCTATTTACAAGGACTTAAAGAAATATCTTTGCTGTACATTGATGGCTAGCAGCTTCACATCACTTACAAAGAATAAATATGTGTTGTATATTCTAATATGTATTACTAATTTAGGAGAGTATTTATAATAAACACAAGAGTATATATTCAAAGTACATGTGAGTAATTTCTGTTGTTACTACTGCTCATTTCATCCAAATCATAAAAGAGTTACAAGATCTGATAATCATTGCTTTTTTTTTTTTTTTTTTTTTTTTTTTTTTTTGGTTCCTTATCATTTCTTGTGGCTATCTTCCTAGTTTCCACAGTTCAGAGTATATTTCTACTACATTAAAAGTTTCTTTTGGAATACCCAAATTGTATCAGCTATAGCCCTGATGACAGAACTTAATGTTCCCTTCTAAATTATGTGGGACAGTTGCCTTCAGCAATCTGGAAACATGGTACATAATGTGCACTAAATAATTGGTCTAGGAATCAGTTCTGACATGTGTCCCATTTGTCAATTTCTTTTGTGCACTATATGCTTACCTTACACAAATAAATTACTTTCTGCCTCACAGTGCTACGAACTATTATGTCACTTTGGCAAAAACACCTTATAAAGTAACAGAGAGGAAGGGAGATTCACTTGGCTCATAGTTTCCAAGGGCTCACTCTAGGATGGTGTAGCTCCATACAATTAGGAGCAATATCATGGCATTCGGAGTAAGCCTTAGGGGTAATACTCTACTCCCCAGTGGGCAGGAAGCAGAGAATATGACAGAATAGCGTCCATAAGGATCTCAATAACAGCCTCCTTCTAGTAGACCCCACCTGCTAAGGTTCATAAAATGTCTTAAAGTGCTGTCAACACAAGTCATTCCTTGTGACCTAGTTCAGCCAGTTTGAGATGGTAAAATCTTTAAGATGTTGGTCTTAGTGGAAACTTGTTAGGACACTGGTATTTCTGTTCCATAAGAAATAGTTATTTGGTAATTATATTAAGTTACCTCAAAAGCAAGTTGCTCTAAAAAGAGAATACATGCCATCATATCCCTATGACTTCCTGAACTGCTGTGTAATCATCTTTGCATATGACTGATATGCATATTATCGTTTTACCTTTACATTTTACCAGTATGTTATGGTATATCCAGGGGTACCTAATAAAGACTCCAACAGCCTATTCTTGACTCTCTAAAAGTTTAAGCAGAAGTAAATCTACTTCCTTTATAAAACACTTAGTTTCAAATAGTATGGCAAAGCAGAGAAACACTAATTTTATTTCATAGAATTTTTTTTTCTATAAGAAACAAAAATAATCCCACAGTCACAACTCTGACCCATAATTGTTCCTGTCTGAAAGAATTACGGGGATGTAAATGGAGAAGAGTCTGAGGAAAAGAAGGTCCAGCAACAGGCCCAAAGTGAGATCCTGCTCAAGGGAAGGTCACAAGGCCTGACACTATTACTGAAGCTATGGAGTGCTCACAAATAGGGACCTAGCATGAATGCCCTCCGGAAGACCCACAAGTAGCTGTAAGAGTCAGATGCATATATTTGCACCCTACCAATGTACAGAAGGAGCTGACCCCTGTTGTTGAATTAGGGAAAGCTGAAAGAAGCTGAGAAGAAGGGAGATTCTGTAGGAGGACCAGCAGTCTCAATTAATCTAGACCCCCTAGATCTCTCAAACACTGGACCACAAAACAGACAGCATAAGTATACACCAGCTGATATAAGGCCCCCAGCACAGATACAATAGAGGACTTCTGGGCCTGCCTTCATACAGAGATGATTTACCTAGCCCTCAGGAGACTGGAGACCCCGGTGAGTTTCGAGGTCAGGTAGGGTTGGGGGATGGGAGTGTCCACATGATGACAGAAGGCCTGGGGAGGAGGTATAGAATGTGGAGCAGTCAGAGGGTGGATCAGGGTGTGTGACAGGGAATGGAATATGGAATGTGAAAAATGAATTAATTTCAAAAAAAGAAACAAATTAATCTATATACTAGCTTTTTTCTATTATGTTAATTAACAAAAGCAGCTACATCTTGCTTGTTATGTTATCCCTGGGTTTGAGTTTAGAAAGTACAAATGTCTTTGCACTTCCAATGCAAGAGCATGTACCACAATCTTTAAGTCATACTCTAGAAGTTGCATTAGCTCAAATTGTTCAGAACTTTTTTCTTGAGGAAGCAGAATTCTTACTCAAGTCAAGAAATTCTTATTCAAATACAATATTTTGGTCTCCTGATTACTTTACCTACAGGATAGTTTGGTACATGGTCCTGATGCTAGCAAATATATATATATATATATATATATATATATATATATATATATATTTGTGAAGTCTAATTTATGCATTCTTGAATAGCCATCTAAGGTATAAAATATTCTCCTAAGCCACTATTTTTCTTCACTCTGAAAGTTCAGTTAAATAAACATTTAGCAAAGAAAGTTTTCATAGAGCTCAGTATACTACTATCTCAACATAAAATTTAAAGGTACAGTAAGGTTTGATTGTCTAGAGAATGATAACAATTAACAGTGTTGTATAATGCATTAAATACAGATGAAAAAAATGTTTAAAATTTATGTTCCCTCACTCATTTACTTCTTACATTAATTAACCCCTTTTAATTAAAAAGATCAACTAATCAAAGGAATTGGATGGATTTTGTTAAAACCAAAGTTTACATTAAAATTCATGAATGTAGTATGTAGTACAGAAGAGAGAGACTATGTCTACATTCAGTGTTCTGACTTCTAAACACCTGAATGATTAGTAGCCCATCATTCCCTGAAAAGAAGAATCTGAGACCACCATCAGTCAAGTTCCAAGGGACTCATGCAGTAAGTTAGCTGAGACAATCAACAGTCAGGCACCTTGCAAGTTCCCACAGCTTCTAGGACCCAGAGCAAGCCTGAGACTAGAAAAATCCTGATCAAGACTTTGAGCCTGGAATGGAGTGAGCTCTAGACAGATGATCTTTGCAAGGGACCACTCAATTAGGCTAGGCTAGGAGTGAGACTAAGATGACCACCAGACTTGTAAGATGGGTCCCTGATCATGAGCTATCCTTAAATAACCACTAGTCCATCATAGGCAGCCTTGGGGAAAGGAAGAAGTTACACCATGCCCAAGAAGAACCCTGTCTGATGCCATCAGGTACAAGCAGGGAATAGGAATCCTAAGATGACTGCAGACATTCAGAGACCACAGGAGCATATAAGTGGTGCAGAAGAGAAAGAGATAAAGAAACAAAAGGATCTGGGCAAAAAAGAGGTAGAACTGGAGGCTCAATGGTAGTGAGCAATAACTTGATGTGGGTAGTTTATGATGCCACCTGGAACCATTATAGAGAGTCTTGGCCTGTGCCCTTCCCAGACTTGAGCATGTTTTTTTCCAGCCATGAGCAGTTTGAATAGACCTTGAGAGTTTGCCAAGTTGGACCTTAATGACCTTAAGGATCTAGGTGAGTCATCTGCTTGGTTGCATGTGCAACTTCCTACAGGAATTTAGAAGAATAGACTATCTACTCACCTTGCTTTGCAACATAGTCCAGCTGTAACAAAGAATGGGTCTGTGGGCTTTCCCTATATAAATGCAATGCTGAATATTAAACTTGAAGCATTGATCAGAACTTTGTCTTGAATTCATTCTTCTCTTGCCTCCCTCTCTTCCTGTCTTTTTCATTTCCAGCCTCCATTTCAGGTAAACCCAGTTCGTCAATGGCTGCTGGACAGCTACACTGGCCTGTGCTTTCATTGAGGGACATATTTGTGTCTGTGGCCCTGCAGTAGCAGGGATCTGTTACCACTGTAGAAATTAAGCAAAATGGAGACACTTCATAAAAATACCAGAAAGCAAGGAGGTCCACTTATCCTTGAGACAAAGGGTTTTAAAGGACTTTACAGAGCAAACACCCATCCCCAAGGAATGTACATTTCCAGGAGACATTCCCTGGAGGGAAGATTTCCCCCACCCCTTCTACAGGTATCTTATCCTCACCTGGAGGAGAAAGGTCAATAGGAACTAAAGAACAATGAAGAAGATAAAGTGTAACCAGCCCATGTTGTAAATTGTAACTAGCTCAAGTTGTAAGCTGTAAAACTCTGTTCTGAAATGGTAGGTAAACTTAAAGCTTTGTTTCCTCAGGGTTGCTCTGGTCCTGAATACAGAGTGACCCTAGTATTCTAGTTTCAATTAAAAAAATAACCTCGTGTTATTACAGCAGCCTCCTTCCTGATTCTTCGCGAATGGGGTACCCATGCTGAATATAACACCACCAAAGTCCTGACAGACTATGCTGGTCTGGGCTATGTCCTAGAGATATGTTGGTGTCTGAAGGCTTTGCACAAAAAGCCACACCCCTCACCTGGGCATCCTGGGAAAGTTGGCCATGAGGGCATAAAAACAAGAGAGTTGATCTTGCCCTTTGTCTGGTGTAGTACTCAGGAGAGCAAGTATTACACATTGGGAGAGTTGAAGGGAGCAAGACCTGGAGGAAACCTGGCTGTACCACTCATCTCCCATGCAGTGTGTTCAACAAAGGGAACATACTCTCCTCTCACTCATTCCTCACAGTCTCTTTCAAGCAGAAGACCAAGCAGTGAAAGGTCATAAGAACAGAAGAGCTTTCTGTGCCCCTCCCCTCCTGCAACACTAGGAGAGCAGGCCCTGTACCTATCCTGGGAATCACAGTAGAGCTGACTCTTATAGCAGGGACATGGATGATAGATCTTTAAGGCTTGAGTGTGTGAGAGCTTTAAGTTTTTCTACCATTTCAGAACAGAGTTTTACAGCTTACAACGTGGGCTAGTTACAATTTACAACATGGGCTGGTTATCCATGTTTTCTATCATTAATCGAATTTGTATTTCTAGGGTTGTTTCAGATAAACATAGGGAGTCTCCCTGGAGTTATTACTTTACTTTGTGAAATTCTTGCAATAGAGATCAACATCTTACTGTTTAAAGGCAAAATAGCTATGTGAGTGTGTGTATACAATATATGTAATATAATATATGTAACATATATTACACATATATATGTATATGTACATTTATAATGTCATATACATATATAAATATATCAATATTCATATCTCTTAAAATATAACTGCCATAGATATATCAAGATATTTATGCTTTTAAACACAGAAATCTCTGTAATTGATAGAATAATTAAATCTTTAAATTCATTATACACTGATTATGTTGCTTGAAACTGATATGCAAGTGAATGTTTTACTTGCTAACAATAAACAAAAAAAAAACCCATGAATAACAGAAAAGAACTATAGATAAGTTCTCCAGTATTTATATCTTTTAGTATAATTATTTTTTGTAAAAACATATTGTTACCTTGCTCAGTGATAATTATGGAATTTTTCTCATATAGGAATTCTCAAGGAATGAAAAGTCTGCTAATTTCAAAGTAAAACAAGGCAATACAAAATGAAGGGCCCCTGCAAATTAATTAGTCAAAGCAAGGCAGAATACATAGAAATATTTAAAAAGGGATAAACTAAACCTCAGAATGTCTGTAGCAAAACTGATAGAGAATGGATGAGTTGGGTAATGTGGGCTGTCAGCTTGACTAGATTATGACTAGCTAGGATTGCTGATGTGTGGAAGGACAGTGACAGCAAGGCAGCATAGGATCCTGCAAACCCATCCTTTTCTTGGTGAATGTGTCCCTGGCTTCTGCCAAAATGTCATCAGACCCACATTTTTGAGCCTTTGAGTGGAAACACAATACATGGCTCCTCCTAGAGGCTTCTGGGTGTTCAGCATCAGACTGGGGCTACAGAAGCACCAGATTCTGAATTGGAACCTGGTTCTTTGTCCCTCCAATGTTTACAAAGTTATTGCCCATATCTTTTATATGTGCCAGTTGAATCAATCCCTTTACTCTGTTGGATCTATTCCACTCAATTAAGGCTTCTTAAAGGTTTTTTCTTGTGACACCTCACCATCCAATAATTTTTTCACACTATTGTAAGTCTGTATATGTAATATGTATATATACACAAATCAAATTATTACTGACAATAAGCTACAAAGAAATTTATTTTAAAAGTTCTTTATGCCAATATACTTTTACTATGTACTAAAACTGAAAGAACTTTGCTTATTAATGTAGTTGATATTCTTATCTTTACATCAGATTGAATTCAGGAGACAACACTTTTCAATATTTCAATCTGTGATCACTACTTTTATTATGTAATTATCAAGTCTGAGAATGTGGCTTTGTAAGAGAACATAGTGTACCATGGTAAAAATATACTGAAGACTATTTCAAAAATGAATGGAAGATTGTAGTTCTGAGTTCTGCCTCTCCTCTCATGGTTTCTGAGTGTGAGGATACATGGGCTTATAGAGGACATGGCCAAACGGCCCTGAAATGGGTGCTGAAGACCGCTGTGTGCCTCTTTTCTCCAGTATGTCAGATGCTGGTGCAGCCTGAAGCACACTCCAGGATCAGCAGGGTTCCAGGATTAACAGATGCAGGGTTTCAGTCCAGTTGGGAGCAAGCGTTAGAGGTAGAGGAAGAAGGACTTCCTTGAGAATCTTCCTGTTATGACTAAAACCTTCTCCAATGATCTTTTAAGAAGCAGCTCTCTGAGGCGATCTTAACTTGTTCTTATTTCTTTATTGGGAGTAAATTTGAATCTGTTCCTTTCTCTATTGGGGTGAACTAAGGGTAATATAATTTTGGCAATGGGAATATTCAGGGTGGGAAAAAAGTCACTGGCTGAAAGCTAAGGTACTAAGAAGTCTCATTAGTATGAGAGGCTGCCCAGGTGCTGGGTACATAATTGGGTTCACCTTGTTGGGGGTCATTTGGTTATGTGCTTTGTGGCAGGCAAGGAAACTGGAAAGGAGTTATCCTATTCCTGTTGATCTCAGGAAGAGATTCTAATCTCATTTTTTGAGATTCCTTGTGTTTGGACATGCCCAACCTTGCCTGTTCCACGCCAGTTTCTTTGGTGGCATTGTCCAAAAGCCCAACAAAAGTTCTCACTAGTTCACAAGCAAAAATCCCTTCATAGCATTTAATTAAACTTGTCATCATCTCAATCATCAAATTGCAAAATCAAGCATTCTAATATTATATAATCTATAATATACTAATTTTATAATTATAAGTTAAGAAATAACAAGAGTAAATAAGTAAAAATTTTTGTTTTCCATTAAAAAGATACATGTCCTTGTAATAGAACAAACTGCCTAGTAAAATGAAAACACTGCAATTTTTAATGAACAGTAGTTTCAAATCAGAGTTGAGTTGTTTCAGATAGTATCCATCAGCATTAAGGAAATGACATCATGTGCAGGGCAATGTACTCCTTGTGTGTGTTCAGAACCAAGTCCTCAGGAAAGTCACAGAACTCCACAATGTCAATGGAACAATGGACTCCACAAACAATGTCAGAAACACCTGGAATTTATAATAAATATATTTCTGAATTAAATGTTTTACTATGTTTCTAGTAATATTTTATTAGTGACAGATGTTTTTCATGACCCCCACAATCAGTTTTATGAGTGGCATTAGAACTCACAGTCCAAAATGCAATCATGATAAACAAAACTAACATATGTCACTGAACAGAGCTGATCCAGAAATTCAAAGTAGTAAATATAGATATCTGATTGACATATTCAATATTCTGTTGGTTTTTATATGTGGTATTTAAGAGTGATCCCCATCAGTGTGTGTTTCATTTTTAAGATAACATAAAAATGTTTTTGTAAATAAATTATGATATAAAAATTACATTCTTTAATGTTTGTTATTCTGTAGACTATTATTGGTAACAATTACTGGCATTTTATATAAAGATGGCTTTTCCCATAGATTTTCATTTTATATAGTCATTTTCTAAACAATATGATGCTAACAATGATGTTAATTATACAGTTAATGTCCTTAACAGTCCTTTAATTCCATTACTCTGGATGCAGAGGAAAGCAGGTCTATGAGTTTGATGCCAGCCTGATCTACAGCCATATCTACAGTTCCTTGTCTCAAAAAAACTAATAATAGATACATACATAGATGATAGAAAGGTAGATAGATAGATAGATAGATAGATAGATAGATAGATAGATAGATAAATGAGAGATAAGTAGATAGATGGGTGATAGATAGGTAATAGATAAATAGATGGTAGTTAGATTAGATAGATAGATAGATAGATAGATAGATAGATAGATAGATAGATAGATAGATAGATAGATAGATGTGGGGCCCAGTGGCTCACTGCTGAAGTCTACTGCTGCAGCTCTTTCTCCTGCTGCTAATGGCCTGTGGCAGGGAATGTAAGTAAAAAAGGAGGCAATGTATAAATAAGATACTTTATTATAGGAAAGAGAAAATAGGCCAGTCAAGTAGAGAGAATGAAAGGAGAGGAAGGAGAGAAGAGAAGGAGAAAGAGAGAAAGTAAAGAAAAGAAAGCCAGACAAGAGAACAAAGAGCATGAAAGAGAGGAGGAGGACAAGAGAGGAGCAAAGAACAAGAGAAAAAAAGCAAGAGGGGAGACATGGAGCAAGAGAAGAGACAAAGAGCAAGAGAGAGCAAGAGAGGTAGGAAGAGGGCAAGAGAAGAACAAGGAGCAAGAGAGGGAGGAGGGGGCAAATCTCCGTTTATATTGTATGGGGCGTGGCTATCTGTCTTTGGGGTGAAGCATACCTGGCTATGGTCACATCACTGGGGCTAGGTTCCAACTAGAATGAGGGGTTGTGATAAAGCAGGAGCCAAAGACTCAGGAGCTATAGCCAAACTCCTTCTGCCCCCTGCAGGCAAAAACTGCCCACTAGGGCTCCAGGGCTCAAGGCCAATTACTTTACTGAGCCTAAGTTGCCTGAACAGACCACTGCCCGAGAGAGAGAGAGAGAGAGAGAGAGAGAGAGAGAGAGAGAGAGAG
>NW_022196891.1:42122487-42155414 GCF_008632895.1 Mastomys coucha | reverse complement strand
GGAGGGGGGGATAGATAGATGATAGATAGGTGATAGTCAGGTAGGTGATAGATCGATAAATAGATGGGTAGGTAGATGATAGATGATGGATAGATAGATAGATAGATAGATAGATAGATAGATAGATAGATAGATAGATAAATGGATAGATAGATAGAATCTTTCTAGCAACTATAGTGTTTCTAAAACTAAAATTTCAGAATGACATTAGTGTTATCCCAAAACATAGCAAATCTCTTATAATAAACAACTGATAAACCTTATCATAGAAACATAAAAGTTAAATTGTGTTTAAGAATATTATTACAGTCAAACATAAAAGGAGACATAATATCTGTGGTTGAGTATATTAAGATATAAGTGGTAAAAACCGATTATATCCTTTTTTTTTTTTTTTTGGTTTTTTTTCGAGACAGGGTTTCTCTGTATAGCCCTGGCTGTCCTGGAGCTCACTCTGTAGACCAGGCTGGCCTCGAACTCAGAAATCCACCTGCCTCTGCCTCCCAAGTGCTGGGATTAAAGGCGTGCGCCACCACGCCCGGCTTGATTATATCCTTAATAGGGTTCCATTTCTATTCTCATCAGCTCCATATATTCCTTCCTATTTGTTTGGTTTTGCTATTGGAAACTTGACAGGTTTATCATAAGTTGAACGAAGAAGTATAATGGTCCAAACATAGGTCTGTTTGGGAGAATAGTTCTGAGAAAGTTGCTATATCCCATCAAAGGGAAGAGTGAAAATTCATACAGTGCCATATAGTGTGGTGTAGTCTCAAGGTAAATAGAACACATAAAAATAATGGAAAGCCCCAAACATCCACACAGGGAACAATACTAGGTGAATGGGAACCATCACAAATCACTGTCCAGTGCATTAAGGATGCCACAACAACTGGTTTCTTTCTTGCTGCGTTGTGGGTGTCTCTGATTTTACAATCACAAAAGTGCTCTGACTCCCTTTTCCTAGCAGTTTTCTAGGGAACGAACTGCCTTTATACTCTGTCCTACATGGGCTTTCCTGCCCTCTGGAGTCTGATTAAATTCTGACATTCTAAAAACGAGCAGATCAAAGGGTGAAGAGACAAGTTTGTTTCTCCTCCTTGGCCTTATTACCTCAGAAGCATGTTGTGGATGGCACAGGAGTCAGCTAGAGGTTCATGGAGCTGATTTTCCCTTTGCTAAAGTGAATACTGCACTCAGGGTCAGAAGTGGCAAGGATTGCCCATAAAGTGCTAAAATCCATGGACTTGTCAGTCCTGCATTCCTGTCTCCAACTTCATTCACACCTCGTAATAAATACTCTTGATTTAATCTTTTTCCAAGTCTGAAATGTGACTGCACTTTTTGATACTTGACTGCTTTCAGTTTAAAGCCTCACTTTTTCTTCTCTATACTGTGACATTCTGATTGGAAAAAAAGGGACAAAAGCCTGGGTGTTCTTTAATGAATTCTGGTGGCATTTTAACCATACAAGTCCTTTTGGGGTCTTGGAGTCCTTAGCCTAAGCCCAATCTGTTCTCACTATAACAGACCCCAAGCAGTCTCGTAGTCTGCTTTGGAGTCCCATTCTTCTCAAAAATCTCATGTGGAGCTCATGAATAGTTACATGTCCATTCAGTCTGGCTATGAGATCATGATTCTTCCTCCCTAAATCCTGACAAGGATGAATTCATTCCGACTCATCAAGGCTTCCCCTTGAGCTTTCTCTCTGTGTGTTGACCGCCCCGTTGAGCTTTTCTGTTCTTGCTTTGGAATGTGGATGTCTCTATTGCTTGACTTGGAGCTGCTGAGGCCTGCTTGTCTTGTCCTCTGATTTGCTCTGCCTTGTGTCCTATTGTCAAGATCCACTGAACCTCTGTCACAAACTCAGCTGACTTACGTCAGAAATTTCTATTTTGGGGATCCAGGGACAGGAGTATGGGATTTAGAGGCCTTCTTAAAGGGCCCATGAGTCACATGTCTTAACTTAGACCTTTTCATGTTTCTTAAGATGAAATTGTTACTGATTCTGTGCTCAAGGGAAAGACTGTGATCTTTTGACTGTATATGACAAGCAAGCAACCATTCCTCTCTAAACAACTCTGAGGACAAAGGAGAAAAAATAGAGCATAAGATGTGAGATGATCACACAGACTTCCCTTACAAAAAAGGAAACCATCAGAAAGTTATAAAAAAAAAAGTAAGAGGTAAAACAGGAATTATGTGCTTGAGGTATGCTAAGTCTCACCTAAGACTAGTCCTTTGCTTAAATTCTTTAATGGTTTTTCTGTTGTTATTGCCATGCCTCTGCTGCTGCAAAGTCTGAAATCTCTCAATTATGGTAAAAGAGATCCATACCATCCACAAGCCATAGCAAGGCTTCTTCAAACCTTGAAGAAGCCAAGAGTCATTACAGTCTACCAAACAACCATTTCCCTGGGGTTCTTGTGCTTATCCTAATAATACTAAACTGACATTTTCTACAGGAAAATATTTATACCAAAGTACATAGAATTCTTACTCACTCTAAAATATTTATAAAGAGTGAAAATGAACAAAAATTTAAATTTTGGGAGGAAGAAAGGATCAGAGGAGGGGGTAGGTATAGATTCTGAGTAAAAGGGGGGAGGGAAAACAAGTAAAATTCAGGTTGTGATGTGGTCTGGTTGGAAGCCTATGTTCATTACACCAAGGTCACTGGAAAGCTTTCTCTCCTGTGTAATAAGGTTGTAGGTTTTAAGTCTACATTTGCTGAAGCACTTCCAGATTTAATCAACAATCATTTCTGAAAATACAGTTGTCATTTATCTTAGTGTAAAGAGAGCATTACTTATATTATATTAGAGTAGTTATTTCACATTAAATGCAACAAAAGTAAGAATGCCTCATTTGAACTAGTTTTCCGTGCTCCTATGGTGTTAACATATTCCATACTGGACAGGAGTCTTCTGACTCATTGATATATAAAGTAAAAATAATCAAATATTTTCCTCCTATAAATTGGTAGACCAAAATGAATTTAAGAATAATTTGATGAATAAAAGTGGATGGCCAAGTTGGTCATCAATGGGAGGAGAGGCCCTGTGAAGGTTCTATGTCCCAGTGTAGGGGAATGCCAGGGCCAGTAAGCAGGAGGGGGTGGGATGGTGAACAGGGGGAGGGGGGGAATGGGATTGTTTTAGTTTTTCTTTTCTTTTCTTTTTCTTTTTCTTATTTTTTGTTTTTTGGAGGGGAACCTGGGAAAGGAGATATTGTAAATAAAAAAAAAATCTAATAAAAAAAGTAGTTAATGTGTACGTGTAATAAATGCAGAACCTTCAAAGATTCTCATCATGTAGGCCTACCTATAGAAAAAGTGATTATCACCCATAATACAATGACTTCTGTATTTAACACTCAATTTGGTACATTCTTAAAGTCGAAAGTAACCCATGATACTGTGCTGTTGATTATTGAAGCTTCAGTTCTGTGATCCTCTCCTTAGTGTCTCCATACTCCGTGCTGTAGAGGTGCTTGACTGGGTATAGTCATGACATTTACTTGGTGGTTAGAGGTTTAGGTACAATGTTCAGTTGACTTTGTCCATAAATAACCTCTCAGCCACAGGTCATTTTACTTCTGAAAGAACACAACACAGCTATTTGTAGGGTATGTGTGTAGCTTTGCCTTGATAATAAGTTTTGCAAGTAAGATATTAACTACCTAAAATTACCTTCAATGTCAAATATATAACATCAAAGTGATGAAATCTTTCTGTAGAAATATTCATGGGGTATTCTTGTTCAGAAAAAAAAAAGGATCTGCTTTCAAATTAGGTCAAATAAAGGATATACATTTTTGACTCAAATAAAATACAATCCCTTCTATCTACAGGGGTTAAAATTTGAAAAATAATCTTGCTAACTGATTTACCTAATACAGCAGTATTCCTTCTAAAACTGAGGTATCAATAGTTCAGAACAGAATTCTCTTCCTTTTTCAAATGTGATTTCCAGAAATCCATATCTGTAACAAAAGGTGCTTCTTGCAGTATAAGATTTGGACCTCCTCATAAGCCACAATGTTAAAGTAAGTAATGTGTTCACATCTTGAACCTCTTTGCCTTTGGAGTGAAATGCTCCAGATTTGCAGTGTTGCTTACAATTTGTCCAGCAAAAATGAAAAATTAACCACTGCAGTAGAGGACATTTAGTATCTTTAAAAAATCAAATTCCACAGACCGTTCTACTAATCTCCTCAAAGACAAAGGTGACACAGAGAAGGATTTTCATGATTTTGGAGACCTTGGAAACATTATGCTATAAGTTGCCCATGGTATCATACATAGTCAATCTTTCCATGGGTTGTGCATTTTACATCACAAGAGAGGCAACTGTCAACCATATGCTGATTTCCAGGCACCCCTCAAAAATGTATCACAGGTACTGAAACCATGAGGATATGTATTTTCAGACATATAAGCAGCAGCTCATGATCTTTGAGCACTGGTTCATACTTCCTATCCTGGTACATCTCATCTTTGAAAGGAAGTAACTTCTGTTTTCAGACTTTTGTCATACCATAGTTATAGAGAAGGATGTTGCTGCCACGGGGCATGCTTCCACCTAAGAAACTGTTTGAAATCTACCTCTGCAACTCAGTAGGTGACTGTGTACTTCAAGGATGAAAGCACCCCCATAAAAATGATGAAGCCTTATGGAAAGCTGCTGCTATTGGTCTTTTAACAAGGAAGTCTCAGGTGAAGAGCTGCACTTGAGACTCAGCACAATTGGCCAAATTTCAGGCAGAAATCTTAGCATAGGTCACAACCACATCACATTTACTGTCACATTATTATAGAGTAGAAGAGTAAAGAACTCTGTGACTCTCTAACATCAGCTATAAAAAGGATAAATCAAGGTAACACATATGCTAATATAGTAGGAACCTAATGCAAAGTTATAAAAGTTATCCTATCTACCCACTGGCTCCAAAGATCATTGATAGTGGTTATTTCAGTCATTTCACTTCCCAGAATCCATGAAGTGGGACTCTGGAACAAGCCACTCCACAGACTTTCACCTTGTTTTTTTTTTTTCTTCTCCAGCATGCGAACCTAAAAGAGTAATGGTTGACTTACTTAAAGAAAGGCACTACTTTGAATCGGTAGACTTGTTTGCAGCACACTTCTGCTGCAAATACCCAAACCTGCAAATACAAAGGCACCTGTATGAAATGTCATGGAAAAGTTATGCTTGACTTAATGAAGTATGAGAATTCCTTGTATTACTTCAGAACTTTGGTAGAAACTGGAACTAATACTTATAATGTCACTAATCAATGTAATGTCTTGTGAAAACTGTCATGGGCATATTGTGCATTGAAAAAATGTTATATGTTTCATGATAGCATTTGCATATAACCCTATAACACAGTGGTCATTTAAACATCTGGAGGGAATTGTAATTCTAGAGTCTGCCCAAATTTCCTAATATTTAAATAATGACACATTTTAAACCTTATTGCACTTTTATTTTTATACTATTTTCTGAATTCCTTGAAATAACATTTGTGTTCTAACAGTACCTAAGATCTAAGGAGGCTCCCAGATCCTATCACAGCTAACTCCATGATGGAAGCCATTCAGGCTACAAAACTTAGCACATAGGCAACACCAGCTGCCAAAACTGAAAACAAAGTCCTAAACCATTAAAGTTCATATAGTTCTGGGAAAGTCTCAATTTGTACTTTCCTTGATTTCTAGCTCCTGTAGGTCCACTGCTGACTATTTTTGTTAATTGAAGTATGTCAACCCAGAACATGGTTTTTCTGTGAAAAAGCTCACCCTAAGAAACACTCAGGACAACTCTGTCATGCCAGACACTTAGTGCAGTCCCCAGCTAGCTAATAAAGACTCGCTGCTGGCTTACACCCTTGTCTGAGCAGCCTTTTCTGCTGTGTGCCCCACAACACTACAGATGAGTGATAATCAGTGAAACTGGAGCAAACTGTGTTTGTCCACCACTTCTGCGACTGCCTCTTAACAAGGGAACACATAAGATCATCCTTGTTCTTCCTCATTTCATAAATTAATCAAATGGACATGTTGACATTGAACATACTGTTCGAAATTGGAAGAAATATATTAAAACCCTGGCTCCATGAAAAATTACTAAAGTAGAATAACAGCAACTGGAAACACTTGGAAGTCATGAGTAAGGTGCTAGATAAATATTATTATGGTTCATTGAATGCTCTAGAGTTTTCTTGTTGCAGTGGTGTATTAATTTATTACTTGTTGCTGTGCTAAAATACCTCAATCAAAACAATTTAAGAGCAAATGGGATGATTAGATCACTGTTCTAGATTATAATCCTTCAGTGCAGAGAAGCCTCAGTGACAATTATTCAACACAATACTTCAAATTTGCTTCTATACGTAAGAAGCAGAGACTAAGGAATGTGTGGGTCAGACTCTCTCTACATTTATACTCCAGTATTACCAACTCAAGGGAATGATGCCACCCACAGTTGGTGGAGTATTTCTGTATGTATGTATTATGTACATATAATTAAGATAATCCCTCTCACACATTCTAGGAGACCCTTCTCTCTGGTGATTCTAGATTGTATCAGTTTAATAACTAAAATTAACTGTAAAGCTAGAGAGTAGTATCTTTTAAATTACATACATCTGTTTTTATAGAATCTAAATATAAGCAAATTGAAGCATCATTCTTTATTAATATATGCATGTATGGGATAAAATATATGCAAGTGGGTAAAAGTGATATCCCCATCATCCTGAAAACTTTGGTTTAATTCCAGAAGCCCACATATAAAGCTAGATGAGGTGGGAAATATCTGTAATCCCAGGAGAACTACAGTGAGATAAAAAGTGGATACAGCAAAAATAAACAGGGAGATCCTGCCCCAACAAAGTAGACACTGAGAACCAAAAACCCAAACTCATACAACACTTGCACACACACATCCACATTGTGGCACAATAGACCACACATGCATGTGAGTGTACACACACACACACACATACATACACACACACACACACACACTTAAGAAATTAAAGTCATGATTAATATAACTGTCAAGATTATTCCTTTTATTAATTAATAATCTTATTTATTTACATTCCAAATGTTGCTCTAACTCTGGGTTACCTCTCACAGAACTCTTCCTCCCAAGTTCCCTTCTCTTTGCCTCTAAGATGGTGTCTCCTGAAAGTATCTCCTTATCCTATGGCACCAATCTCTTCTGGATTATGTGAATTCTTTCCCACTTAGGCCAGATACAAGGCTATCTTCTGTTACATATTTGCTAGGGCCTCAGACCACCTAGTGTAGGCCCTTTGGTTGGTGACTTCATCTCTGGGAGCTCCCAGAGGTCCAGGTTTGTTAACACCGTTGGTCTTCCTATGAGTATGCCTACTTTTCAGTTCCTTCAGTCCTTCCCCTAATTCTTCTATAAGGGCCTCAGACCAATGCTTGGCTGTGAGTTTCTGCATCTGTCTCAGTCAGTAGCCTTTAGACCCTCTCAGAGGGGGAGTTCCATCAATGACACCAGCACAGAGAAATACTGTCATTGTCTCCACAGGGAGCTACTGACCAAAGCCAGTCTCTAAGTAAAAAATAGGTTTGTGGTTCTTGGTGATGATCGTCTTACCTGCATGGCAGAAAATTCCCAGCAGGACATGGCACAGTGCTTTGACTGAGGGGCAACTGGGAGGGGTGTCAGGAACCCGGTTCCACCAAGAGGATAGTTCCCAAAGAGGAGGGAGTATGTCTGTCCACACCTGGCAGGGAGCAGCTGCAGAACTTCCTCCTCGAGCCCATCCTCAGGCAGGGCAGGCTGCAGAGGAGCTTGCTGGTGCCTTCAGAGCAGGGGGCCCGGGGCGCTGAGGAGGAGACCCAAGTGGTGATGGCTCCTGAGGCTGGGAGGACAGCCATGCTAGGCTCCTGTCATGGCTGGGTTACCTCACTCAGGATGATATTTTCTAATTCCATCCATTTGCTTGCAAAATTCATGATGTCCTTGTTTTTAATAGTTGGGTAGTATTTCATTGTGTAAATGAACCACATTTTCTGTATTATGGAGCACAGAGCTAAACAGACAGTTCTCAACAGAGGAATCTCAAGTGTCCAAGAAGCACTTAAAGAAATGTTTAACATCCTCAGTCATCAGGGAAATGAAAATCAAAACAACCCAGAGATTCTAATCCGAATGATTGAGATCAAAAACCCAGGTGACAGCACACACTGTTGAGGGTGTGGAGAAAGAAGAACACTCCTCCATTGCTGGTGGGATTGAAAATTAGTACAACCATTCTTGAAATCAATTTGAAGGTTCCTCAGAAAGCTGGAAATAGTTCTACCTGAATACCCAGCTATACTGCCCCTAGGTATACATACTAAAAAAGGTGCTCCACCATATCACAAGGACATGTGCTCTACTCTGTTCGTAACAGTCTTATTTGTAATAGTCAGGAACAGGAAGAAACAAAGATGTCCCTCAACTGAAAAAAATACAGAAAATATGGTTCATTTATATAATAGAATACCATTGAGCTATTAAAATTGATTATTCTTACTCAATATTGTTATCTCTACAGTATATGGAAAGACTATGACAAAGTAGTTACACTAAGGATATTCACTTCATTTATATTTAAACTATGTATCTACTTAAAAATAAGTTAATTTATAGATACGTCCATAATATACTGTATATTTCTAATGATTTCTATATTAGCTACAGTGTGTTATATATGAAAAACTTTAGGTCAAGCATGATAATACTGAGGAGAGAGAAGCAGGATAATGTTTGTGAGGACAATACCAATCTGGTCTATATAGCAAGCTCCAAGCCAAGCAGTATTATAAATTGAAACTCCACCTCAAAAAAGAAAACAAAAATAAAAAAACAAAGACAAATAAACAAAAAACTTCAAAATATAAAGTAAAATAGCTAAAATACTAAAGCAGATATTCTCTGGGAATTTGACATTGACACAAAATATTTAGGCAAAAAAGTGCCTTGTAATATAACTCAGAACATATAATAATTTTACTGTTTACTAAAGGCAGATATACTGATTTATATGAAAGATTTAATATTTTTAGACTGTTTAGTGCTTCAAGAATAGAGCACATTTAACCTGTTTCAGAGTTATTCAATATTTTGATTTTATGGCCATCAATGTTAAGAAGTAGCTTCACAAATAAGCAATATACAAAAATACAGGTATGTTTATAGTCTTTTCATGTTTTTTGGAAATTCAGTTCTATTCAGCAACAAAATCTGTGTAGTGATTTTCATAAAAACTCTAGATGCAACCTAAACAGAAAGTCTTAATGCCAACAATTACAAAACAATAAAGTCCAAGTGATTCAAATTAATTTAACATGATACTTGGAAGCTGAGGAGTGATGTTAGAAAAATATTCAGAAATTTGTTACTTCTTGTTTGTTTGTTTGTTTGTTTGTCTTGTAATTAAACAATCACATTTCTGGGAGAGCAGAAAATTGTATATGGATGCAAAAGGTCCAGTGATTTATGTAATGTAAGGTATTGCCTAATCTGAGCTAAGTGGTTCCAGGCAGCCTTTGATTTCCTTGTATGATGTGAATGTTCACAGTGCATTGTGTATGTGTTTTATGTTCAGAACCAAAGCTGTAGTGAAATGTCATGAAGAAACACAAATCCCCACCGCCATAAACACACATGACATCACTATACATTCGATGGGGGTTTACTCTTCTTAAAACTTTTGTAATTCTCACATACCACACTCAACTTATGTGACACTAATTTTGGTTCATCACACATCTAAGTAGCTGTGTTCAACATCAGGTTCTAGAATCAGCACAGAAAAGGCAAGAACCGATAAAGAAGAGGAACTTCCATATTCAGTGGAGAATATATGTTTAGACCTCCAGAGAGCAGGTTACTATCCAGGTTAGAACTTAAGCAGCAGACTTTCCCCTCAAAGAGAAGTGGGGCTGTAGACAATTTACAACAGGTGACTTAGTTGTTTCATGTCCAGGTACAATCGAGGAGTGTAACCTCCATTTATTTAGGGCAATTATGGTAGATAATCTCATCTCCAATGTTCTCCAATGTTGCCTGACACCTGTATTCAAAAATCCCCTCATCTAGTCTAATGCTAATGCGTAGCCTACAGAAATGTGGCACTTGGAAGAATTCCACATGCAATTCCTGCATGTTAGTTTTCACCTTAATTTAAAGAGAGCTCCATAGGAAATTGACCTCATGGAGTTTTTAAGCCCCAGCAATTACAGTGCATCATGATGTCCTGCCATAAATATCCAAAACAGAACTAGAAAGAAGGAAAGGGCTAGGGATGGAGCTTCCCCTGTACAGCAGTGCCTCTCAGCCTTCCTAAGGTTGTGACCCCTTAATACAGTTCTTGATGTTGTGGTGGCCCCCAATCATAAAATTATTTTTGTTCCTCCTTCATAACTGGGACTTTCTTACTCTTAAGAATTGTAATGGAATTTTTTTAGGGATCGAGGGTTGACAAAGGGCTGAGGCCCACAGATTGAGAACCAATGCTCTATAGTTTTAAATAGGAAAAGATTTTTTTCTAATTTAAAATAGATTTTTTTCATGTAATGGGGCATGATTATGGATTTCCCTCTATCTGATCCTCTGAGTTCCTCTGCTCCTCCTCTCTCATCTGTATCCACTCTTTTTCTATCTCTAATTAGAAAACAAAAGGCTTCTACAATATAATGATAAAATTAATTAAAATAAAATAAGATGAAACTGACACACTAGAGTTAGACAAAATAATCAGACAGAAGGAAAGGAGCTGAAGAAAATGTACAAGAAATGAATATACACTCGTTTCCGTGCTCAGTGATCCCATATGAAGACTAAACTAAACATTGGGTTCATGGCCATGAATGGTATATTTTTTCTTGAAGTAGATAGATTCCCATTTTCCTGAGGAACTCCTGACTTCCATAATGGCTGTACAAGTTTTCAACCACTCAGCCACAGAGAAGAGTTCACTTTACTTCACATGGTCATTATGGTAAGCTTAAGAAGAAATCTCAAAGTAGTTTTGATTTGCATTTCCATAGAGACTAAAGATGTCTGACATTTGTTTAAGTATTTCTGAGCTATACGAGTTTTGTTTTTTTGTTTTTGTTTTTGTATGTTTTCTTTTAAGGAATGTCACAGGAAAACCAACAAAGTCAATGAACCTGGATCCTCGGAGAGGCTGGACCTAGGCCTCTCTGCTCATATGTAGCAGATATGCACCTCCCCAACAATTGGAGAGGGGGCTATCCCTAAAGCTGTTGTCTGTCTATGGAATATGCTCCCTTAGCTGGGTTGCCTTGTCTGGCCTCAGTGGGAGACCAAGCACTTTGCTCTGCAAAGATTTGGTGAGCCTGGCTTGGGATACACAGGTGGGGCTACCATTCTCTCAGAGAAGAAAGGAATGGGGGATGGGTAAGGGGCTGAATGAGGGGAGCTGTCTGTAAGTACATTTTTCAAATTGGTTATTTGTTTTCTTGATATCTAGCTTTTTGAGTGTTACATATATTTTGAATATTAGCCCTCTATCTAATGTGTGGTTGGTAAAAATGTTTTTATTTTCAGGTATAACTCTAACACATGCATTTTGCATGTTATTTTCTCATTTTCCCTGGCAGCTTGTAATATTTTTTCTTTGTTCTGTTTGTTTACTGTTTTGATTATTATGCTCTAAGAGGAATTTCTTTCATGGTCCCATCTATTCAATATTCTGCATGCTTCTTTTCCCTTTATAGGTATCTCCTTCATTCAACTTGACACATTTATTCTATGATTTTGCTGAAAATATTTTTGTGCCTTTGAGGTGGATTTCTTATCTTCCCTCTATACCTATTATTCTTAGATTTGGTCTTTTTCATAGTGTCCCAGGTTTCCTGGATATTTTCTGTCAGGAGGTGCTTAGATTTTATGTTTCCACTCACTGAGGTATCCATTTCTTTTATCTTGTCTTCAGTACCTGAAATTCTCTCCTCCATCTCTTATACTCTGTTAGTGAGGCTTGCCTCTGAGGTTCCTGTTCAAATTCCTGAAATTTTCATTTCAAAATATAATCTTTTTAAGGAATTTATTCATTTTCTCTTAAAGAACCTCTATCATATGAATAAAGTCTATCTTAACACTTTTGTTTTACGCATCAGTTATGTTGTTATTCTCATGACCTATTGTTGTAGACTTGCGGGGCTCTACTGAAGACAGGTTTTCTGACTGTTATGGTTTGTATTTCTAAGACGGTGTCTAGGTGTCTGGGATTGGAAAGATTGTAGTGAGAAGTACAGATATCTGGGATTCGTTGTTGTTGTTGCTGGTATGCTGTGTTATTCCTTAGTTTCTATTGTCGTCTGTTCTTAACAATTATAGGGCATCTCTGTGCTGCTTCTTAGGGAATACCCACCAGGGTATCCAAGTAAAATGTGTCTCCAGGTACTGGGAACTGACACAGGAATGCGGTGTGCATGAGGAGAATTGGAGGGTCTCCTGGGAACGGACACAGGAATGCGGTGTGCATGAGGGGAATTGGAGGGTCTCCTGGGAACGGACACAGGAATGCGGTGTGCATGAGGGGAATTGGAGGGTCAGCAGGAGGAGAAGACAATTTACCCCCCCCCCCCGAGTCTGCTTAGTCCTATAGGAGTAAGAGCAGAGAGTTAAGAAGAAGCCATGACATGCAATCTGCTACAGAGCTGGGGATGGTGCTGGAGGATTGAAAATACGTATTATATTTTCTTAGTGTTGATTTTATTAGTTTCATAATGTATCTTTGATATATAACTTCTGTGAAAATGTCACATAGCAACTTATGCATTCATTTTTTTTTAGAATAACATTTCACTGAAAATGATCCTAAAGTTAAAAAAATTGAAATCTGAGGCTTTTTCCTACAAGCGAATACTTAAAATAAACAACCTAAGGTTTATCTGACTTCAATTAATTCATGCCAGAAAAGATCATGAAATAACAAATTCAAAGAAGGTGTGTTTCTGATTGTTGATACAAGGCAATAGGTTTACCATCAAGACTTCACTTCTGTAGGTGGATCTATATACATGCATACAACCCATTTCAGTGTCTCATGCACACAGCCAGTAATTATCTTCTGTCTGTCAACTTCCAAATGACTTTTGAATATCATACCTCCCAGCACCCTTACTTTAAAATAAATATTAGAATTTTTCCATCTGAAAGTAATATGCATAGTCATAGACACTTCTATTCTTTAAAGAAAAAATCTCTGTCAAACAATGTGTTTTTACCTTTTGGAGTCCAAAATTAGCCTTTATTAACACTGTAAATTTTAATTTTGAGAATAGAGGATTAATATTTTATTACGTATTTTCTTTATTTACATGTCATATGATATCTCCTATCCCAGTTTCCCCTCCAAAACAAAAAACAAAAAAAACAAAAATTAAAAAAACAACCACAAGAACAAACCCCTGTTGCCTCCCCCCTCCCCCTGCTTGCCACCCCACCCTCTCCTGCTTACTGGCCCTGGCATTCCCCTACACTGGGGCACAGAACCTTCACAGGGCCAAGGGCCTCTCCTCCCATTGATGACCGACTTGGCCATCCTCTACTATACATATGCTACTGGAGCCATTAGTCCCACCATGTGTACTCTTTGGTTGGTGGTTTAGTCCCTGGGAGCTCTGAGGATACTAGTTAGTTCATATTGCTGTTCATCCTAAGGGGCTGAAAACCCTTCAGCTCCTTTGGTCCTTTCTCTAGCTCCTTCACTGGAGGCCCTGTACTCAGTTCAATGGATGGCTGTGAGTCTCTACTTCGGTATTAGTCAGGTACTGTCAGAGCCTCTCAGGAGACAGCTATATTAAGCTATACTGTCCTTCCTTCAGTCTCTGCTCCATTTCAAACAATTTTAAAGTAATTATGAATTTAAGATTGAGTCTGATTGATCTATATTTGTTCCTTTAAAACTATATTTCTAATTATGATCCTTCATTGGTAGGAATCATATCTCTTTATAAAATAACACAGAATATTCTCCAGGGTCATTCAATTGGGAGATGAACTAAATTTCCATGTGAAGTGAAGTATCCTGTTTCAAAGCAAACTGATTGACTCCTGATATGATTTCTTAAAATATACCAAAGAAAAAGAATATTAAACTCTCAGCAGCTTGGAACTTCCAGGAGTAAATTTCTCTTCTTTCCATTTTTCTCATACACTTCTCCATAGATAGCACATAGCCTTCAAAATAGGTGAATACATTCTAATATTACTGAATAGTTCATGATTGAGAGTGGAGACCATTTTCTCTACTACTGCAACCTACAGCAGGCACAACAAGAACATGTGATTAAGAGGATAAAATGTGATTTGGGTGTTTGCCAGAGAGTAGCTTTGTTAAGGTTTTAGTAACATTTGGTTTAAGCAATCACTCCAAGGACCATGCCAAAAAGTGAATGAGAAAAATCCCAGGGGGCCTCAAACCTACACATAGACCTCCAGACAGTGGAGGGACGCTAGTGAGAGCATGAAGAAGTCTTCACGAAAGAGCACAGCAAGTAGCTGCTGGTGTTCTGCCATGAAAACATATATGCAGGTAACATCATATTAACTAATAAAGTCATATTTAGTTTATATATATTTATGTATATATATATACATATATACATATATATGTATATATATATATAAATATATATATATATATATAAACATATATCCATCCAATAACAGTTGGTGAAAAGGAGACCAGGAATTTGATGGAGAAAGGGGGACCTATGTAAAATCTCAGAGGGAAGAAATGGAAAGGAAAATGTTATAATTCGATTATAATATCAAAGATACCATAAAATAAAGAAAGAACTAGGGTGAATGAGACAAAGGGAGTAAAAGTTTATTCTTAGTATGTATTTATGGAGAGTGAATAGGAGAGCTAGACTGTATCTAATAGGCTATATGAACAGTACAGTTTACAGATAGATGACATTACCTAATGATGTACAATGTGAGGTGTAAGGTAGCCCTCGGTAAGAAGAAATGACTGACCTGGGCAACTCAGGACTTTAGAATACTTCCTCCTAGTGTATTTGTGTAGCTCATGTTTTCTGAACCTCGTGGGTGTCTTGAAAGGCCATGACTTGGCACTAGACATTTCTGTAAAGCAGTACAATAGTAAAATATGGTATCATCACAGTCACTGCCTTACTTAACTTTTTAAAGGCAAAACATGTAAGCCCAAACCACAAACAGGAAAGGATATCAAATTTAAAAATTAATAGAGATCTGCAGTAAACCATGCACTGTGTAAGCAATATGCAAAACATTCGCAATTCAGATCATGCTCAAACTTCATCAACATGATGAAATCTTCCCCTGTGCCAAAGAGGCTCTTTCCTACTTTTTCCTTCTATAGTGAGTTTTCTAAAAGTTCATTCAGATTTCATAAGCTTTATGAGTGACATTTCCTAAAAACCAACTCTGTTAATAGCATTTAGTTTCTTTAGCTACTTTGTGAGCTAGACAGTTGAAATATTTTCCATTAAAATGGATAAAATGTAACTGAAGCTTCCTTTAATAATATCTGAACAAAACTGCAAAAGAATGTATTATGAGAATCCATTATGAAAAACTGTTTCAGCCATAATTTGGTTTTTAAACATTAACTGTTTATGCATCTAAAAATTAACGTAGTCAAGTAAAAGACTAATGATGTCATTGATTTCTATTCTTGTTTCTAGAGGAAAATAAAATAAGTCCTGGAGTTTATGTGTCATCAGTCCTTTAACATCATAGTTTAGCCTCTTTCTCACTCCATTTGCATAAATAAAAGTATCCTTCATTGGAAAAGCTATCAAAATGTCACACTTACTTATCTTTGTAGTTTTGTATGGAGACTTTTTTAAAACTTTATTTATTTATTTATTTATTTTACACTTCACATTTTATTTCCCCCATCCATCCTCCAACTGTTCTCTACCCAATACCTCCTCCCCACCCCATTTCCAGGTGGATGCTCCCAACCCCCACGGCACTGGACCTCTAAACTCCTTGGGGCCTCCAGTCTCTTGAGGGTTAGGTGCATCCTCTCTGTTTGAACACAGACCTGGCAGTCCTCTACTTTATGTGTATGGGGACTTTTAAATAATTAAAGTACCCACCTAACATTTTCACAGTCTGCAAAAGTCATCTAACTCCTGACATGACATATATTCCTATCAAAGAACCATCTTTATATAAGTCTTTGCTATTCTTTTTGATTAGCAGTGTATTTTGCCAAAGCAAAGCTTTGCTGTGTGGTGAGTCATTCCTGTCTGTCCTGACAAGCACAGCAGATTCTTACTCCTTTTCACGTCACTAGAGTTTAAAACACTAAACTGTGAGAACATCCCTTATCCTTTGGGTAAAACAATGTTTCAGAAACTCAGTTGATCTGAGAAGGAGAGTGTAGAGCTGTCAGACATTGGAGTAACTGGTTAAAGCAACAAGCAAAAATTAATTACATATTGTTATGGTCAATAGCAAACCATAATGTTATGTGGTCAATAGGGAGCATGTATTCCTGCTATGCCATCCTTGTTGTTAAAGACTCACATTGATCAGTGGAGAATTAGGTGTTGGCTAATTGCTAAGATTTCTGAATGAAAGGATTCACTGGTTTCACAGAACTTAGTGTACAGAGTGCAGTGTGCAAGACAACACGTAATATATAGAGTACCTAAGTCCAAGGTAAGGTTGTCATTACATATTTCTTCTTCTGGCAGTTATACAGAGTCCCATTCCTATTTATGCAGCTATTGGCAATTGCAAGATACTAGGAGAGGGAAAGACAGTTTCTCCCTGTTTAGCCAGTAGTGAGTCAATCACTTTTCTGTGGAAGACCAGATAACTATGAATAATTAGACATCACAAATTGGTCTTGAATTTAAAAAAACAAAAGAAAACAAAACAAGAGATATAAAATAATGGTGGATAGGAAGGGAATGATCTGGGAAAATTTACAGGAGAGAGGTGAATATGATTGAAACAAGTTGTATGACTTCAAAGAATGAATAAAAAATAAAATAATAATTTATTTTCTCTCTCACAGGAGGTAGCTTCAAAGGCACATGATGCACAGACATCCACAAGGCTCAGACAAGGAGACCAAAGTTGGAAGTGTCAGGGTAGGTATTTGCATATGGGAAAAATGAATTTTTGCTTTTGTTCAAGATATTGCAAGGCAGTGACTATGCACTGAGTCTCATACAGGAAGAACAGCTTTCCCCGAGAGACAAAGAAACAACATAGTCTTTGTTATGGTCCATGGCAGAGTCTGAAGAAGTGGCTCTAGATTGTTTTCCTGAGAGCTGTATTTCTTGTATGTTCTGAATATTTTGGTATTATAGCCAAACTGCAAAAATCTTTACATTTTATTCTCATCTATTATATACTTTAATTAAAAACCAATACAAAAACTCAAACTTCAAACATCACAGAAGGCAGCAGTGTTGGTAGAAATGTAGAGCAAAAGGAACTCTGGCATATAAAACCTTATAGCTTAGCCAGGCAGTGGTGGTGCATGCCTTTAGTCCCAGCACTTGGGAGGCAGAGGCAGAGGCAGACGGATTTCTGAGTTCGAGGCCAGCCTGGTCTACAGAGTGAGTTCCAGGACAGCTAGGGCTACACAGAGAAACCCTGCCTCAATAAAACAAAAAACAAAAAACAAAACAAAAAAAAACTTTATTGCTACTTTGATACTTTAAAAGCACTGATGTTAGGGTCCAGCATCCTAGTGACATGATCCTAAGCATTCATTGCACAGAGCTCCAGTGCCACATCAAAGTCAGCCAGGAGTTCGTGGCAGTACTATTCAAAGCAACAAGTTCTAAAAACAACCCAGTTGCTTATCAATAGCTGTGACTATAAATATATTGTGCTACGTTAACTCTGTGAGATATTGCATCATAGTGCAAATTGATGATCTGATATTATGCACAAGGTTGAGTATGTAGATGAATCTATAAGAGAATGTTTATCAAAAAGTAGAAGATACAATGCATTTTACATACTAAGATGTGTACAAAGATTTGGGAAACAAAACCTTGTGATGCCAGAAGTTTCACATCAGAACGAGGAAGAGAAGTAGGTGAGATCAGGAAAACCTTTCTGATAGGTTTTTGTGGTGTCTCTACAGTATCAAATGAGCTATACAATTGTATTCTCTATACCTTGTCTTTTCATAGCATAGACATTAGACAAAGCTATTCAAGTATTCAAATAACTAAATTGTAACTGTTTTATCATTGCAGCTACTACTGGCAGTTATAAGATAAGCTAAGAAATACAGAAGGAAACTAAAAAAGTACAGATGCAGTCGAACAGTTAAAACTAAACAGGTGAGAAGGATAAACTGTAAGAAGAAACAAAATAAGCTATACATAGTAATAGAAGATAAAAATAGAGTACCAGACACAATTATCATAAATAACAAGAATAATTTTAGATTAAAAATATGGTGATTAAGAATATATTTTGTAAATACTAATATTATTACTACTAATATAATGATACATTGACCCATGGTAATTATATTTTAAATTTATATTTCTGTCATAATTTAGAAGAGAAAAATAAGTAATACAATAAATCGAACATCTTAAATTATAGTTACGTATGAAAATAGGAATAGGAGTTGCATGATTAGTTTTGTATATTACTTTTTGTGTAAGATAAATGAAATATATACTGATGGTATACAAACTGCAAGATGCAGTTTGCTATTTCATGTACACTGATATATCAGATTTTGTAATTCTGTTTTTTTAAGCCTTTGTAATTTTATTTTATTTTTTCCTTTAGATAATTTTTTATTTTATTTTATTTTAAAATTATCTTTAATCTTTTTTTACAGTCTAGTCATTATCCACTCCCCCAGTCTGCCCTCTGAGAGTTCCTCATCCTCCCCCTGCCCTAATCTCCAAAAAGATGTCTGCCACCTCCACCCTACCCCATTCTGCCAGGCCTACCCACTCCCTGGGGCCTCAAATCTCTCATGGGTGCATTTTCTCTCCCTGAGGCCAGACCAGGCAGTCCTCTGCTCTGTATGTGTTGGGAGCCTTGTATCCAGCTAGTATATACATGCTGCCTGGTTGGTGGCTCAGTGTCTAAGAGATCTCAGGGGTCCAAATTAGTTGAGACTGCTGGTCATCCTATGGGGTCCCCTTTCCCTCAACTTCTGTCCTTTCCTTAATTGAATCACAGTGGTCCCTGGCTTCAGTCCTTTGGTTGAGAGTAAGTGTCTGCATCTGTCTCAGTCAGCTTGGGCTTCAGTCAGTTGGGCTTCCCAGAGGAAGACTTGTTGGGCTTCCCAGAGGAAGATTTGTTGGGCCACTGTCTGTAAGCACACCACAGCTTTAGAAATAGTGTCAGGCCTTGAATCCTTTCCATTGAGATGGATCTCAAATTGGGCTGGTCACTAGACCTCCTTTCCCTCAGGGTTTTGTCCCTGCAGTTCTTTTGGACAGGAACAATTCTGGTTCAGAGTTTTTGACTGTGGGATGGCAACCCCATCCCTCCACTTGTTGCTCTTTCTTTCTACTGGAGGTGGACTCTACAAGTTCCCTCTCCTCACTATTGAGCATTTCATCTAAAGTCCCTCCCTTTGAGTCCTGAGAGTGTCTCACCTCCTAGGTCTCTGGTACATTCTAGAGAGTCCGCCAACCTCCCACTTCCCTAGGCTGCCTGTTTTCACTCATTCTGCTGGCCCTCAGGGCTTCACTCTTGGTCCTCCCCGCAAATCCAATGCTTGATCATATTCCCATTTTCACCTCCTTCTCCCCTCTCCCACCTTGGTCCCTCCCTCTCTCTGCACCGAGATTGCTTCTTTCTCCCTCAAAGGTGGGATTGAAGCATCCTCACTTAAGCCCTTTGGTTTGTTAAACTTACTGAGTTCTATGGATTATATCCTTGGTATTCTTTATATTTTTTTGCTAATATCCACTTATTAATGAGTACATACTATGCATGTCCTTTGGGGTCTGAGTTACCTCACTCAGCGTGATATTTTCTACTTCCATCCATTTGCCTGAAAAACTCATGATGTCCTCATTCTTCATAGCTGAATAGTATTCCATTGTATAAATGAACCACATTATCTGTATCCATCCTTCTGTTGTGGGACATCCTGGTTGTTTCTAGCTTCTGGTTATCATAAATAAGACCACTATAAACATAGTAGAGCATGTGCCCCTGTGGCATAGTGGGGCATATTTTTGGTATATGTCCAAGAGTAGTACGTCTGAGTCTTCTGGTAGATCTAGTTCCAATTTTCTGAGGAACCTCCAAATTGATTACCAGAGTGGTTGTACCAGTTTGCAATCCCACCTGCAAGAAAGAGTATTCCTCTTTCTCTACATTCTCTCCAACATTTGATGAAGCAATGATCTTCAATACTCTGTGACTCATCGTGACAATATAGGTATAAATGTATGTAAATGAGAAGACTAAAGATGGACATTTACATATTTCGTGCTATGCTTCCTTAGAGATACTTCTCAGAATTGGCATCAGCTGAAGTACAAGTTTTAATGATAAAACTAAAAGCATGCTTTACCTTTTCTATAGAACTGAAGTGGTTGTCAAATATAGAAAGCAGGGAAAAGAGACATGCTCAGACTATGAATTACTTAAAGAGAGACTCAAAAGTGAGGCTAGGAATAACTACAATCAAATTCCTCACCTGTCACTCAAAATGCATAAACTATAATCTCTTAAAAGAGGACTACACACATCGAAAGAGAGATAACAACACACATATTCCAGCAAGTTCCCATAAATTATAATGGAAGGGTCAAAACCTTTAGTTGTTTTTAGAATGCCTCATCTTGTGCCTCTCATTAGCAATAACTCTAGTAAAAGAAGGGCTATTGAGGTCTTCTTCAAGTTCTTTCTTCAGAGACTTGAAGTTCTTGTCAAAGAGAAGGGCTATTGAATGGTTCACTCTGTCTTTCTATTCCTCTGTGGAACAACTTATAGAAATCAAACCAAATCTACATGTTGATAATAGACTGTGGAAGAGGTGTGGGAATAGTTATTTGTCACACATTTGTTACAGAAGAGTCAGTTCTTTAAAAAACATTTAGTTTATAATTGTACCCTTATTCAGCCGAATCCTGCAGGGTACTTGCTGCCTTGGATAAGCCAGCACTTTTGAAGCAATTGTAAGTGCTTTGCCATTATGGGCACTTAAGATTTAGGTAGCTACCAGGTCACTAAATAGAATGTAGTGTTTCAAAACAACTCAAGTAGAATCCCTAAAAAGAAGCAACCAACTATAAATAATTATCTTCATGTAAGAAGATATATCTGACAAGTTGTCAGCCAAAAATATTTTTCTGCAAGAAAAAAATCTAATCAAAAGTGTAATGTCATCATTTTATGCATACATGTTGTTACTTCTTAACAAGTCACTTGGAGAATCATTATAATGTACACTGATTTAATTTTCTTGCTTTGTTAAAATAAATGTTACATGAAATGTTATCACAAATCAAAATCTAAAATCATTTTATATGGATACCTTGTGTGACTACATGGAGTCATTGTCCAAAATATGTGTTAGCAAACACTGGACACTCACCACAGAGGACTAAATTGTCTGATGAGCTTAGTACATGAATATTCTCCTGATACTAGAACATTTAAGGAAGTTATTTTCACTTATTTCTTTTTGCTAATTAACTGGGTGCTAAATGACTGGTTGTAATGAATTATAAATTGAAGACAAATTAATTAAAGTCCAATTGCTGATCCAATAATGCATGCTTGATTTCTTATACCTATCTTATATAGGTTATTTCTATTTTATGAATATTTTCCTAAGCCAACACATCAATAAACTTTTATAAAACATGAAGAAAACTATAAAAGTATACTTTTATAATACTCTTACTTTTCAGCAAAAATATAAGCTCATGGTAATAATATTATCATTCTATCATTTTACTTTTTAAAAAATATGTAATGTAGTACATTTTATATCTTGAAGTTTTTGTTTTACATTTGTGCATATGTATTTCTGTGTGTGTCTTTCCCTGTGTGTGTGTGTGTGTGTGTGTGTGTGTGTGTGTGTGTGTGTGTGAGAGCATGTTTGAATGAGTAGAGATCAGAGGAAACATTTTAGGATTTTTCCTCTCTTTCCAGGATATTATGGTCCCAGGTATCAAGCACAATCGATCAGGTTTTGAGGTAAGCACCCTTATCTGTTCACCTTATCTTGCCAACCCTGAGAAGTATTGTGAGTTTTGAAATTTGTAAAGATTATTATCATTATTATTATTATTCAAACATTGAAGATGCATTCTCCTCTTTTATTTTAAACTCAAATTCATTTTTCTTATTTGATTTGTGTTTGAGACTATAACAAAATATGTTGTCTTTTATTTATATGTTCCTTAAACTTTCATATTTATCTTTAGATAGAATTGATATTCTCCCTTCCCTAAGTGAGTCTTGACTCACTGTGATGTTTTCAATAATAATGGCTCCCATAAAGCCATATATTTACTGATTCATTGTTGGAGAGTGGCACTACTTGAGATGAATTAGGGTATGTTTTCTTGTTGGAATGGGTCAGGGCTTAATGAAGGAAATGTGCCACTGGGGATGGGCTTTGAAGTTTACCAAAACCTAGCCCAGGCCCAGCGACTCTCTATTCCTGTTGCCTGTGGATCAGGCTGTAGAACTCTCAAGTAACTCCCCAGCACCATGTCAGCGTGTGTGCCACCATGTCCCCTTTCACCATGAAAATGGACTAATACACTGAAACTGTCAGCCAGCCCAAGTTAAATGCTTTCTGAAAAGTATTGTCACAGTCATGACTCTTCATTACAATATTTAATTATATTTTGTATGAGTACTGAAACATTAATTTAATTATCTTGTTTCTTTCTTAAACGTCCATGCCCATATCATGTTTTAAGTTGTATATCTTTCTAAATGTTCATTGTGTATATATGTATATTGATACATAAATATACAATCAAATTTTTAATAATGAACACAGATCTAGATATGGAAATGAATGCTTCCAATTCAGCACTCAGAGTCATGTAGAGATAGGAGAATCAACCCTATCTCTAAATTTTTGAATCTGACTGGTATACATAGTAAGTTCTAGGGTCACAATGGGCATGACCTTAGCAGAAATGCTCAGCACAGGGGAGATAGAACCTGTAGAGATCACCTCCAGTAGATAGGGATGTGGCCACCCACCCACCTCAAAGTTTTTAACCCAGAAATATTGCTGTTCAAAGGAAAGATGGGGACAAAAAATGAAGCAGAGACTGAAGGAAGGACTGCCCCACCTGGGAATCCATCTTGACTGCAGAGACCAAATCCCTACACTGTTGCTGTTGCCAAGAGGTACTTGCTGACAGGAGCATTGTGTGGCTGTTCTCTGGGAGGTTCTGCCAGCAGCTGACCAATGCAAATCTTGATGCTTGGTTCCAACCATCAGACTGTGCTCTGGGACCCCAGTGGAGGGAGCTGAGGGAAGAGCTGGAGGTATTGTTATCCCATAGGAAAAATAATGTTGGCTAGCCAAACCACCCAGTGCTCCAAGGGACTAGACCAACAAGGAGAGTCCAGGGAGGGCTCCAGGGCTCCAGATATAAATGTATCAGGGGATAGCCTTCTCTGACATCAATGGGAGGGGAGGCCCTTGGTCCTGTGGAGATTTGATGCCTCAGTGTAGGGGGATGCTAGAGTGGTGGGGTACAGGGGATGGGAGGGTGGGGTGCAGGGTGTGGGTGGGTGGAGGAGCACCTTCATAGAGGTAAAGGGGATGGGGGAGAAAAATGAATGTGGGCTGGTGAGTTGTAAGTTCTGACTTTCCTGAAGTAAAACAGAGGACAAGTGGATCTCAGGAAAAGAGGAATGTACACAGAGAGAAGGGAAAAATGGTGTCTGACTAGATTATGCAGATTGTATGAGAGAACAATTTTTAAAGAAAGATATGATTAAACATTTATCTAAAAGAGGTAGATAAACTAATGAGGAGTAAATATGTGAAAACATGTTTTACCCTGTGAATCACTAGGTAAATGCACATGAAAACACAATGGGATTTAAGTTTGCAGGACCACTGATATAGCTTCTAACAAAAACACAATAATAACCATTGGCTAAGATTTGATGATTACAAGTTTTGTACATATCTCAGTTACAAAGTAAAATAGTGAGGTGTCATAGAAGTCACTAAAGCGGTATGTAAAACTAGCTGGTGAGCTAGTGACTACTGTTGTGAATTACTAAGGAAATGAAGTGATGGGATTAGACAGTGGTTCAGCATTGAAGATAATTGCTGCTATTTAGCACCTAGCAACAACCCTCACTGCAGTTTCAGTCTAACACCATCTCTTGGCGTCTAGGAGCACCAGACACCCATCTGGTACACAAACAGAGATTCAAGCAAAATAGCCACTCACACAAAAATAAGTCTTTCAAGACAGCAAGTAAAGATCCAACTGAGAGTGAGTACATGTTGGTAACAAGTATATCCCAGTCAAACATGGAAATGCCTCAAATTTTCTAACTTCAGATTGATAGTTTCAAAAAGGAGAGGAGAATGTGAAATGTTCACATAGTGAAATACTTTTAGGAATATTGAAAAAAAACTAAATATTCATCATCTAAGCTTGTACCGTTGGAAGCCTGTCACAAACAAGTAAGAGGCGTAATGGATAGGTAAGCTATAATACTTTTCTTTGAAAAGATAAAATTAATAAAAATGGCTAAAAGTCGAGGCATACTTATGAACAGACAGAAGTGAGGATAAGATCACAAATTATTGTTGTCAAAAATAGGACAGTGCAATTTGGACGTGCCGGAAGAAGCTTGCATGAGTTAAAATGAACGAGATGGTATTGTCTCCAAATTGTTATCATCCGGAAGACATAATGGAAGGTTGTTTTAAATGAGAATAGGTACTGAGAAGCTAGAAGTTTCATTTTAATTTTTTTTATTCTTATTTTAATTATTTTGGCATGTATTTAAGTTTTATAACATGATTATTACCATAATGTAAATAGACATAAAACTCAACACTCTCTACTTTGTTGATCGGAAGAGAAGGTAAAATCCACTCTTAAGTATTGGGGAGGAGCAGGAGTGAGGCTCAGCAGAAAGTAGGGAAAAGGTAGCCTCCGGAGGTAGGAGGTGGCGGACCCTCTAGAATGTACCAGAGACCTGGGAAATGAGAGGGACCTTAGATAAAATGCTCAACATCCAGTAAAAAGACAGGGCATCAAGTGAAGGGGTGAAGTTGCCATCTCACAGTCAAAAACTCTGACCCAGAATTATTCCTGTCTAAAAGAACTTCCTGCACAAAAATGGGGGAGACTGTTATAAATAAGGCTACTATGAACATGGTGGAACATGTGTCTTTATTACATGTTGGAGCATCTTCTGGGTATATGCCCAGGAGAGGTATAGCTGGGTCCTCTGGTAGTACTATGTCCAATTTCCAGAGGAACAGCCAAACTGATTTCCAGAGTGGTTGTAACAGCATGCAATCCCACCAGCAATGAAGGAGATTGTTCCTCTTTCTCCACAGACTCTCCAGCATTTGCTGTCAACCTGAGATTTTTATCCTAGCCAATCTGATTGGTGTGAGGTGGAATCTCAGGGTTGTTTTGATTTGCATTTCCCTGATGACTAAGGATGTTGAACATTTTTTTAGGTACTTCTCAGTGATTTGGTATTCATCAGTTGAGAATTCTTTGTTTAGCTCTGTATCCCATTTTTAATAGGGTTATTTGTTTCTCTGGAGTCTAACTTCTTGAGTTCTTTGTATATATTGGATATTAGCCCTCTATCAGATATAGGATTGGTAAAGATCTTTCCCAATTTGTTGCTTGCTGTTTTGTCCTATTGACAGTGTCTTTTGCCTTACAGAAGCTTTGCAACTTTATGAGGTCCCATTTGTCAATTCTTGATCTTAGAGCATGAGCTATTGGTGTTCTGTTCAGGACATTTTCCCCTGTGACTATGTGCTTGAGACTCTTTCCCACTTTCTTTTCTATTAGTTTCAGTGTATCTGGTTTTATGTGAAGGTCCTTGATCCACTTGGACTTGAGCTTTGTACAAGTAGATAGGAATGGATCGATTTCCATTCTTCTACATGCTAACTACCAGTTGAGCCAGCACCATTTGTTAAAAATCCTATCTTTATTCCACTGGATGGTTTTAGCTCCTATGTCAAAGATGAAGTGGCCATATGATAGCCAGAAACTGGAAACAACCCAGATGCCCCTGAACAGAGGAATGGATACAGAAAATGTGGTACATCTACACAATGGAGTACTACTCAGCTATTAAAAACAATGAATTTATGAAATTCTTAGGGAAATGGATGGGAGAATATCATCCTGAGTGAGATAACACAATCACAAAAGAACACACATGGTATGCATTCTCTGATAAGTGGATATTAGCCCAGAAGATCGGAATACACAAAGTACAATCCACAAACCACAAGAAACACAAGAAGAAGGAAGACCAAAATGTAGATACTTCATTCCTTCTTAAAATGGGGAGCAAAATACCCATGGAGTGAGTTGCAGAGACTAACTATGGAGCAGAGACTGAAGGAAGGAAAATCCAGAGACTGTTCCACCTGGGAATCCTTCCCATATTCAATCATCAAATCCAGACCCTATTGTGGATGCCAGTAAGTGCTGGCTGACAGGAGCTTGATACAGTTGTCTCCTGAGAGGCTCTGACATTACCTGACTAATACAGATGTAGAGGCTCACAGCCATCCATTGGACTGAGTACAGGGTCTCCAGTGAAGGAGCTAGAGAAAGGATCCAAGGAACTGAAGGGTTTGCAGCTCCTTAGGACGAACAGCAATATGAACTAGTACCCTCAGAGCTCCCAGGGTCTAAACCACCAATCAAAGAGTACACATGATGGGACTAATGGCTCCAGCAGTATATGCAGCAAAGGATGGCCAAGTCAGTCATCAATGGGAGGAGAGGCCCTTGGTCCTGTGAAGGTTCTATGCCCCAGTGTAGGGGAATGCCAGGGCCAGTAAACAGAGGGTGGTTTTTATTTTTGTTTTTGTTTTTCTTTTATTTTATTTTATTTTTCTTTTTTATTTTTTTTGGAGGTGAAAATGGGAAAGGAGATATTGTAAGACATATAAATAAAGAAAATATCTAATAAAAATAAAATAAAAATGTATTTAATCATTAAAAAATGGAGGAGAGCCTGAGGGAAAGGTGATCCAGTGACAGGCCCAAATTGGGATAACTTTCAAGGGGAATTCTCCAAGGCCTGACACTATTACTGATGTTATGGTGTGCTTACAGATAGGAGCCTAGCATGGCTGCCCTCCGAGAGGCCCAAACAAGCAGCTGAAAGAGTCAGATGCAGATACTTGCACCCAATCAATGGACAGAAGCCAGAGCCCCCTGTGGTTGAATTAGGGAGAAACTGGAAAAAGCTAATGAGGAGGGTAAACCCATAGGAAAGCCAGAAACCTCAAGTAACTTGGACCCCTGAGATCTCTCTTCAGCTTCCTCATTTTCCCAGTCTCTTTCCTAGTAACCATTACTTTGATACCCAGGTTTCGAAGTTTTGGACTACTTTTAGACTGTACATATAAAGGACATCCCACTATATTTTTATTTCAGCGTCTGATTCTTCTCTTTTAGAATAGCATCCTACTCCACCCATATTCTTTCACATAGCAAGATTTTAAAAGTCGAATAGTACTCTATTCTATTGCATCTATTGTACTGAAGTTTCTTTTTTTTTCTTTTTCCAATTTCTTTTTCTTATTAGATATTTTCTTTATTTACATGTCATATGATTTCTCCTTTCCCAGTTTCCCCTCCAAAAAGCAAACAAACAGACAAAAACAACAAGAACAAACCCCTGTTTCCTCCCCCCTCCCCATGCTTGCCACCCCGCCCTCTCCCACTTTCTGGCCCTGGCATTCCCCTACACTGGGGCACAGAATCTTCACAGGGCCAAGGACCTCTCCACCCATTGATGATCGACTTTGCATTCCTCTACTATACACATGCTGCCAGAACAATCAGTCCCACCATGTGTACTCCTTGGTTGGTGATTGAGTCCCTGGGAGCTCTGAGGGTACTAGTTAGTTCATATTGTTGTTCGTCCTAAGGTGTGTACTGCAGTTTCTTTACCCATTCACCTGTCAAGATACACTTAAGTATTTTTATATCTTGGTTATTGTAAATAATATTGTTCTCAATATGAGAACAAAATAATTGATTTGGGCAATGAATTAATATGTTTTTACAATACAGACACAAGAGAAATTGTTGCAGTATCTAATTGTTCTGGCTGTGTTTCTAGAGGACCTTCTCTATTCATTTTCATAGTGAAAATACTACTTCCTATTTCCAACAACATAGTAGAACTCCTCTTTGCTCCATAGTCCGTTCTCCAAAAATCACAATCTCTTGTATTTTTAGTAATCAAGACTCTAGAAAATGTGAGCTGATAGTTTATAATTTAGAGTAATATCGCTCTAATGATTTGTTAAAGAGAATACCTTTTCATATATCTGTCAGTTGTATGGTTTCTTGAAGAAATATCTATTCATACACTTAATTATTTATTATGTGAGTAATTTGTAGGATATTTTGTTTTCTAGATATTGATTCGGAAGAGTTACTATAATAATTTGAATATTCATCAAATATAGATTTATATTATAATATATAAAATAATATGATTTGAACAATAAAAATAAATATATATACACACGTATATTTATCTATCTACATTTACATATGGTACAAGTCTTTAAAATGATAGATAAAACATTGTAATTCATGTAACTGAATGAAGGAAAGAAAACCCTTTAACTGTGTCCACATAAATATCATAGTAAATAAATCTTAAAATAATCAAACAAATTCATATATGGAAAAATTGATGATTTGTTATAGATTTTTCTATTAAGAAAATTTAATCAATAGTTGATATTCTTATATTTAAAGAAAACCTCTAAATCTTATATAGTTTAGAATCTTAACTTCAGATGCAGTGAACTATGTGACCACTCTGAAATTCATGTGTTAAAAATATTACTCATGATAGTGTAATCTATTGAACAGAAAGAAATATGTCAGTATGTGACTGAGTCTGTACTTGAGTTATTATAAAGCTGTTGCTCATCTCAACCTCAAAGTGTCCCTGGCTTTACGTCCCAAACTCTAGGATTATAGATGCAGATCATAACATTCAGGTTGACATGCTAAGACCTTCATTAGGTGACAGACACTACATGGTAATTATATTGTGTAGTATACCTTTTAGAGCAGAATAACATAGTACTTTGAGAATTCCCGTTAGTGTCCATAGGTTCTTTCTTTTATCAGTTTTTTTGCCAGAGGCCAGAAAGATTGAGCTGATAAACCCTGGCTTTCTGCCATCAGATTGTAAATTCCATAATCCTTATTTTATTACACGGTATTTGGCTTCACGTTATAAAGTTGGAAAATAAGCTAATATAAGCCTCATATAAGTTTAACTGGTGAATTCTACTTAATGTTTGTAGAATAAATTATATAACTGGATGCTTATATCTTTAATATAACAAAGGAGAAAGAATTCTAGTTATCTCTTATGAGAATAGCACCATCCTAATAATAAGAGTAGGTAATGATGTACAAAAATAAATCTAAAGACCATTATCTTCATGAAACCACAATGTACAGTATATTTTGCAATCAAATCCAACAAGTACAAAATAGATGTACTCTATAAAGTGCTATTATCTATTTACTCAGTGCCGGTTCAGTTATTGTTTGAGTGCTTTTGAAATGTATTTTTGAATGTTTGCCAGTTTTAGTGTTCTAGATTACTTTGTATAACTCTGGGAATGATCTGATTTTATTAAATTCTTCAGTTTTCCTAACATGATGAATGTTATAATTTCCTACAATGCACAGATACTTGGAGTTTGGGATCATTATACTTTTAATGCTACTGTCATTTTAAAAATCCATATGTTTTTCCAGAAGATAAATTGTTTCATTTGTTATTTAGCAATTAAAAGTATTTAATATCAAAACTCAAGATATACAATTCAATTTATTCCATAGTTCAAAATTTATACATTCAGCTTCTCATTGCCTAAAACTTGTATTAATATTATCAAAAGTAGTAGAAAATTATTTATAGATAATATCAAGACAATTTAAAACCAGGAGGTATAAACAAGTGTGTCTCATCAGCCCTATATAATGGAAGATCTGTGACACAGAAATATGGTTCTCTATTTTGGGTATCAGTAAATGTTCCTAGGCCCTTGGGCATGTTCCTCATCACAGGAAATCTCCTAGTTAGTGACATTTTTACTTAAAGTTGAGAAATATGTGTTTCTTCTTTGACTTAATTAAGTTTCTCAGTTCCCAAAATGTCAGGTAAACATGTCAGTGCTTACTTTCAAAATGAGATATTACGGCTTGTAGATCAAGTTCAAAACAAAAGCAAGCAAACAAACACAAAATAAAACAACTCAAAACTGAACAATCAAGGGCAAAGAGAATAAGTGCTCAGCGGGTAATAATAACCTATAAATAAGAAGATTTGGAAGAAATGCTGTCACAATCCCAGAGAACAATAGGGTGACTGGTTTTGAATAATATTCTTATAGGCTTATTTAGGGCCATACATACATAAATAAGATCTTTGACCTGCATAGTGTAAATCCTGAAATTTTCTATAGCATGGCATAAAGGAGGAAGGTTAGGAGATATTTGCCTAATGTAATTTATAATACTTCTATGTATTACAATATGCTTATGATAATGAACTAACATAAAATTTTTATTTCTTTAAGTACTCTTCCATCACTAAAAGTATACAAAATTCTATCTGAATTTTAATAATGTAATATATGAGATAATTTGTTAGTATGTGACATTGTAAAAACTAATATTATCTAAAAATAATATCTATATAAACATATACATGCAAAACTAAAACATAATAAATTCAAATATAAAACTAGTAGAGATTCTGATTTGGTAAAAATAAAGAATATTAATGTGGGAAGATTATTGTTATTATTTGTATTCATTTAAAAAATACAAAAAATATGTTACCAAGTGCACACCACATCTAAACTACTGTCTTAGGGTTTCTATACATGTGAAGATAAGCCATGACCATAGAAACTATTATAAAGAACAATATTTCATTGAGGCTGGTTTACAGATTCAGATGTTTACTCCACTATCATCATAAGGGGAAACATGGTGGCACAAAAGAAATCATCCTACTGGAGAAGAAAACAAAATGTCCACATCTGAATCAGTAGGCAACAAGGAGAGAGAGAGAGAGAGAGAGAGAGAGAGAGACTGGGCTTGGTTTGAGCATTTGAAACATCAAAGACCACCCCAGGGACAGAATTCCTTCATCAAGGTCACACCCATTCCAATAATTAAATACATTTCTATGGTGAGTAACATTTGAAACCTATTTTCATGGCTTTATAAATTTTTATAAATTTATTTTAGTGTAATATCTATTCAAATATTTTGTCTTTTATTTTCATGATTTTCTAATTACAGAACTTGAAGAATTCATTATATATTGGAGACAACTCTATTTCCAGATGTGTGGATAATATTTCCTTTATCCACTGTACCTTGTCTTTTCCTTAACAGGGGCTAAGGAAATTATCAACATTATGAAGTTGAAATTACAGTCTTCTTATACATGTTTATCTATTATGGGAATAATTTTCTTGTTATAAGTAAAAAAGTGCAGAAAATTTTTAAAAGTGAAGAAATAAATGTACTACAAACTACATTTTTAATGCAATTTTATCTCTTTCTTTTTTTATTTTATTTTTTTTATTGAATATTTTCTTTATTTAAATGTAAATTTCTCCTTTCCCAGTTTCCCCTCCAAAAAATAAAGGAACAAACAAAAACAACAAAAACAAACCCCTGTTGCCTGCCCCCTCCCCATGCCTGCCACCCCACTCTCTCCCAATTATTGGTCCTGGCATTCCCCTACACTGGGGCACAGAACCTTCACAGGGCTGAGGTCCTCTTCTATTGATGATCGAATTTGCAATCCTCTACTATACATATGCTGCCAGAACAATCAGAACCCCCCATGTGCAGTACTTGGTTGGTGGTTGAGACCCTGGGAGCTCTGAGGGTACTAGTTAGTTCATATTGTTGTTCATCCTAAGGGGCTGCAAAACCCTCAGCTCCATAGGTCCTTTCTCTAACTCCTTCATTGAGGACCCTGTACTCAGTTTAATGGGTGGCTGTGAGCCTCTACATCTGTATTAGTCAGGTACTATCAGAGCCTCTCAGGAGATAGCTATATTTAGGCTGGCTTGCCCTTCCTTCAGTCTCTGCTCCATAGTTAATCTCTGCAACTCCTTCTGTGCGTATTTGGTTCCCCATTTTAAGAAGGAACGCAATGTCCACCTTTTGGTCTTCCTTCTTCTTGAGTTCCTTGTGGTTTGTGGGTTGTTCTTCCTATATTCCTAACTTCTGCACTAATAACCACTTATCAGAGAGTGCATACCGTGTTTGTTCTTTTGTGATTGGGTTACCTCACTCAGGATGATATTCTCCAGATCCAACCATCTACCTAAGAATTTCATAAATTTATTGTTTTTAAGAGCCAATTAGTACTCCATTGTGTAGATGTACCACAATTTCTGTATCCATTCCTCTGTTGAGGGACATCTGGGTTGTTTCAAGGTTCTGGCTATTATAAATAAGGCTGCTATGAACATGGTGGAGCATGTGTCCTTCTTACATGTTGCAGTATCTTTTGGGTATATGCCCAAGAGTGGTATAGGTATGTCCTCCAGTAGAACTATGTCCAATTTCCAGAGGAACTGCCAAACTGATTTCCAGAGTGGTTGTACCA
>NW_022196891.1:42120999-42121625 GCF_008632895.1 Mastomys coucha | reverse complement strand
ATACCTTTGATGAATATAAAGTGTCCCTCCTTATCTTTTTTGATCACTTTAGGGTGAAAGTCGATTTTGTTTGATATTAGAATGGCGACTCCAGCTTTTTTCTTGGGGCCATTGGCTTGGAGAATTGTGTTCCAGCCATTTATTCTGAGGTAGTGTCTGTCTTTGTCACTGAGGTGGGTTTTCTATATGCAGCAAAACGTTGGGTCCTGTTTACGTACCCAATCTGATAGTCTATGTCTTTTTATTGGAGAATTGAGTCCACTGATATTAATAGATATTAAGGAAAAGTAGTTGTTGCTTCCTGTTATTTTTGTAGTTAGAGCTGGCATTCCATTCATGTAGTTATCTTCTTTTAGTTTTGTTGGAAGATTACATTTTTGCTTTTCAGGGATGTAATTCCCCTTCTTATGTTGGAGTTTTCCATTTATTACTCTTTGAAGGGCTGGATTAGTGGAAATATATTGTGTGAATTTGGTTTTGTCATGGAATACTTTGGTTTCTCCATGGTGATTGAGAGTTTTGCTGGGTATAGTAGTCTGGGCTGGCATTTGTGTTCTCTTTAGGGTCTATATGACATCTGTCCAGGATCTTCTAGCTTTCATAGTCTCTGGTGAGAAGTCTGGTGT
>NW_022196891.1:42117691-42120480 GCF_008632895.1 Mastomys coucha | reverse complement strand
TTTGACTGTTCTCTCAATGTTGTCTATGTTATCTTCTGCCCCTGAGAATCTCTCTTCTATCTCTTGTAATCTGTTAGTGATGCTTGCATCTATGTTTCCCGACTTCTTTCCTAAGATTTCCAATTCCAGAGTTGTCTCTTTTTGTGATTTCTTTATGGTTTCAACTTCCATTTTTAGGTCCTGGATTGTTTTACTCAATTCCTTCACCTGTTTGGGTTTTCCTGCAATTCCTTAAGGGATTTTTGAGTTTGCTCTTTAAGTGCTTCTACTTGTTTACTTGTGATCTCCTGTAATTCTTTATGGGATTTTTTTGTTTTCTCTTTAAGGGCTTGTACCTCTTTACCTGTATTCTCCTGTATTTCTTTAAGGGAGTTATTCATCTGCTTCTTAAGTTCCTCTATCAGCATTGTGAGATATGATTTTAGATCCAATTCTTGCTTTTCCAGTGTTTTGGGATATCCAGGACTTGCTGCAGTGGGAGTACTAGGTTCTGATGAAGCCAAGTAGTCTTGGTTTCTGTTGGTAGGATTCTTGCATTTGCCTTTCGCCATCTCTTGATTTTTGTTGTTAGGTGTTCTTGTTGTGTCTGACTAGAGCTTGTCCTGTCCCTGCCACCCTGCAAGTCCCCTGAGACTCGTGGGGCCTATGTCTCCCCAGCTGGCTGCTCCCTTCTTAGAACCTCACCAGAGAGAAAATGGCGGCTCTCACCTGAATCTCTGGGTTAAGGTCTTCCCTGGAGTTTGACCCTCCACTTGCAGGGAAGGGACAGAGAAGGATGCTGATCCACCTTTGTCACTCAGGAGCTGAGAGGATCCTGTCCCTGCCACCCTGAAAGTCTCCTGAGACTTGTGGGGCCTGTGCCTTCTGGCTGGCTGCTCCCGTCTTAGAAACTCACTGGAGAGAAAATGGAGGCTCTCACCTGAGTCTCTGGGTTAAGGCGCTCCCTGGAGGTTGGCAGGGAAGGGGCAGAGAAGGTCGCTGATCCACCTCTGTCACTTGGAAGCTGAGAGGATCCTGTCCCTGTCACCCGCAACTCCCCTGTGACTCATGGGGCCTGTGCCTCCAGGCTGGCTGCTCCAGTCTTAGAAACTCCATGTCTTCTTACTAGTAAAAATGATCTGATACTACCATTTTCTTTAAAACACACTCATTTTCCCAAACTTTCTGATAGTTTGTTGCGTCATCTTCATTACTTTCACCTTTTTTCCCTTAGTTTTCTATTGTGTGGATGTTCACAGATTCTCCTTTTGAAGGTATTACAACCAGCAGGTTTCCCATGCTTCAGTGGATGGTTCCACACCCATGCACAAATGGACAGTATTAACTGTTCCTAGTAGTTTATGAAAAAAAAATCATGAACTTGGGAGAGAGCATATTCAGAAGATATTGAAGTGAGTTTGGGCAGTGACTTTACTGGGGAAACAATAATAACATATTCTATATTTTTATAAATTTGCAAGAATGCAGAAAGTAATTTTCAAAGAAAAATATTCTTCCAGTAGTTAATTGAAGTTCATCTGGTATTGGGGAAGAGCAATCATATGAAGTGTCTCATGATTTCATAATTGGTTAGAGATTTAAGCCAAAGTTACATTATATACATTGATGTACTTTCCTATGGAAATTCACAAATATTTAGAGGAGGACTAATTTTATTATGAATTTTTTAACAAGGTCACTTCTATTTAAGATAGTACTATAATATTTTGTGTCCTAAGCTTTATTTTAATTTGAGAATTAATAAAAGCATTGTTATGTCTCAAGTATTTTATTACAACTATCTGTTAATCTGATCTGGACTTGTGCTTGTGTAAAATTCTGGGTGTGTAAAGTTATGCAGCTTTGCAGATATTTTCCTTGTGCCATCTGTGCCCTTTGGGAGGAAGTCTAACTTATTCCATATGCAGCCAATTAGCAGGACAAAGATGCCAGCAAACCCTCTTAATTTAAGGAAATGGCTGCCCCCTTTCTTCTCCTTTTCTTCTCTTCACTGGCTGATATTTATTCACTACAGTCTCTATAACTTTCTTTTTGTAGTGTAGATATTCATATTAATAAAACTAAATACCTAGGAAGCGTTCCATATTTATTTTAATTATATATTCCTGTGTGTGTGTGTGTGTGTGTGTGTGTGTGTGTGTGTGTGTGTGTGCGTGTTTGCATGTGAGACATGTATGCTAGCGCCTCCACATGGGGTCCAGTAGAGAAAGTTCAATTTCCTAGATATGGAATTATAGGTGATTGCTAGGAACCCATATCAAGTCCTACATCCAAACTCAAGTCTTTTGGAAGAACAAGAAAAGATGTCAACCTTTGCAATATCTCTCCAGTCTCATACACTAAAGCTTTTTCTTTAAGAAATTTTCTTTATTTACATTTCAAATGTTATTGGTTTCCCCTCCAAAAATCCCCTATCCCATCCCCCCTTCCCCTGCTCACCAACCCACCTATTCCAGCTTCCCTGTCCTTGCATTCCCCTACACTGGAGCAATGAGCCTTCACAGGACAAAGGACCTCTCCTCCCATTGATGTACAACAAGGCCAATCTCTACAAGGTCATCTGCTACATATATAGCTGGAGCTATTGGTCCCTCTATGTGTATTCTTTGGTTGGTGGTTTAGTCCCTGGGAGCTCTGAAAGTACTGGCTTATCCATTAGTTTTTTGAGGTAATCCATTACAATAGAGAAACTAACATATTTTAAATATACAGAGTTAAAAACAATTCAGTGAACTCAAAGATCACAATCAGACCCCTCTATGTGCAGTCAAGCAGCATGTGTATGGTAG
>NW_022196891.1:42094469-42117414 GCF_008632895.1 Mastomys coucha | reverse complement strand
AAAAAAAAAAAGATCACAATCACATCGTGGAATTTATTATTGATTTGACTCTCATTTCCACAAAATTTGGAGAAGCTCAACTAAAAACCAAAGAGTAATTTTATTGTTTTGTCCACTCATTTTTATAGTAGAGGTAAACTTCACACATTCACAAATTTCTGTTGTTATAATTCTCAAATGTTTTTTAAAGGTGTCACAAGAAGGTAACAGCATAATGCTATAAACATTTTACTTATGACTTATGAAGTCAAACTTAGTTCATTTACACTGAATAATTAGAACAAGGAATCAGTTAAAATTAGTTCAAGGAAAATAATCATCACAGAAGAGGAGCAATCAGGAATCAAATCCATTCTCATAAGCTGCTGTGAAATGATTTGAACTGAATTAGGAAACCAATAGATACAGAAGACTTGAATCAAAGTCAAAATAAAAACCTACATTAAAAAATGGGAAATTACAAAATGATCCAATATGATAAAAAAAATAAGTATACTTTGTATATATTCTCTCTCTTTGTATATGTATTGTATAATATACACACACATATATAGTCATACAAAGCATACAAGTACACTGAGTCTGTTTTGTGTTAAGCATCTGTCACTGGGCATAATGCCTGTCCTGGAGTTCAGTTGATATATTCAGTGTCACTCCTTTGGGAAACATTAATTTTCTTCTTTACTAGGCATCAGTTGCAAATGACTTCTTGGTTAGTGATAAGACTTTGTTTAATTTACCCTTCTCCATGGGATGCTATCTCCTTTGAACTTGTGCTTCTCCTTTAAGTTATTGGTATATCAATCTTGTTGTACCCTAAAGAAACTCTTTCTTTGGAGGCATTAAGAACATCTGGCCCTTCCAAACTTTCTGTCCTGTCTTTCAAATTGATCCCCGAGCATTGAGGAAGGAAGTTTGATAATTGCATCCCATTAAGCCTGCTCCAATATTTCTCAATCTCTGACTGTTGTATAATAAGATCTGGCTCTGTGTTCATTCTAATCTATTAAAGAAGAAGCTTCTCTAATAAGGCAGATGTTGACAGCTATTTTTCTCTATTAGTATAGCAAAATATTATTAGGGGTTTTCTATCTTCCTTTAGCATAGTAATAATAAGTTTTCTGGTAGCATCCATTACCTAGCTAGACCCAGGTTCTTGGCCATTTTATCAGTGCCAGGTCTGTCCTCCATCTCATCCCCATGACTCTTAAATGCAATCACAAATTGATTAGTTACTTCCAACATCAATGCCATTATTGTATCATTGTATCTTTCAGGGAGGTTGCAGTTGTCACATGGTCACATGGTTGTGCATGAATATTTAGGATGACTTTTCTTCTCTGGAACTTTCTTTACACAGTAACTACCAGTACCATGAACACATTTCAGAATGGGAAAAGCTACCATTTAGGCATGAGTTCAATTTCTTCATGTTCAAAGACATCAATACATGATGTAGTCAGAGATTATAATAGCTTTTGTGGCATAAGTCATGGAATTAGTACATACACAAATTCAGGCTAATTTTATAACTTTCATTATTGAAAGTCCAACAATAGAATTTTTGCAGAGCAATTGCTAGTGTTTGCACAAGTTGAAGCTTCATCTCTATATAAAAGTTTTTAATCTCAGATCTGAAATTTCTAATATATTGTTATTTCACTTCAACCCCATCAATATTCCTTGGTGTCATCTGCAGATACCTCAAAATATTTCTAAAGAGTACTATGAGACAACCAAAGTCAAGAAGATTCTAGGGATGTTAATTTTCTAGTGGTATCCTAGATGAACCCTTGGTAGTTATATGTATTAGGTGCAACTAAGGTGAATTGAGTTTAAATATTGATGAGCAAAGATTTACTGATATTAATTCATTCATTAGTTGGTTGATTAATTTGCTGATACTGATTCATTAATTATTTGAGAAAATGTATATCATTAAAATAAAATAATATGCACATAGTATGGGTAACATGAACAAAATATTTTTTCTAAATACAGTCAGTATAAACTTATTTTAAGGGATATTTGATACTAAAAGTAAAACAATAAGAAGTGAAATGTGATAGGAACAAAAAGAAACTTGAGAACAAACATTTTCAAACTCTAGCAATCATGAGTAATCTTAGCTCTTCTCTTAAAAATTAGCCATTATAAAATTGGATTAATATAAATCTACACTTCTTTAAGAGTATGATCCCAAGTAGGTAGTCTATGCTCCAGTGGAAGTCCACACATCCAAGAGTATCCAAACAGCACAAATTATACCTTAAGGGTTTATACTAAGACAAAAACAAACAAAACTTAGGTTATAAACAGCTTTCCCTGGGCTGTGGTTATAAACCCTTAAGATTAGAATTAACAAAAAGAATAATGGTATCTACATGATGACTACATCTGAGTTATTGGTTAGGAAGGCACCAGAGTCACCCAAAACATCATAGACTTTTGACATTGCTCTTGGTATTCCCATATAACTAGATGGTAAGACCCTATTGATGAAAACATCGATCATTTCACTTTTTAATGCAGGAAATGGGCCGCAATCTGACCAGGAACCTCTCTATATACTATCCTACATAGCATCAGAAGGTAGTTCACAGACTGCTGAGAAAACAAAGACACACATGACTGCAAGTAGTACTGGGTCCTAAAGTCTTTAACACCAGCTGGCTGATGCAGCTGTCAAGGAATACAAATTTAACAATGGTGTGATGATGATTATAAGAGTAACCAACTAATTTTGAATTTCATATAAGGCAAGCTCCAGGGAAAATATTTCATGTCTGATCTTTGGTCAAAAGTAAAGTGATGTGAAGAACAGAGGGCCTATGAGGAAACCCAACCCACTGTTGTTTTGCTATTTTTGTTGCTTTTCTTGTGGTTGTGGATGTGGTTGTTCTTAAATGGTCAAATGTCAAATTGGATTGAAATATTTACATCTATTTGGACTCGATCTAGCTTTTTTCAGAGAAGCTTCTTTATGCAGTGGGAAATGGTAATTGCTGAGACTCATAATTGATCAAAGTGCTAGTTATAAATAACAGTGAGTCTTCAGTTTTGATGTCATCTACAACTACTCCCCCCAACTCCACATCCTAAGTCAAGACACTCTACAGAAGAACTTAGAAAGAGATTGAGAGGAGTACTGAGAGATACTGACTTCTGGATATGGAGTGTTCTGAGGTATATTAACTTAAAGCAGCTGTGGATAAGTAGCATAGTTTTTATGCATACCAATTTACAGCAGTTGTGGATACCTGCACAAAACTGCACATAATATTCCCCATAAAGATTTATACCTAGAGACTCACTCTTGCAAGTACAAAAGATCAACAATGGATTACTCTGATACAATTGTTAGAGAAAGAACAGAAAATCAAGTTAGGAGAGCATAGGTAAAAGATTCAAATCCATGGGACAGGAGGTGGAGTTAAGTTATGGTTTACAAAACAATGATGGGGATCAAAGAATAAATGTCCAGATGTGCTCACATGCTGGGAGAAACAAATATAGTACCAGTGTCTAAAAATATATTATAAAAAGCTCGTGAGCTTTCCAGAGGAAAAAACCCAAAAGCAGAGAGAAAGGTGTAGTGCATGTACTCAGAGGAGGAAAAATACTGGCTGATTTCTAGACCTAATGGCTTTTCATGTTTTGTGTTATAGAATCTTTTGACAACAGGTAAGCTGTAGTCTTTTAGAATGAGAAAAATAGAAACATCTAAGGGATCCCATAATTAACATTAAAGAACAACAAATAAAAACAGCAAATGGAGAATTGAAAAATAATTTAACAAATTGCTGTTATTACCTTCAAAAAATAACTCATCTCATTCGCATAAAACCCTTTAGAAATAAAAAAATTCACCTACTTTTTAACCCATTGTGTTCACAGATTTTTGATTAGAATAACATAGTAAATTTTATAGGACCATTCACTTAATACAAGTAGACATATAAACATCCAGAAAAGATATTGTGGATTATTTACTAGAAAAAAGAATATAGGAAAATACCTAAGGCTGATGTATGAAAACAAAATGTTAAGCCTCTTTAATACATATCAGAACAAAGACGAAAACTATAATGAACTTAAAATGAAAATAGAAAAATAAAAAGTAAAAAAGTAGCTATTCTGTCTTGAAAAATCCTATGCTTACTACCTTAGCCAGCAAAATAATTTCTTAGATTGGAGAAATGGCTCAGTTAGTAATATCATTTGTAATGTGAACATGGGATACCAAATTTCTACCCTGCCCTCCATGTTAAAGGCTAGGCATGCTGACCCATGTACATAGGTGTGGAACATCATTCATCAAAGAACCTTCTTTCTGGTACACATGGAGACTGTTCCAGAGAGCCTTTGTGTTAGGATTCCTATTGTTGCAATGAAAACACCAGGACCAAAATGCACAGGTAGTGTAGACAGAAGTAGAAAGGATCCTGTGCTGGACGCCCTGACCCTTCTGAGGCCTGTGCCTCCCAATTGGTTTCAGCTTAAAAAGTCACCAGAAAGAGAGAAAATGGTTATCTCACCTGAGTCCCTGGGTTAGAGCACTCCCTGGAGGCAAGCTCTCTGCTTGCAGGGAAGGGGCAGAGAGGGCTGTGGATCAGCTGCCCCTCCTAGGTGTGGATGGAGGTAGAAAGGATTCAGTGCCCACTGCCCTGCCACTTCTGAGGCCTGTGCCTCCTAGCTGGTCTTGAGTCCCTGGGTCAGAGCATTCCCTGGAGAGACTGCTCCACCTGAGAATCCTTCCCATATTCAGTCGATCAAAACCAGACACTATTGTGGATGCCAGCAAGTGATGGCTGACAGGAGCCTAATATAACTGTCTCCTGAGAGGCTCTGACAGTACCTGACTAATACAGAAGTAGAAGCTCACAGCCATCCATTGGACAGAGTACTGGGGCTCCACTGAAGGAGCTAGAGAAAGGACTCGAGCTGACAGGCTTGCAATCCCTTAGGACGAACAACAATATGAATTAACTAGTACCCTCAGAGCTCCCAGGGACTAAACCACCAACCAAAGAGTACACATAGTGGGACTCATGGCTCCACTGCATATGTATAGCAGAGGATGACCAAGTTGGTCATCAATGGGAGGAGAGGCCCTTGGCCCTGTGAAGGTTCTATGCCCCAGTGTAGGGGAATGCCAGAGCCAGTAAACAGGAAGGTGTAGGATGGTGAGCAGGGAGAAGGAGGAGGGAACAGGGGTTTGGTTTTGTTTTTTGTTTTTGTTTTCTTATTCTATTTTATTTTATTTTTTCGGAATGGAACCTGGGAAAGGAGATATTGTATAACATGTAAATAAAGAAAACATCTAATTAAAAAAAAAGGAAAATAACAGCACAGTTGGTTAGAAATGGGTTTTATTGAGCTTTTACATCCATATCCACATCAGTGTTGATTACCAGAGAAAGGCAGGAGAAGAAATCAAGCAGGACTGGAATCTGGAAGCAAGGGCCGATGCAGAGGCCACGTATGGTACTCTGCTTATTGTCTTGTTTCACATGCCTTGATCAGCCTATTTTTTGTTCTTGTTTGTTTGCTTGCTTGCTTGAATCCAGGACCACCCCAGCAATGGTACAGCCACAAAGGTCTGAGTATCCCTCCATTGATCACTAATTGAGAAAATGCCTTAAAGCTGGATCTCATAGAGGGCTTAAAACAGATAAAAATACAAAAAAAAACTATAGTTGTCTCTATAGCCCCAACTGATATGGTTCCACCACAAACCCTACACTTAAAGCTCAGAAATCTCAGAAGTAGGGGTTGATAGATTGTGAGAACCAGAACACGATGTTTGCTGGTGCAAGATATGTCTCCTACATGACAGGAGTACGTCACCAAGGAAACCTCAGCAATCTGCTGGTGTAAACAAGATCTACATAAAGAGATCATACTAGCATAGATGTAGAAATTTACAGGGCCCCATGGCTAGAAGAAGTAATACAGGCAAGCAAAAGCTGCTCAGAAAGAGAGAATTAGAACCAGCTATCTCTCAGGACATGCTCCCTGATAAGTTATCCTGCTTCAAATAGTCAAACATAATTATATGTACATAGGAACAATACTAAATATCTACTTTGTTTTTATATAATATGTGTGTGTGTGTGTGTTATGTGTGTGTGTACATGTATGTGTATATGCATATAGAGTACACAGGAACTTGAGAAAGATTTAAGGACAGAGAAGAGTTTGGGGAGGAGAAATGGCATTTACGGAGTGTTGATTTGTGAATACAAATCTCAAAAAAGAAATTAATCTATTTTATCTCAAACAAACAAACAAACAAAAAATACAAACAAACATGATCCATGAATGGCTGTACAAGTGTTTACAGCTGCAGTCCCATTGTCAGGGTGGGAGGTTGGTATCAGTAGAACTAAGAGACTGCATCAGCCTTGTTACTCCAGTTTCAAAACTATATCCTCCCCAGAAGGAATGAAGCAACTGTCAACAAAACAGGACATTCAACAAATCCTTCTGACCTATGTGTTACACAGGCATATATATATCAACATGCATATAAAACAAATTCACATACATGCACCTTATATAGAAAAAAAACCAAGATATTCTTCAGTACAAACCATGCATTGTTTGCCTAAAAAGAGGAAGTTTCATGTTGTAGCATAAAAAAATATGATCAAATAATGTTAATCTTAAAACATAGCTAAATTTATAAAATGGCAAAATATTGAACTTAAAATAAAATTTAATGTCATGTACATTTAATTAATCAACAATTTTCTAATGACAGAGTCAAGTAGGAGGAGACATTACTTCTGTTGTGTATCCAGTATTGACCAGCCCAAGCTTTAATGGGACCATTAAAGTTAACATTAATAGTTCCAATCCAGCATTCACATAGGTGAACCTAGATAAACAAAGTCCGAACTTCTTCACAAAAGCAAATCAAATGTCATGAATCTGGGTAAAGGGCTGGAAGGGAAAATAGGTATTGATAAGGATGGATAAGAGAAGTTGGAGGAAGTAAATCAAAAATGTGTGTGTATATGTATGTGTTTAAACTCATCAAAGAAAAACTATCAAAAATGAAACAAATCAAAATATATTGATAGAAATAAATTTCAAATGTGAAACTTTAAAGATATGTCTATTTTGAATATAAAATTCCATATTTTTTATTTTCATACTAACCCATGTATCCTTCCTTGCTCTCTTCTAAAAACATGGCCTTTCTGTCATTTTTCTTCATTAATTATTGTGACATGCATCTCTTGCCTGTTGTCATTGTTCAGATCACTTTTAGGTTGTCATATTGGAGGAACAACCAACCATAATGCAAACCTGTAGAGCTTAGTTTCAGAAGTTATATTTACAAAACACCTCCTGCACCTAAGAATCAGGGATCACAGCAGAAGAGGTGGTAGAAGAAAAAGTGGTAAGAGCCAGAGGAACAGGTTGTTTACTGTGATGGTGAGTTATCTGGATACAGCAGAAGATATGCAACTTCTCAAGTTAAAAAAAAAGTAGGATTTTTATTGTGAGGAAATTTTTAAAAAACTTGAAGAGATAGCTTGTCCCTCAGGAGTTCTGACACGCCCAGGCTCACAGGAGAGTCCAGCACTACCACCCCAATATCTGGCTTCATTGTGACCCACCTGGGGCTGAGAAAAAGCAAGAACTGCAGCTCAGCCAGGAACATACCATCTTTGCAGTTTGCATTTGTGCCTGGGAATGGACTCTGTGCTCCAACTCTCCCCACCCTAATCAAACCTAGAGACAGCGAGACCCCAAGAAGTTCTGACACACTGAGGCTCACAGGCTTACAGGAAGGACAAGCTCCAGTCAGAGACAGGAAGGCCAACTAAGCCTAGAAATAACCAGATGGTGAGAGGCAAGCAAGCACAAGAACATAAGCAACAGAACTCAATGTTACTTCCCCCCCACCAGAACCCAGTTCTCCCTCCACAGCAAGCCCTAGATACCAAGACATATACATAAAGCAAAACTCTGATCTAAAATTCCATTTCATGATGACAATAGAGGACTTTAAGAAGGTCATAAATAGGGCTGGAGATATGGCTCAGTGGTTAAGAGCACTGACTGCTCTTATAAAGGTCCTGAGTTCAAGTCCCTGCAACCACATGGTGGCTCACAACCATCCATAGCGGGATCTGACTCCCTCTTCAGGAGTGTCTGAAGACAGCTACAATGTACTTACATATATTAAATAAATAAATCTTTTTTAAAGAAGATCATAAATAACACCATTAAATAATACAGGAGAACACAGGTAAACAGGAAACAGCCTTTAAAGAGGAAATACATAAATTCTTTAAAGAAACACATGACAATACAAGCAAAAAGGTGAAGGAATTGAACAAAACCATCCAGGATACAAAAATGTAAATAGAAATAATAAATTAATCACAAATGGAGACAACTTGGAGATGGAAAACTTAGGAAAGAGATCAGGAGTCATAGATGCAAGCATCACCAACAGAATACAAGAAACAGACGAGAGAATCTCAGGTACAGAATATAGAATATAGAAACATTAACACAACCAAGAAAATGCAAAATGCAAAAGGCTCCTAACCCAAACATTCAGGAAATCCAGGACACAAAGAAAAGGCTAAACCTAAGACATGTAGGTGTGGAAGAGAGAGAAGATTCCAAACTCAAAGGACCAGTAAACACCTTCAAAAAAAATTATAGAAGAAAACTTTCCTAACCTAAAGAAAGAGATGCCTATAAGTGTACTAGAAGCCCCCAGAACTCCAAATAGATTGGACAGGAATAGAAATTCTTCTATTCACATAATAATAAAAAAGTCAAATGCAAAGAACAAAGAAAGAATATTAAAAGCAGTAAAGGGGAAAGGTCAAGTAACAAAGGCAGACCTGTCAAAATTACATCAGACATCTCAACAGAGATACTAAAAGTCAGAAGATCTTGGGCAGATGTCATATAGACACTAAGGGATCACAAATGCAAGCTCAGGCTACAATACCCAATAAAACTCTCATTACCTTAGATGGAAAAACCAAGATATTCCATAACAAAACCAAATTTAAACAATGTGTTTCCACAAATCCAGCTCTAAAAATGATAATAGAAGGAAAATCCAACACAAAGAATGAAACTTCTGTTGCTTTTTCTTGGGTGTAGTTTCTTCTTTCATTTTTCTTTTTCTAGACAGGCTTTCTCCTTATAGCACTGGCTGTCCTGTAGACCAGGCTGGTCTGGAACTCAAGAGTTCTCCTGCCTTTGCCTTCCAAGTGCTGGGATTAAAGGTGTGGGACACAACCACCTTGCTAAAAGGATACATTTTGATACCATATCTAAGACATAGAATATAATTTTGCAAATATAAAACTTGAAAATTTTTATTTATTTCTAAGTTCTCTTCTTATGAAAATAAAACCTGCCCTTTAATAATTTGGTAGAGATGATAAAAAGTTAGCCTTTATGGAGCTGTCTTAGTCAGGGCTTCTATTCCTGCACAAGCATCATGACCAAGAAGCAAGTTGGGGAGGAAAGGGTTTATTTAGCTTACTTCCACATTGCTGTTGATCACCAGAGGATGTCAGGACTGGAACTCAAGCAAGTCAGGAAGCAGGAGCTGATGCAGAGGCCATGGAGAGGTGTTCCTTGCTGGCTTGCTACTCCAGGCTTGCTCAGCCTGCTTTCTTATAGAACCCAAGACTTCCAGCCCACAAGGGGCCCTACCCTCTTGATTACTAATTGAGAAAATTCCCCACAGCTGAACCTCATGGAGGCACTTCCCCAACTGAAGCTCCCTTCTCTGTGATAACTCCAGCCTGTGTCAAGTTGACACACAAAGCAGCCAGTACAGGAGCAAAGGTCATTATTTTTAAAACATTGTAAAGACTGATAACTATTTAGTCTGTAACCAATTCCATTACCAATATCAAAGAGACAAACTATGAAGATTGAGAGATAGCATGGAAATGTGTAATGCAAAACTTTTGTAAGACAATGTGCTTCTCTGAATACCAGCAAATAAAGAGCAAAAAAAAAAAAAAAAAACCTGACAAAATGCCTTTTTCATAATTTTCATAACTTTGACCTGAGTTTCTAATTGAGACTGAAGGTAGGTATATTTTTGATAGGGTAGATTATTTTGAGAAGAGTATGAAACAACTCACTTTAAAGTATTAGGTTTAGGCTATTGAGCTACCATGGTATAGTTGCCTAGTTATAGAATTCCCTCTATAAGGTCATATTTTCTGTAAAGGAAATGATTGGGACTTATTGCTGCTATCTGTGAATCTGTAATTCTTACATGGAACCACTTCTTTAAAACGTGTAAGAAGAAGGAAGACCAAAGTGTGGATACTTCATTCCTCCTTAAAAGGGGGAACAAAATACCCATGGAAGGAGTTGTGGAGACAAACTATGGAGCAGAGACTAAAGGAAGGACAATTCAGAAATTGCTCAACTTGGGAATGCTTCCCTTATTCAGTCATCAAATCTAGACGCTATTGTGGATGCCAACAAGTGCTGGCTCAGAGGAGCTTGATATAGTTGTCTCCTGAGAGGCTCTGACAGTACCCGACTAATACAAAAGTAGAGGCTCACAGCCATCCATTGGACTGAGTACAGGGTCCCCAACTGAAGGAGCTAGAGAAAGGACCCAAGGAGCTGACAGGTTTGCAGCCCCTTAGGACAAACAACAATATGAACTAACTAGTACCTTCAGAGCTCCCAGGGACTAAACCACCAACCAAACAGTACAGATGGTGGGGACTCATGGCTCCAGCAGCACGTGTATAGTAGAGGATGGCCAAGTCATCAATGGGAGGAGAGTTCATCAATGGGAGGAGAGGCCCTTGGCCCTCTGAAGGTTCTATGCCCCAGTGCAGGGGAATGCCAGGGCCAGTAGGCAGGAGTGGGTGGGGTGGTGGTCAGGAAGAGAGGGGAGGGAACAGGAGTTTGTTTTAGTTTTTGGGTTTTTTTAATTTAACTTTATTTTATTTTATTTTTTTCAGTTTTTGGGTTTTTTTTTGTTGTTGTTGTTGTTTTTTGTTTTGTTTTTGGAGGGGAACCTGGGAAAGGAGATATTATAAATAAAGAAAACATCTAATAAAAAAAAAACCTGTAAGAAAAGATCACATATACACATACACCCACACCCACACACACCCACACACACACACACACACACACACACACACACACACACACACTTAGCCTTGAGGATCCATATTTTCCAGAGAGCTGGGCCATGTGTTTTTTCTGGAGCATTAATACCACTGAAATAAATCTCTTACCAAAAGGTCAGTTCTTCTCAGTGTTGATTTTGAACCCCAAATTCAATGGCCCTCACAATAAGCCTTTAACTTCAGGCTTTAGTAGGAACACATACATATTTTTTTGTTGAGTAAATACCTCAGTGATTGCAATTAATCTGCATGAAAATGAAGCTGCTCATATTCAGTGTCTTGCTTCTACACATGTCTCTTTGGCATTGTGTCTACCCTGTTGTACACTGAGTGTTGAAAACTGGAAGTAGAAGTTGTTGCACATCTATGTGTCCCAGTGGCTGCCTCTCCCTACAGTTTCTACAAATACTAGTTAAAGTAAAATAAGCATTGAACATGGGGAGCTAAGGCCAGAGGATCACAATTTGAATATTTTTCTAGACTGAAAAGCCTGGTTTCAAAAACCAAACTATAAAATGAGAAGTACATTTTTATAATACAAGTTAAAATATAAATGGCATGGCTTATTTTTTTACAGGGCAATATATGTATGTTATTTTTCACTACAATAAAATATTTGAAATGTGAAATTATATTAAAGTCTTAGCAAATGTTCTTGCAACAAGGTTAAAAACTACTCATAGAGAAATGATTTTTTTTAAGAACTTAATATATCTGCTATTTTGGCCTTATCAGTCATTTAATTGAGAGTTATAATATTAAATTCAATTAAATTTCAGTGTAATTATGAAATAAGATTTCAGAGATTTAAAAAAACTGTTTTCCCAAAGAAATTTTTTAAAAATAGACACATAAATTCTCTGAAACTGATGTAAATGATTATTGCAATTTTACTCTTCAGTACGCTCTCTTGACAAATTGCACAGCAAACAATTGCTACCAATCAGTTTCTGATTTTGAGTCAAGAGCCCTCTGTCAACACAGTCTCTGTAAGGACTATTACAAAGAGCAGCACAAAACACCATTAATACAAGAGGCATGCTAAATAACTTTGGAAGTAGATAAAATACAACAACATGATGACTTTAAAATGTAAAATTATGTACTATGGTTTCAAAACATAATGACTTATCTTTTATTTCCATGTAACTTTTGAATAGAATATATTGCTGGATTTTAATTACCCAGTCTAGGCAGTTTCACTTTATTGACTGCTAAAGTGCTGGGTGGACTCACAGTGGCAGAGAGCTCATCTTGATTAATTTTTTTTTCTTTTCACAGTGTGGTACAGCCTTTGAGAGAAAAGATACAAAACTACATCTACGAGTATTTAGGAGCCATAAATAAGGAGACATGGCACAGCCACCACGGCTTCTGATGAGGTCATAGAGTCATTCATGGGAAGATGAATGAAAGGTCCATTAAAATCAAAACCGATTATGCAGCAAAACAAAGCTTTTAAGAATTTGTATAATGTAGGGGTATCTAATAAAATCAATATCAAGGTCAAGCTAATGTTACTAGGTAGTTCCTTGAATTGTTAATTTCCCACAGTCAGCTGGCCAACATAAGTCTGGGAAAACCCAGTATTCCTACAGTTCTTTAATGTGTTAAAAGCTTGTCATTCAGTGAAAAATGTCTGTTCTTTGGCATCATCTCTCTAGAGACCTACCACTCTCACAAGATCATAGAGTAAGTCACCAAATTTAAATCCAGTATTTTTTTTTCTAGGACATACCTTTTGTCAGGTTTGCATACTTTTTAGCTCATGAATAATGTCTTTAATTTGTGAATGATTTTTCAAAATGAAACAAAACAAAACAAACTGCAGGTGGCATGTGGACTTATAAAGTTTATATGGTTCTTTCAACACCATCAACTTAAAAGTTTTTATATACAGTTTCATGGATGAGGCATTGTATACTAGTGTATTTTAATGAAATGACATTTGAGTATTTAAATATATAGATCATTTACTCATTCATAATTTCATCAGTATCCTTGACAGTGTTTATCAAGAGACTATTATTTGTCCAAGGGCACATGGGACAATGCAGGCAAGTGCTTCTTAACTCTTAATATGTTCAGCTGCTAATAAAAACAGTAAACATAAAATAAGTTAAAAAAACATGTAAATGAGATTTGTAGCCTGCATACATCTATATAAAAATGTATTGTAAAGGAAATTGTCATTAATTGAAAACTAACTGGTCAATACTATGCAGAAGACTGATACAAGCGCACAGCAGAAAAGAGCTCTTCAGTCAATGAACTTTCACTACAGAGCACACTCTACATTAGTGCTCCTAAACATGTGCCAGGAACCAAGAAGACAACAGAAGTGCCAACATAAACGCAAGCAGTTTGCTTTACATGTTTAAATTTTCTTGGCACAACGTTTTAAAGATCAAGAGTTCTTTAATTTTTGTTTTTCATTTTAATTGGAGACTTTTTAAAGGAGTAAAGCATTAGGATGACTATAGAGATGAACTTGAGCTGTGGTTGGGGGGTTTCAGAACAATGCATTAATATTATGGGCAAACAGGGAACATAAAGAACATGATTAGCATTAAGTTATGTGTTTTCTAAATAATCACTAATTTACACATGGTAACAAGTAAGCTTTTTTTTTTTTTTTAAGTGTGGGTATAGAATCTGCCTCTCTTCAGTCAGTTTCTGATTTTGCAAGTCAACCTGATGGTACAATCAAAGGACCAAAAAGACACACTTAAACCTACATCATTAGAGAAGTATTGCATGCAGGAAACACTGCCTGTTATGAGAAACCATATTATTTGCAATGGGGGGATGTTCAGCGATTTAAGTACTTACAGCATAAACAAGAGGACCAGTTTTTGGATCACCAAAACCAAATCAGATGTCAATGGCATATCATTTGCAAGTCAAGCCTCAGAAGTCAACACAGAGAAGCTGTGGGGCAAGCTGTCTAATCAAACTATCTGTATAGGAGTGCTCTAGATTCAATAGAGAAACATTGCCTCAAAGAACAAGGTAGAAGAGCAATCAATGGGGATTCCTGATATCAACCTCACACCTCCATAAGCATGTATGCACACTCACACATGTAAACACATAAAGATATATATATGCATATTGCACTAGTAAATATATATATACATATATGTATTATATGTGTGTGTATGTGTGTGTGTGCATATACACATATATATTATTGGTATAAAAACCCTTTAGAGGAATGGTCGCTAAATAGAAAACTAATGTTAGAAATGAAACAGCCTGAGGAAGCAGTGAGGAAAATGTGTCTTGTTGCTAGATATCAATACTAGCAATGATAATCTTCAGTTTTAGTTCTCAACATTTTAACTTCAGGTGAATATTAAGCAAAATCTGATTAACATTCATATAATTAAATATTTTGGGTCAATTTAATTAGAAAGTGAATTCATTTTGACACTGGATTTTTGATACTCTATTTTGACACTAGGTGGATTTTGAGAAGTTCTCCGTGTGACATTTGGGTAGTTCCCCTTCTGTTTTCTTTCATTAAAGATCTATTAAATTCCTGAAGAGCCAAGAATGTTGCTAAATGTGAGGGAAATGATCCTTGAATTTATAGACTTCACACTTCAGTGTGGGAGAGTAACAGTTAGGGTGTTAACTCTGAAGTGCCAATTATGTATGGTCAGTAAAATAGGCAACTGAAAAGGAAGTTCTTGGATTATCAGCAAACTTTCGTGCTGAAGTTACAGTTTAGAGTGTACGTTAGGGTTCAGGACACAGAAACAAATGGCATGTTCCTTTCTAAACTGTAAGTTGGAGATGCAATGCCTATTCACAAAATCCCCCTAGACATAATTCTGAGACCTCTCCCTGGGGAAAACCTTTAAACAATCTGCCCTTTAAGCTTGACCAAATTGAATTACTTTTTTCAGACTTCTTCTGAAAGGTAGAATCAACAGGAAGAGTGGAATAAAAGATTTATTCAAAGATATTGGCTCATATGATCACAAAAGCTGATAAATTAAAGAAAGACAGAAACCTGTTCAGTTTTCATGCCCAATGTACTGAACAACAGATGATTTAAAAAGACAAATACCAGTTTGTGTATGATGGTTAGCAAAGAGTGGAAACAAGAAAGATTGTTTATTCAGCAGAGAACAAATTCTATGCTTTATAATTCTATGTTCTAATCATCTTTTAATGGAAAGGTAATGCCCACTTGCACTGGAAATAATATTCATTATTATACAATTGACTGACCCAAATACAAATCCCTTCCTAAAAAATGTTAGACTACTACATTTTGAGCTACTATGTATGAACTACGATGTGGATAACCTTTAGGAGCCAAGTTAATACACATACTTAGGCATGTATGCATGCACAATCAACCATTCTAGTAGTTACAAAGAAATTGTTTGACAGGGGTCATGTTAAAAGTGATTTTCACAGTTTAGACACTGATGAATAGCCAGTGTATTTCACTGAGAGTTGCTGTCATGGGCTAGAGTCCCCTTGGCAAGCCATGCATAGAAATATATCTTAATCCTAGCTACTGTGTTTTTATATGAAATACTCCCCAAGTCTCTTGACTCAGAGGCCTGGCTCTTAACAAAATGCTCATGGGAGAGATGTCAAGAAAATATGTCTTTTGGCTGTACAGTAATCAATATATTCATCTATTCTTGGAATCTTACTGGCAGGTCAAAAGACTGAACTATGTGTACATACAGGAGACAATGTAGCACAGCCAGTATAACTCTGAAAGATTTATCTCATGTCTGGACTGTCCATCTGTCTCTCTGTGTGTATGTGCTTCCAAGGGATTTGTAGTCAAACACTATCTTCTGCATAGTGCACCATCATGATCATTCAGCTCCCATGAGGTTGACAAGAATGACAACTGACCATCAACTGAAAAGGCTGAAATTAAAATGTTTTATGAGATTTTTGTCAGAGTGAAAAACAACTAAAATAACAAACAAACAAACAAACAAACAACAAAAACTGCCTAACTCATTTGATCAAGCACTTCTTTTCAACAGGGATCTCCTTCCCAGGACAGCCCCACCTTCAGTAGATACCTCTACCAAGACTCTTTCCTGGAAAGACAGGCACTTAGCATTACCTACTATGTGCTCACTCTGTGTTCCCACTTTCACAATCCTAAACTATTCCTTTCTGCTCTCCCGACACAGGTGATGTCAAAACTGAGGAATTTTGTCTCTTACCGGTTATGTCGGAACTGAGATGAACCAATCATGCTGGTTACTCTGTCTTTTATTCCACATACTCAACAACAATAAGATTCAACATTAGGAAGCTGGTGCTCTCTCCCTTAACCTATAATATTGGTATAAATCATAGCTTCCTTAGTTCCTGCTCCTATTGCTGGTGGTGCTGTTTATAGGTCAGATATCTTCTTTGTAAGAAATTTCTATCTTATAAGAAATTTTTTTAAAAAGGTCTCAAAAACCATCCATAATTGTCTCCTTATTGGATATGGGAAATTTCAAAAGCCTTTACAAATAATTTATGGATGAATTTTAGTATGCCAATACCAAAATTAATTAGGGTAAACAAACTAAAATAATTCACCTGTGATATTCATATAATAAAAGTTTAAATTATGAGTGTAGGTCAGAAACTTATGATATTTAATAATAATGAGAAATAGTAAAAGGAGGCATTTTTCATAACTAAGAAGTCACTTTCATAGAACCACTGAGTGCAGGGATGAGGATTAGCTTCTCCCAGGAATGAGTCTTCTGTACTGGTTTTCTAGTGCTGAGTGATCAAAGCTGAAACAGTACACATAGAAACAGCAAAAAGAGATTCATCAGCTGCATTAATATATGTGTGCTTACACATAAATACACATAAACAGAAAGAAAGACGTATGTCCATAATAAAAATAAAGAAAGAGTGTCTATGAACTTCAGAGTGTGTATGGGAGGTGTTGGAGCAAAGGGACCGAATGGAGAAAAAGTAGAGGAAATTATTTAATTCCATTTTATTTATAAGCATAACTTTTTATGAATTGAAAGCAAACAAAAAAAGATTTTTTTTAGATATTTTCTTTATTTACATTTTAAATGATATCTCCTTTCCTAGTTTCCCCTCCAGGAAAAAAACAAAACAAAACAAAAAACCCTGTTTCTTTCCCTTCCCCCTGCTCACCAACCCACCATCTCCAGCTTCCTGGCCCTGGCATTCCCCTACACTGGGGCACAGAGCCTTCACAGGACCAAGGGCCTCTCCTCTCATTGATAACCGACTAGGCCACCCTCTGCTATACATATGCTACTGGAGCCATTAGTCTCACCTTGTGTACTCTTCAGTTGGTGCTTTAGACTCAGAGAATTCTGAGAGTACTAGGTAGTTCATATTGTTGTTCATCCTAAGGGGCGGCAAACCCCTTCAGCTTCATGGGTCCTTTCTCTAGCTCCTTCATTGAAGACCCTGTTATAAGCATAACTTTTAAAACAAGAACAAAATAAAGAAATTTCTTGTAGAATATTTCCATTTTAAGAAGAAAACCCTAGTAAATGCTAGCATCAATTCCTTTAAGAATGTGATGACCTTATTTCTCACAGTGTTTTCCAACCAATATTCTAAGAGTCAGGTAAGACTGAGTAAGTATAATTCCCAAGAACAAATGAAAAATGTCACTGGCTTCCTTGTATGATGTACATAGGCACTCGTCTATGGTTTTCAACAATGTTGTGCCCTTGCTTTTGTACAGTAATTAGTTAGTCTGGTTTCACTGTTGTGAAATAACAACAGTAGGAATACATTAGCTATGAAAACAAGATACAATGCTATCAAATGTCTTAAATGATGATTATTACAAATTAGAGTTTGAATAACAACAAGGTTCTCAGGGAAGTGTATATGGTCCTGAACAATGAAATAATAAAATATGTAGACAGACTAGAAATCATAAACAGTCATAGGCTACTCTAGTTCAATTGTAGTTACAAGCATAAATTCAAGAGACAAAGAAACAATGTTCTTAGCTGTGAAGGTTAGATACAATATCTTTTAAAGCTTATTTTCAAGAAAGTTTGTTCTAAATGAATATACAGTGAGTACCCACTGTTTATAGATTTATAGCATATGCATGCATATCTTTAGGGAAATAGAAGTTGCTTTTTTGTCTCCCAATTTTATTTGTAAAATGAGGGTAATATAACTAATTTAAAATACTGTATTGAGCTCGAGAAAGAGAGTACCTCTAAGTGGTTATTTTGTAAGTATGTGGACAGAAGATCAATTCCTAGTAACTATATTAATAAAAAAAAGAAAAATGGACATTGTGTCACTTACTTGTAATCTGAGAGTTAACAAAAAGCAGATGGCTCCCTAGCACTCACTTACTAACTAGTAAAATCACTCTGGCAACATCTGTCTAGAGAGAAATTCTATCTCAAAAAACAAACAAACAAACAAACAAAAAACAAAAAACAAAAAACCCAAAGGTGAATGCAGTGGTATTTGAGGGTGGCTTTCTTGAATTCAAGTGCATGTGTACACACTTATGCACATTGCTAAAGCATACTTGTGCATGTTCATACATAAAAACAAGCATATACACATGCAGATACATACTCTCTCATGCACACAGAAAATGACTGAAATTGCATGAATGCCTAAAAGAATGTCTACAATATATCATCAATAATTGCTGGGCAGTAAAATAATAGACACTCAGATAGTAGATATATAGATCAATGGACCTATTACTGACTCCAGTTATATACAAATACATGTCTCTGTTTTATCTAAAACACATGCTGTACTGGCTGATTTTGTGTGCCAACTTGACACAGGCTGGAGTTATCACAGAGAAGGGAGCTTCAGTTGCGGAAGTGCCTCCTTGAGATCCACATGTGGGGCATTTTCTCAATTACTGATCAAGGGAGTAGGGTCCATTGTGTGGTGCCATCCTTGGACTGGAAGTCTTAGGTTCTATAAGAGATCAGGCTGAGCAAGCCAGGAGTAGCAAGCCAGTAAGGACCATCCCTCCATAGCCTCTGCATCAGCTCCTGCTTCCTGACTTGCTTGAGTTCCAGTCCTGACTTCTTTTGGTGATAAACAGCAGTGTGGAAGTAAGCTGAATAAACCCTTTCCTCCCTAACTTGCTTCTTGGTCATGATGTTTGTGCAGGAAGAGAAACCCTGACTAAGACACATGCTATTCTCTTATTGGGAAAAAAAATAGAAGTAAATCATCAGCCAATTTTCTGGTACCAGGTTAAAAAGTGGAGAAAGAAAAAAAAAGGGGGGGGGGAAGTCATGTTTAATGGAAAGATTGGATAGTTTTATAAGGAAGAGTATTTTAAAATAAGCTTTGTGGGAAATGAAGCATTGAATTTTTTAAATATTGCAGATGGGCAATGATAAATGAGATGATATAATGGAAAAGAAAAAATAGCGTTCCTGGAATAGGACTGGATATCATGAGCATGACAGAAAGGGCGAGGATAGCATCCAGGAGGGTAACATGGAGGAAGATAGTGTGGGGGAGTACAGAAGGACCAGCTTGCTAATATCCTTTAGTTCTTTATCAAGTCTTTTATCCTAAAAAAATTCACATGTAATTAAATTCACCTCTGTAGCTAAATAATAAATAAATAAATAATAAATAAATGATAAAATAATCTAGTATGAACTGGTTCATCCATTTGATGAATATATAAAGCAATATCTGAGAAGAAACAAAGTATTATAACTTAAATTGCAGATTTTTGTAAGAGAGTAAGGATTCAAATACTCATTAAAATGATTATTACATACATGCCTGCTTTCCATGCTACACCTGTTTCTTGTTTATATATTACTCAATTAAGGTTTTGTTTTTGTTGGTTCTTACATTCCATTCCCTGTGGCAATTCATCATCACATTTATTTCAGTTTATTAATAACTATTATTTTGAAATGAAAATAAGAAAATAGCCTAAAAACAACAGGAAACACACTGTTATTTATCCAGTTTCAGAAAAATCTATGCTGTGTAGAAAGTCAATTTCTTGTTATACTGTTTACTTTAAATTATCATTTCATGCCTAGAAGTAATAGGTTTCATTAGCCTATACTTTATGCTGATGTGTATTATTTAAATATTCCAGGAAATGCATTTATCAACAAGTTTGCCTTTGTTTCTATTTTCAGAAAGGACCTGTAGTATCCATAGTAGGTGGTTTTTTAAAGTCATTACTCTTTAGATGGCCTCCTAATGCATTGGTAATAATTAAAGCGTTCAATGCGTAACAAAGCACAGGGTTAAGCATTAGTTTTAGATTTATTGGAAAACCACTGAGAATAATTTTGCATACCCATACCCTACGGAGAAACAAAATGCAGGAATAAAGTATTGGTAAATAAGAACAAAAGTGCTAAATCTAATTTTCTTTTCACGTCTGACTTTAAACAACATGTATTTAGGGAATCCAGGAATGCACAGTTACTCCTTAAGAAGAACTGGTCACACTTACTTCTCACCAGAGAATTTAAATACATAAAAAGAAAAGCAAGTCAGATTGAGAGGCATAAAGAAAGAAAAAACATTTTTAAAAAATGGCAAGCAGAAACATAGAGTAAGTGATTATGAAATTTCACCAAAAAAAAAAACCAAACTGATATCTTAAATTTTTTCAAAGATTTGTGTGTACACATGTTCAAGAATGTGTGTGTATGTGTGTGTGCATGTGTGTGTTTGAGAGAGAGAGAGAGAGAGAGAGAGAGAGAGAGAATGTGTGTTGGTACATATATTTAAGCTGTATTACTCTTTTCAATGATTTCTCCTCCATGCCCAAATTCTATCCCTAGCAATGCGCCACATCTATACAAAGCTCCTGTGGACCTCTTTCCATTCGATGCAGTGAGTTGCAGAGAAGTCTGCTGCTGACTGAAGGCAGGGAAGGAAGGTGTTAACCTCCCACTCTTTTGGATTTCAGTTCAGCATCTGCTAATTGCTTTTCTAACGAAGTTATTCCAAATGGCATCAGTATAGGATAAGTGCTCCCGCAAATAAAAAAACAAACAAATCCACAGCTTTGTTATGGCATCCTAAGGTCTGCTTGCCATATTGGAACCCACAGTACTCTCAGGATGTCAGATCAACTATACTTTACTTCAGCCAAGAGCATTTATGCTTCTACATCCTGGCGCCCTGCCACTGCAGAGTTGCTTTTCATTCATCAAACACTGCAGCACAACACTTTAACTAGGCAACTGCTTCTCATTCCTGCCCAAATCTCTTTATCATGGAATTGGGTTCGTTTCAAAAAGTTTATCATTTTGAAAAGGGCCTCCGATGCACAAACAATGCCATTTATCAGCCTGGGCAAGGAGACGGCTAGGAAATGATAAATTTCCTGTATGTGGCTTTAGTTTATCACCAGTTTATTTTAACTTCGCCTTGCACTTGCTGGATACACTTGTATGACAAGTCAACTTTAAGTGCTTCATGCCCTTTTCTATGATAAATTTATATAATAATGAAAATGTAAAAATAATGTATGAATGCATAAAATAAGGGGACATTGTCTTCTGTTAAAGAGTGTACAAAGGAAGATACTTGTTGAAGAATTACACTTTTTTTCTTCCTGTGTCAAAAGAGGATCTCGCCACGTCACCCACACTGACTTTAAAGTGTGGCCTTTCTGCTCCAGCCACAAACATGCTGGTGTTACAGGTATGCCCTCTCCTGAATGCTTTGAAAACACATGATCTTACACCTGCTCATACAAGGCCACACCTCCAGTGAGTACCGCTCCCCATGGCACCATGTGGGGGCATTTTTATTTAAACCACCACAGGTGCTTTCTTTCTCTTCACTGAAATGATTGATACTGGTTTTGTTGGGAAGGGCTGAGGATGTGTGAGGGGGATTGAAAATACCATCTGGTCAAATTACAAACGAGTGAAGGGTGCTGCCTGTATCTCCTTTTGTTGTGCCCTCACAGTGTGACCTATTGACCTCCTTCCATGGAGATCTTGATGTTTGATACCCTTGTTTCTCTCCAGAAACATGTTCCATGATTTCAGGAAGAAATCACTTCTTTATTGTGTTTCTGGAGACTATGTATAAGTAATAAAAATTCAAATCAAAACATTTAAAAGAAAGAATCTTTCAGCCCTGTTTTCTAACATATAACTAGTACAGAAGAATAAACAATGTAATATGTTGGAGCCAGTTTATGCCAGCATAAAAATCCTGAAACTAAAACTCATCCCAGATGAATAAACTAACAAGCGATGATAATTAGTTAGGAAGTATTTACTTAAACTCTACATGTGATCATACCAACTACTAAATGATACTCTGCAACTATGGAAAATGTACTTTTGATTTATTTAATGTTTTTAGTATAATGATCCAACAGGAGTTAATAGCAACAAAACAATTCTGTGATAATAGCTTAAATAGATAGAACCCATAGCCATCTCTTATAAAATGTGGACAAGTCTACAATGTTTGAATATGGTTAAGGAGATCAAGGAAAAATCCTCATTTTTTTGATGTATTCATTGAGATAAAGCATGTAAGGTGTTTTCTGTAATTATAAATTCTAGCCTATATGTTTTTGCCAATTTCACACTGCTGCTCTCCCACCCACATCAGTCAGTTTACCCCATAATAACGTGTAGCTAAGTGTTAGCTAGCTACATAGTTTTAAAAGTAGCTTTAGGATGCCACTCACTTTGGGCTGTGATCATTTCCCAGCCTTTGTCTTACAATTCTTAAACCTCAATGACCACTTCTCCAATTGCAAATCTTTTTTTTTTTTTTTTTTT
>NW_022196891.1:42072699-42094100 GCF_008632895.1 Mastomys coucha | reverse complement strand
TCTTTTCTCTAATTCCTTCACTGGGGACCCTGCACTCAGTTCGATGGATGGCTGTGAGCCTCTACATTGCAAATCTTATAGCCAGGGAGTACTCAGTATCTCTACCTTAAAGTTCAGTGGCAATTCAACACTTAACAAGCAAGCAACTTCTAAAATACACTTAAAAGTATAAATGATCAGTATTAAACATTGAAATCACACTTTAAAACAGAAATTAATTCTACAATTCAGTAGAAATTATTTTTAAGTTAATAATTGAATCCAAAATAAGAAGCCAGTCTAGTAATCAGACCCACAGACTGAGTAGTTTATAATAAACACAAATTTACTTTCTCACATATCTGAATGATAAAAAGTCCAGTTGGGGACAATGTGTATTTATTGTCAGGTAAAAATTGTCTCTGCTTCCCAGATAGTACCTTGCTTACACATCCTGAAGATAAGATAAACATTATCTTCTTATGATGCATGAGTCAGATAAGCAAGATTGCTACAGGCTATACATAACTCTTCTAATATCCTCCATCAAAGTGAAGAGGATAAGTGCTCTTATTCTTGTAGCCTTTTAGTGACCCACTCTCATATTATATTAAGGTTCAACACCTGAAATTTCAAAGGGCCTCATTAGAACTTCTAAGTAAATGTTTCTAAATAATATGTATAGATATTATTTAATATCATTTGGTTTATCAAATTTAATACTTACAATTATATATCATGTTATGATAAAAAGAATTTTCTCCTATTTGTGTTTTGGAGTTAATCTCAAGATAATTGTTTTGACTGTGCAGGAAACTCTCATGTGTAGATTAATCACAGCAAAGATGACTGTAAGAACATATTTGCTTTCTTGTATTCTTTGATTTTTGTATTTTTATCTTCTGTCATGTGATGATACTGCAAGAAGACTCTAGCCTAATGCCAGCACTTTGGTCTTGGGATATCTAGTATTAATCAATCTTGCATACTCGAGGCTAAGAACAATAAAATATAGATCACTGTAATTAATCTTAAAATATATATGTAGTATATTTGTTTTATGTGCTTGCATTTGTTTTCCTTTAAAACTTGAATCTACTTTTCTAATGAAGTAGTGTTATTGTTTTACCTCAATTTTCATTGAGAATTTCTTAGAAGCGTACTATGTGTTTGAATCAAGTCTGTCATCCATTCCCTCTCCTCCAATTTCTTCTTAATCTTCCCACAATATTCCCTTTCAGTTTTATTGCTTTTTAACCTAGAGTAGAATTAGTGCTGCTAGTATGTGCATGTGTCCAGGACCATCAGCCAAAACAGGGCTAGTCACTCAGGGACCATATCCTTGAAGAAAACTGACTTTCTGAAATCCAACAGTCACCAATTGCCATAGTTCACCAACTATGAGTGGGATTTTATGACCGCTTTCCCTTTCCATGTCAGCATTTTCTCTTGCTTGGTTTTGCACAGACATTATCAATTCTATTACAACTACTTCAAGTTCATATATGCAACTGGTGGTTGTATAGAGAAACACATTTGTAACCATCTGTTGCCTCTGGCTCTTACAATATTATACCTCTTCTTCTACAATAATTTATAAGCCTTGGGAAAGGAATATCTCATATGTTCAATAGTCCTTGATTCTATATATGTTGACTGGTGTGAGTACATCTATTTGTTGGTAGCTACTGAAAAAAAAAAAAGCTTCTCTGGTGAGGATTGAAAGATATTTTAATCTACGGGCATGATGATAAGCTATTAGAAGTCAGTTTGGCATTATGTTTATTTAGAAAAATCAATAGTAATATGTTTTCTTCTGGGCCTTTGGGCCTTATGGCATACCTTATTAGGGGTTCTTATATCCCTTAACTCTTTTAGGCACGAGTTACATCTTAAGAAACAGGCCTCTCATCCAAACTCATAGTGGATGGTTACTCCTATGACATTCACACTACTATTGAGCCAGTGTGTATATCTTTACAGGTCATTATGATTGTAGCTCATTATATTCACAGCCAGTTAAGACTTCTGAATAGTCTTCTCCCCTAGTAATGGGCAAAGCACCTTGAGCCCCATAAAAACTAGCCAGAAGAGATGAAGTATACAGGTTAGTATCAGCTTGATTTGAGGATAATCTATGATATATACCATGTGGTATATTCAGTACTAGAATCTTATTATGTTCTGGAATATAACAAAGATAAATGGTAAAATCCAGTAATATTTTGTAATATTTTAGGGTATTTGGTATCCCGCTGACCACAACTCCAAAGTACATAACCAACTCTTGGAACTGAGCCATACGTGTGTGTGTGTGTGTGTGTGTGTGTGTGTGTGTGTGTGTGTGTGTGTGATATTTGAAGAATTGACTACAGTAGTAGATGACATTCGTTATCCCTGCCCATATACCCCCTATACTGGCCTTCTATTTCCAGCCCCAATTATTTATTTTTCTTCCATTATTTCTGATTATTCATTCATATCACTATTATTCTCCCTTTCTCTTATTTAAAGCTCTGCATCATGTTCCCTTACTGGTTTCCTGGCTTCTGCAGTATTCCCATTTAAACACACATATCTCCAGATTAAAAGATACTAGCTGCTAAAGAACATGAGGTGCTTCCCTTTCATAGTAAAATATTTTTGAATTCTGCAAGTTCACTGACAGATTTCACAATTTCACTTTTTTTCCAGAGGAATGCAATTCAGTTATGTAATTGTACTAAATTTCATTCCATTGTATGAATTTTATCATCAATTTCAACAGTTGTTAGATATCTACAGAGTTATCAATATTGTCAATATAGGAAAAATTTAACATGTATTAACAAGCACCTTTGTAGTAAGATATAGTCCTGTGTGTTCTCAAAACTAGTTCAGTTAGATGACATAGTTTAGATTATGTTCTATATAATTGATCACTTTTCATACTATAGGCACTGTTAGATGTAAAGTAGGCAAAGATATTTTCCCTATTCTGTAGGCTTCATTTCACTCACATGTTGGTGTCCTTTGCTGTAAGAATCTTTTGAGGTTCATAATACTGCAATCAGTGATTGGTCTCAATGTTTGTGCTATAAGGGTACTGTTCTGAAAGTACTTTCCTTTACCTGCAACCTGAGTTTTGTGCCCCAATTTGTCCTCCACTTAATTCAGAATATCTGTCTTATTGTTCATGATCTATCTTACATTTATCAACTGTAGATATCATATGGAACAAAATTATAAAAATAACATCCAAGGACAATTGTTTCCACAATGTGGTTTTATATAAATAAATGATTGTTTTTTTTGTTAATGTGAAATGTTAATGATATTTACCAAAAAACATGTACTTTTTTATAAGCAAAGCACATTCAACTTTGAAACAATGGAGTTTTGTTCTGAATTACAATGTACTATATTAAGTATTATTAGACAATTCTAATAGTGATCGTACACTGGAAATCCAGGTCATGCTGTCAGGATCATGTGTGTTTCAGTAGTGGTCAATGGAAACACCACTGACAATCTTATGTGGCACATACCTTCATGTCACTTCAACTTGAAGAGGCAAATTTCCACTGAAAGAGAAGTCTCTCAGGAAGAGAATCTGGACAGATCTTTATCCATTCTGCATCCCCTTTTTATTTTGAAATATTAAATAATGATACATATTTTTTAGTATCTAGGTTATCTCCTAATGTTCAAAATGCTATGAGACTTGGAAAAAGGCCATCCCAGTTCTGCTCTAGAGTCTTAAGGATCCATATCACAGGAAAGCAATCACACTAAAAGCTGTTTTTCATGGAATCTCCAGGCCAAAAATAAGTAAAAATTAATTCCTTTATGTCAATGAATCTATAGAAATCCACTATTGGCTTTTAATTATTTGCTTATACACTAACAAACAATACATGAAAACAGCTAAATCATATTTTTGTATATTTCTGATAACCCAAATTATAGCATACTATTAAGAAATAAGCTACAAATAATCATAATCTTTTCCTATTTTATGTCATTAGACATTATACCATTGACATAAAACTTGTCATAATGACAGGGTCTTTGAAAGAGCTTCAATTTCAGTGAAGAAGCCTGGGCAATTACAAGATAATATAATTTATCTCATGACTGACTTCTGATAATATGTCAAAGTTCATAAATTCAAAACAACTGTGTTTCCATTGATAGGGTTCTCTGTATAATTAACAACTCTAAGTCTCAATGTTTTTTTTTAGAATTTTGCTTGGCAAACCTTGCAATCTGTTAGGTAATTAAAAGATCTAGCATATTTGTTTCCTGGATAATCATCCTCCCTTACACACTGTTCAAACTCTCCTGGCTTTGATTATTTGTTATCAGTATTATTATTATTTTTGTTAAAATTTATTCACTTATTATATGTAAGTACACTGTAGCTTTCTTCAGACACTCCAAAAGAGGGCATCAGATCTTGTTACAGATGGTTGAGAGCCACCATGTGGTTGCTGGGATTTGAATTCAGGACCTTCAGAGGAGCAGTCAGTGCTCTTAACTGCTGAGCCATCTCAATTATTACATTTCAAATATTTCACTTCAGAAATTCCAGAAACCATGGACTTAAGATTACATACCACTCAAAGTGACATGAAGAAACTTGTACAGTTACCCAAAATAAGGAGGAACTGCTACAATGCTAGGTTCAGCATATACATTTAATAATTATACATTCTTTGGGTAATTATTCATATTCTATTGCACATTATAGATGAACACTAAAACAAGTGGCACTGTAGATTTTCATGGAAGTTGTAAAGTAAAAGGGAACATTTAAGAAATAACCTAAGCAATTATCATTTTACACAGATAGTAGTATTTCTCAGATCATACTGTTGTAACACATATACCAAGATGGATGGCTCAAGCAACAAAAAGTAATTATCTTAAGCAACAAAAAGTAAAAGATCTAGACACTGGATTACAAGATCAAAGTGCAGGGATAATCAGTTTCTGGTTAAGGAACTTTGTATAGCCAGTAGACTTCTATCCCTGCAGTACCTTCATAGAAGAAAGAGACAATTCTATTTGTATCATCTACTAAGGGTACCAGTTTGATCAGATCAATGTTCCTCTCTTTGTCCTCTGTTTACTCACCTCTCATATGTCTCTATGTTCTTTTCCCTTAAATCACAAGAAGCTTAGAGCATCAATATGTAATCTGTAGGGAAAGGAATTGAAAGTGGTACACTGCAGGAAACACTGAATCCAAGAGATTAAAATACAGTAAGTCAAAGAATAAGACAATATAAGTATAAGTGTTCTTAGCAAGAAACATTCCAGTCATCTACAATGGATGAGCGGAACATAGAAGGAATGTGATATAGTAGTTGCAAAGTCTCATTCTACAATAAAAGAGGTGTTTCTTGTGAATGAGACAGGAAGCCATAGTAGCAAATAAGTAACAAAATATGACTAATGTTTTCACTAATCCAAAGAAAAAAACTGTAAGATGCAGACCTAAAGAAATGTTGAGTTCTCTATTGGTGCTCAGTCCATAATCAAGGCAAACTCAACACGGATATTCGTTTGATTGTAATGGTGTAATCATTAATAAGATACTATTTATGTTAGCAGCCAAAGCTAAGTGACATGCATGTATTATCTCCCAGGTCTTATGTCAAAGTGTCCAGACGGGAACTGAGGCTTCTGCTCAGCATTCAACGGGATGAAGAGATTGTTGGGCATAATTTATCTTGTTGGGAGGTTGTAAGCCCTTTTCCACCTCAAGCACAGTTCAGGTTCTGGTATACATGGGTATAACGAATTAGCTTCCAAAGAGCCCATCACTCCTTCCTGCCACAGGGGTCTTTCTTGACAATGTGGTGGACTGTATTTCAAAGTTCATAAAGTAAGTAAGTATCATATATTGCAAATGTCAATAAATAAATCTCCTCTCTAATGTCTTTAATCTTCCTGTGTCCCTTTTTTGGGTTCATGTAAATAGGTCTGAACTACTCTAGGTAATCTATTTGATTAGCTCCAAATCTAAGTACCTTTATTTAACTGAAAGCTACTATTTTATCATACAACTAAGCCACCCAAGTATAGGAGTAATGTTCTTCACATCATTCAAGAATTATATATACCAAAGGTATACAAAGTAATAGAAATCAGAAAGTTTGGGGGAATTTATTTTTTTCTATCATACTGCCTTTCTTTGTCCCTCTTTCTTTTACTCTTTCAAAAGCACATTTATTGAATATTAAATAGAATCACTTATTATTTCACAGACAAACTCATTTTATGAAAGAAATCCAGAACTAACTTCAGTACAGTGTCCTTACATAAATTAAGTCTAATATATAGACTTATACAGTCCATATAGGCTTCCTCATAGTTTTTAAATTCTTATCATAAAATATAGTGTTCTTCAAATCCCCATCATGCATACAAAAAGAAACAGAGAGAGAGAAGAGAGAGTGTGAGAAGGGTGAAGAAGGAGGAAGAGCATAAGGAGGAGGAGGAAGAGGAGGAGGAAGAGGAAGAGGAGGAAGAGAAGAAGAGAGCTGATTTTAATGTAAACATATATTGAGAAACACAGTGAAGACTGTAGAAGAGGAATAAGTATGGAAGCCAAGAAAGTAGAAATAGACCATACAATGCTGAAGAAAAAGACTTTATGGAAGACAGAAGTATGTGCAGAGGGCAACAAAGCATGTGAGACAGAAGAGATAAAAGGAGAATCCCTGGAGATGAACAGCACAGCATGGAAACGGAGCCTCTGAGACATTGCTGGGAGAGTGAGAATGAATTGCATCTGATCTGACCTTGTACAATTTTTTTGTCTTTATTTCTTCACTACTATATCTACATAGTATATACATTGAATTAGATATTACAAAATAAACACTTTACCAGTTTATAATCTGTAAGTATCATATATTGCAAATGTCAATAAATGATTAACTTATAAGCTATAACCATATAACTGATACCTCTCAAACTATAAATTTATATAAATAAATTGAGTCAACCATATCTTATTTATATTATATGCTGATCAAATTATTTCTCTTTTTAGGATTAATAATTTGCTAATTTCAATTCTATACTTGTATATACCACACATATATTCTTAGCTGGAAGAGAATTATTAACAAATAGCTATTTATATTTCAAAGTCAAATCATGTATTAACTTATAGAAGAACAATTTCTTAAAGCATTTCAGATCATTTTCCCAGCTATTATGGCTTTTACATCAGGCTAAAGCCTATGCAGGCTCTCACTTCCTTAGTCTGGCAAGCATTCACAGTTATGAATCTCCCAGCAATGTGATACACCATTGATGGAAATTAAAGTGTGGAACTCTCTTGTAAAAGCTTGTAAATAATTCATAACCTAGTTTAATGCTGCCCTTAAAAGTTTCTCTGCACAATGATTTGAACAGTATGAACAGAAAACATAATGTCATGAGGCCTATGAAATTCATATTATCATATTTTTGACCCAGTTAAAACTCCAGTATACTGAAAATCTAATACTGTTCACAAGAGTTGGGAAGTCTTTAAGCTGGTATACAAATTAACTTTTACTGGTTTGTTTTCTCACTTATATGCTGTCAAATGACTTTTAAAACAAAATCCATATGTGATAACCAACACAAGGATAAAAGTAACTTACAAACTTTCTTCATGTTCCAGATTTGTTGATTTTGAGATGTGCTTGTACTTAGATCTTTTTAATCATCACATAAATAACTTGCTAATTTTAGTCCTTGCCATGAGAATTAATGTCTGTGAAGGATTAGAAATACCAAGTGTCACTACAACACTCTATAGCCTTCAAGCTAAAACCTTGTTTCTGGGTGACAACCTGGATTATATTGAAGGAACGGACCAGATTTGACACAAAAAGCATTCTAACAAATACTCATGGAGCACTAAAGAGAGTTTGCCTTGGGTGCTTACATGGTTGCTTTTCTTTTGTCTCGGAATCCTCCTCCCTCTGAAAAAGAGTTTCTTAACCTTTCGAAGTTACCACTGAAGGTCAAATAAACCCCAGAGAAGCCTAGGATGTACGGAAGCTGTCAAACCTTTTCTCTATCTCTATAGCCTGAGCTATCAAGTGCCATGTGATACTGTCATAGTACTTTTTGGTTTTTGTTGTTGAATAGAGTCCTTATAATTCTAGAATTTTGAGTTAATTAATCATGATGAAATTTTAATATATTAATATCTATGTATAAGAAACATTTATGTTTAATGTATTGCACAAATTTAGGAAGCAGTAAATATTGAAATATTGAAATAAATAAAAGTTTTTTTCCTAATGTTTTGTAGTATATAGTAATGACATAACTACACATTTAAATGGACAGAGCTCTTGGCTAAGTATCTACTCTGACACTGCTTTTGACAGCTGGTTCACCAGTCTGACTAGCTGCAATTCTCCTTTTTTTCTATGGTGCATGGTTGAGGCCCAGCACATACAGGTTGCTCTGCTAAGAAAGATGTTTCCATTTAAGGGTAGAATATTACTCAGTCAAGAACAGCATGCTTTGCTTCCATTGGTCTTCCTAGCTTGAAAGCTGTAAATACACAGACATTATTGTTATTGTTATTTGTTTTTTGTCACTTTGGGAATTAATGTCCAAAGAAAAATATGTTTGTCTTCATATGATGCTCAAAATCTATTCCCTTTAGCCTGTTTTAAGAACTTCATTGACCCAGTTTTGAACTGTCTCCTTTTAGGATTACTTTCCTACCCCGTGTTTTAGAATGGAACACTGTGTGCAGCAAAAATCTTCTAATTGTCCTGCCTGACAACAATGGTCAAGCACTGGATGCTAAGTGCTATATACTGACTGGTGTATTCAGTGAGTGCTATGCAATCACTGGTGCCATAGAGAGAAGGATGTTTATTATTGTAGCCAGTCTCTTTCTTGTTTGAATTTGAGACATTGTCCATAGGAAACAATGCGTTGCTGATATTGTAAACATGGTCAAAGGCCCTAAGGGTGGTATCTTCTGTTATTTTTCAATATTGTATTCAATATTTTTCAATACTGAAGCCAGTCTTATTGCTGTAAGACTGCTTCTTACCATTTATGTTTATATACATAGATCTGCACTGTTCTCAATCATGGTCAGAGAGGTTTTTTATACAGTTGAGTGGTTGTTAATGCTGATATTCATAATATGATTCTTTAAAAATACTGAAAATAGGCACTCATGAATGTCCAGCTTTAAGTGGGACATCTTTACTAAATGGCCTTCAGCTAAGGTGGAGGAGGGCATTAAAGAAGAGACAGAAAAAAAAAATGAAGATCCAGAAGGTGGAAGGAATGTTGCAGAAAAGTTGCAAAATGTCTTCTGGGCATGACATGACTGCCACATACATAAACTCACAGCAGTTGTGGTTACCTACAGAAGAGTTGCCCAAGAGAAAGCCAAAAATGACAGTATTGATGGAGAATGGCTGCCAAATACTACTCCATCTGAGCAGACATTAAGAGGTAATGGCTGTTGGAGGAGAAAGATTCAGTTTCCACAGATAGGTCGTCCACTCCCCAGTGAGTGGCCTAATGACCTCACACTTATGTGTGGCAATACCATTAACTCAAATGATTAAAAATACTAATAAACAGTAAAGTTTTGGGAAAATAAAATATTTGTTTCATTTGTTTCAGCATCTCTGCTTGTGCCTTCAGTATTTATGTTATTTTCTTCCTGGGTGTGGGGGACGGGGCGGAGATTATTTCAAAACTCAGATGGGTGTCCTTCTTTATATGTATTAACTTTGTAAATCAGTTCATTCAGTTGTATTACACTAAATTCCCTGATGTGCAGATGACTTAAACTTACACATCCAAACTGCACTCCTTTTAAGCTGAGACTCAACTAACTAGGGCCTAATCAACACGTCAACTTTAATGAGTCTTAATATCTTCATTTTAATGTAATATGTAGGACAGCAGGGTGGGGTGGGGGGCAAACAAAAGGACCAGTTCCTTTGTTTTCCAAAATTGAAAACCAGTCACACTGAATCTCAGAATTCATTCCTCAATGAATATTGCTTTTTGTTTTTCCTCAGTTAGTTTTCACTTAACCTCTTGTTTAAATCCTAATCGCTGTATCTTCAAAACACACTGAAAATCAAAATTAAGGTCTCTCAGACACCAAGTCACCAACCAGACAGCTGGTCTGAGGACCACCCCCCCCCACACACACACACAAGTATAGTGCAGAGGACTGCCTGGTCTGGCATCAGTGAGAGAAGACTTGACTAACTCTCAAGAGACTTGAGGCCTCAAGGAGTGGAGAGGCCTGGCAGTGGGGGAGGGGGGGCATTCTCTTGAAGACAAGGAGGAGAAGGATGGGATGAGGAACTGTACCGGGAGGGGGCCAAGGATTGGACTGAAAAGAAATAAAAAAAAAAAAAAAACCAAAATGGCAAGGAAATGCACATCTCAACAATATGGTGTTCAGAATCAGAGCAATATAATGACACCTTTAGTGTGTCATTTGATAATTTTCCATGACTCCACCTCTAAATGAAGATCTATACATGGTCAATAACTCCTTTTTGGGGAGACTGAGTTTCCTCTAGGAATAAAGTCCTCTCCTGCAAACCAAGGATGATCTAATCTCTTGTAGTCAGCTCAAGACACATATATACATAAGAAAAAACAAACAGAAATCTTTCTCTCCCTCTCTCTCTCTCTGCCTCTCTCTCTCTCTCTCTCTCTCTCTCTCTCTCTCTCTCTCTCTCTCTCTCTCTCTCTCTCTCTGTGTAAGACAACAATAACTAGAAAAGAAATCATGAGTTTGGGAGGGAATGGGAGATGTAAGTATTTAGAGATTTAGAGTAGAGGATGGGTCATGGAAGTACTATATATGCAGAACATAAGTATGAAGTTCTCAAATAACAAAACATAATTTTCTATATATCAACAAATCTCATCTTTCCAAAGCATCAACTTCACCTGTTGCACTGTCATAGACCAAAGTGGTTGTTAGAGTAGCCTCCTCCCCTCTTTCTACATTTATTCTTGCATTTTGCATTCCAAAAGAAGATAAAGTCACTACACTGTTGCAAAAACTCATCTATATGGGCTAGATATTTAGCAATTTTTTTCCTGGGAGTCCTGTTTCACCTCTGATACCATTTTTATCCTTCATGAGAGTACAGCTATACTGGACTCAGAAGCTTTTCCAAACAAGACACGCATACTCTACTTAGGCAAGCTTACATATTATCTGACTTGTCGTCACCCTGATCAGAAATATTCTTCTCTTATGGCTCTACCCACTTTTTCCATCCTGGATCTCATGTTTCTTCTTTACAAACTGTCAGATCATTTTATATAGACTTTCTGTTCTACATTACTACTGCTAACTTTCTACCTCCCTTTAGTACTCCATAAGAATATTAACATTTAATATAATATGTATAATATATGCAAGGATGTGTATGTTGGTTTGTATGTATCTACAAGAATGTTTCTATTGGTACTTGCATGCTTGCCTTGTGTTTAATTATTTAATACTATCAGAAATATTTTCTAGGTTCTAATGTTCCGTTTATATATTCTGGAAAGAAAGCAAATGATTTATTAAATATTAAAAAAACACTCCTTTTTTGGTTTTCATGCATATTTATTATTAATCTATTGAATATCCACATCATGATGTGTGCTGTACAGAATAGAAAATGATGTAGATCTCAAAGTCATTCTTATCTATGTGCTTACTCTTTAATTAGGCTAGAGAAGTGGCTCAGCAATTAAGAAAACAGGCTGCTGTTCAAGAACAGCCATTCCCAGTCTTTACATAGCATTTCACAAACATGAGTAACTCAAGTTCCAGGGAACCTAACTCCCTGTTCTGGCTTCAATGGATACTTCATGAATGTGATACACACACAAATATGTAATAATAACTTATACATATAAAATGAGATAAAATAAACTTTAAAAATAAGAAATAAAAACAAAATATACATTACAAACTCCTGTACAGATGTAAAGTAAAAAGTTGCAGACACCTAAAAATAAGATGTATGTTGCATCAAACTTGCTAGTAATTTTAATTGTCACTTATCTGTATTGGCCAGAGTGTTTCCTTGGAAAAAGCTAGACACTCATAAAGACTTATGAATAGAATATTATATTTCATTAATTTTCATGTACAAAGTTGTGTCATTGCTATTGTAAAAACCGCTATTATAAAATTAGATGTTGATTCCCAACATTCTTTTATATTTCCTATATTTCCTTGTTGCTAATAGAATGAGTGAAATTTCAATCATTAGTATTCTTTCTTTTCCTAAAATCAGAGTACTGTTTTCCCAGTCATGTTACAGAAGTCTTAAATTATTCTCCTTTGATGGTTGACAATCATATTTAGGAAGGTTTGTTATATACCATTGAAAATTTAGATACATCTTTTGAGACTTCACTTTGGGAACTAATATTTATGTTTTTCTTTTAGATTTTTCTAAAAGTTTCATCTGTTTAAATGAGATTTTAAAAAAAGTATCCTGTAAATGATAAAAACAAAACACAAGGCTTTTTTTTCTGCTTCAGGGAGTAAAATTCAATTATTTTTTATTGTGAATGTTAAAACAAAGAAAAAAGTAGAAAACACCAACACATCCCATAAGTAAACTTAAACAATTTCCCTGGAGATAAAAATAACACATACCTTCCTCATTTATTATTCAGAACAATGCATACTAGAAAGAATTCAAAGAAAGTCATTATTCAGATTCTTTTCTTTTGTTTCACATATTATTAAACCCTAATGGGTGTCATTGAATATTATTATTATTATACACTGCTCCTTTCCACATTGGGTATTTTTATATTATTCATTTACATACACATATCACATACACATATATATACATATGTATAAATGTACAAGTACTTACACATGTGTAAATATATATGTATATGTGTGTGAATGTGTGTGTGTGTGTGTTTAGACATGAATGTGACTTGCTTTCTTATGCAGCGGTTAGAGGACAGCTTGTAGGAGTAGGTTCTCTCTTTCCATCATTTACCATGTTGATTCTGGAGATCAAACTCAACTTATCAAAATTAGTGGCAAGTATTTTTACCTGATAAGTTCTCTACTCAAACCCCACTCATCAATACCTTCTCAGTTGTTCTATTGCTATGACAATGTAATAGAAGGTATGGTATGGGCTTTTGAACCTTTAAAGCTCGCTTCTACTGACTGACCTCCTCATCCAACAATGCTACATCCCTTAAACCTTCCCAAACAGTTCCAGTTAACTGGTGATTAAGAATTCAAATATGAGGGTTATTCTCATTAAAATCAAAAGTATATATACTGAAAATTTCTTAATTAAAAATCTCCTTATCTAGGTAGCAAACCACAGACTTTTAGATGTAGTTCTTTTTTCCTTCAATAAAAGATTTACATTGTTTCTGTTTTTACAGAACAGTTCATGCTGTGCTTAATAGAAATAGCTCTTTTTTACTTTTTTTTTTAAATTTTACTTTTTTACTTCTTCAATTTACATCATGATTATTATCCCCTTCCTGGTTACCCCTCCCACAATCCTTCCTTCATCTCCCTTCTCCTCTGACTAGGTGGGAATCCCCTTGGGCACCCCCTAACCCTAGTACTTCAAGTCTCTGTGAAGCCACACAAGTCATTCCAGCTTGAACATATCCCACATACATACAAAAAACAGCTTTTGGGATAGACCCTACTCTAGTTGTTTGTGAACCACATGAAGACCAACCTGCATATCTGCTACATATGTACAGGGAGGCCTAGGTCCAGCTCATATGTGTTTTTGGTTAGTGGTTCAGTCTCTGGGATCCCCAAGGGTCCAGGTTAGTTGATCAGGTTGGACCAGTTATTGATTAGCCATACACTCAGTCTCTGCTCAATGCCCTGTGCCTGCATTTCCTTTAGACAGGATAAGTTTGGAGTTAAAAGTTATGGGTGGGTTAATGTCTCTGTAGCTAAGCTGAGGTTCCTGTTTGACTTCAGGAGGTGGCCTCTTAAAGTTCCATATTCTCAATGCTGTGAATCACAGCTAAGATAACCCCATTGATTATTGAATACCTTCTTTATCCCAGGTTTCTATCTAGTCCTGGAGATTTCCACCCCACCACCCATTCCCAACCTGTAATGGATGGTTTTGTGTCAACTTGACACAAGATGGAGTTATCACAGAGAAAGGAGCCTCTCTTGAGGAAATGCCTCCATGAGAACCAGCTGTGGGGCATTTTCTCAATTAGTGACCAAGGCGGGGAGGGCCCCTTGTAGGTGGTACCATCCCTGGGCTGGTAGTCTTGGGCTCTATAAGAAAGCAAGCTGAGAAAGCCAGGAGAAGGAAGCCAGTAAGAAACATTCCTCCATGCCTCTGCATCAGCTCCTGCTTCCTGACCTGTTTGAGTTCCAGTCCTGACTTCCTTTGGTGATAAACAATAGTGAGGAAGTGTAAGCTGAATAAACTCTTTTCTCCCCAACTTGCTTCTTGGTCATAATGTTTGTGCAGGAATAGAAACCCTGACTAAGACACCACCTCTGTCATTTTATTCCCCCTTCTAAGTGAGATTCATGCACCCTATCTTGTGGTTTCCTACTTGTCTGTAGAGTGTAGCATGGTACCTGCATTTTTTGACTAATATCCACATATAAGTGAGTATATATCATAAATATCCTTTGTGGTCTGGGTTAGTGCACTTAGGATGCTTTTTCAGGTTCCATCCATTTGCCTACAAGATTCATGCCTTTGGTTTTAATAGCTGAATAGTATTCCATTGTGTAGATGTACCACATTTTCTTTATATGTCTTCAGTTGAAGGGCACCTAGGATATTTCCAGTGTCTGGCTATTATGTATAAAGCTACTGTGAACATAGCTGAGTAAGTATCTTTGTAGGAAGGTAGAGCATCTTTTTAATATGTGCCCAGGAGTGGTATTACTCAATCTTGAGGAAGAACTGTTGCACATTTTCTATGAAACCAGATTGATTTCCAACGTGGCTGTTCGAGCCAGCATGTGCTATCTCTTGAAGTTTTTGTTTTTGTTTTTGTTTTTTAATCTTAATCATTCCCATGTGTGTAAGATGGAACCTCAGAGTTGTTTTGATTTGCGTTTTCCTGATGACTAAGGACTTTGAACATTTCAAGTGCATCATGGGCAATAATCATGATTCCTCTGTTGAGAATTCTGTTTAGCTCTGTACCCTATTTTTTTAAATTGGGTTATATGGGTTTTTGGTGTCTACCTTCTTGAGTTCTTTATAAATTTTGGATATTAGCATTCTGTCAGATATATAAGATATATGCCTTATCAAAGCTTTGAAGTTTCATGAGGACCCACCCATTATCAACTGTTGATCTTAAAGCCTGAGACACATGTGCTCTGTTCAGGAAATTATGTGCTGTATCAATGTGTTCAAGCTTATTTCCAACTTTCTCTTCTATGAGATTTAGTGTATCCGTGTTGATGTTGAGGTCCTTGACTCACCTGGACTTGAGTTTTGTGCAGTGTTAAATATGGATCTATTTGCATTATTCTAAATGTAGACATCCAGTCAGGTCATACCATTTGTTGAAGATGTTTTTATTTTTTCTATTAAATGGTTTTGGCTTCTGTATTAAAAACCCAGTGTCCATAGATGTGTGCATTTATTTCTGGCTCTTCGATTTGATTCCATGGATCAACACATCTGTCTCTGTACCAATACCATGCAGTTTTTGTCAGAATTGTTCTGGTGTGTAGCTTGAGGTCAGGGATTGTGATTCATACCAGAGTTATTTTATTATTCAGGATTATATTGGCTATCCTGTTTTTTGTTTGTTTGTTTATTTTTTTATTTTTCCTATGAAGTTAAGAATGGCTATTTCCAGGTCTATAAAAAATGTATTGGAATTTTGATGGGGATTGCATTGAATCTATAGTTAGCTTTTGGTAAGATGGCCATTTCACTATTTTAATCCTACCTGTCCATGAGCCAGGCAATCTTTCCATCTTCTGATATCTTCTTCAATGTCTTTCTTCAAGGACTTGATGTTCTTATCATACAGATCTTCCAGTTCCTTGGTTAGAGTTATATCAATATATTTTATATTATTCATGGCTATTATAAAGAATTTTTCTGTCATTTTTCTCAGGCCATTTATCATTTGTATAAATGAGGGCTACTCATTTTTTTGAGCCCCTTTGCTAGGTGTGTTTATCAGCTATAGGAGTTCTTTGGTAGAAGTTTTGGGTTCATTTATGTATACTATTATATCATCCACAAGTAGTGATACATTGACTTCTTCCTTTCCAATTTATATCCCTTGATCACTTTTAACTGTTTTATTGTTCTGGCTAGAAATAAAGTATTATATTCAGAAGATAGGAAGAGAGTGAGCAGCCTTGTCTTGTCCCTGATTTTAATGGAACTGCTTTAAGTTTCTCTATTTAATTTGATGTTGGCTATAGGATTGCTTTATATTGCTTTGACTAATTTTAGGTTTGTGCCTTGTATCCATGACCTCTCTAATACTTTTAACATAATGGAGTTTTGAATTTGTCAAAATGTTTTTCAGTATCTATTAAGATGATCATGTGATTTTCTTTCTTTCAGTGTTTTTATATGGTAGGTTAAGTAAATGGATTTTATATATTGAACCTTCCTTGCATACCTGGGATGAAACCTACTTGATCATAATGGATCATGATTTTGATGTGTTCCTGGATTCAGTTGAGAGTATTTTATTGATTATTTTTCATAAGAGAAATCAGTCTGAAGTTCTCTTTCTTTGTTGAGTCTTTGTATAGTTTGGGTATCAGGTTGAGATATATTACTTTGTAGAGTTTGACAGTAGTCCTTTTTTGAATAGTTTGTGAGTATTGTTATTAGCTTTTTTTTGATAGTCTAGAAGAATTCTCAGTAAAGCCATCTAACCCTAGGCTTTTTTTGGGGGGGGGGGGAGTTTGAATGGAAGACCTTTTAATGACTGCTTCTATTTCTTTAGGTATTATAGAGCTGTTTAAATAGTTTACATGATCGTGATTTAACTTTGGTAAATGGTATCTGTCTAGAAAATCATCTACTTCACTGAGATTTTTTTCAAATTTTTTGAGCACAAGCTTTTGAAGAAAGACCTAATGATTCTTTGAATTTATTCAATGTCTGTTGTTATCTTTCCCTTTTCACTTCTAATTTTGATTGTTTGGATACTGTTTTTCTGTCTTTGTTTAGTTTGGCTAAAGCTTTTATATCCTGTTGACTTTCTCAAAGAAACAACTCTTGGTTTCAATGATTCTTTGGATTGTTTTCTTTGTTTGTTATTGATTTCACTCTTGATTTTGATTATTTCTTGCCTCCTATTTATCTTTGGTGTGCTTACTTGCTTTTATTTTATTTTTTCTGGAGTTTTAAGGTGTACTTTTAAATTACTGATATGAGATTTTTCTAATTTCTTTATGGAGACACTTAGTACTATGAAATTTCCTCTTAGCACTGGTTTCATTGTGTTCCATAAATTTAGGTATATGATGCTTTCATTTTCATTGATTCTAGAATGTCTTTAATTTCTTTCTTTTTTTCCTTTTCTGACCCTGACATCATTGAGTAGAGAGTTCTTTGGTTTCCATGAGTGTGTAGTGTTTCTGTTGTTGCTGAAGACCACCTTTAATCCATGGTGGTCTGATAAAATACAAACCATTATTTCAATGTTGAGGCTTGCTTTGTGATTGATTATATGGTCAATTTTGGATAAGAATTCATGACATGCTGAGAAGAAGGCATATTCTTCTGTGTTTGAGTGAAATTTTCTACAGATGCCTGTTAGGTCCATTTGATTCATAATGTTGATTGTTTCTCTGTTTAGTTTTTGTCTGGATTATAAGAGTTGGGCATTGATGTATCCCTCTATAAACACATGGGGTTTGATGTACAATGTAACTGTTAGCAATGATTCTTTTACAAATGTGGGTATTCTTTTTCAGAATTGAGATGTTATCTTGATAGACTTTTTCTTTGATGAATATGAAGTGCCCTCCCTGTCTCTTTTTGATTATTTTTGGTTAAAATTCTATTTTATTAGATGCTAGGATGCTACTCCAGCTTGATTCTTGATTCCCTTACCTTGGAAAACTTTTTTTTCCCAATGCTATGCTCATAGTGGCCTTATTTGTAATAGCCAGAAACTGAAAACAACCCAGATATTCACAACAGAAGAGTGAATACAGAAAATGTGGTTTATTTACACAATGGAATATTCAGCTATTCAAAACAAGAACATCATGAGTCTGCAGGCAAATGGATGGAACTAGAAAATACCATCCTTAGTGAGGTAACTCAGACCCAAAATGATATGCATAATATGTGCTCACTCATAAGTGGATATTAGCCCAAAAATTACAGAATTCACAGGATATAATCCACACAACTCAGGAAGGCTAACATGCTGAGGGCCCAAGTGAGGATGCCTCAATCCCACTTTGCAGGGAGAAGAAAGCAATCACAGGAGAAGGGGAGGGAGGTGAAACTGTCCCGCAGTTTCACGAACTTGGGTTCTCTCAGAAAAAGGACTAAAGGATCTGAAATACAGGGTTCAAGAACAAGAGAATCACAAAGCCAATTTGCACCCCAATCAAGGCTTCGTATCTTTACTCAGAATGTCCAGAGTATATATATAGATACACAAAAACTGAATCTCTAGGTTACAATGATATTTGCATAACATAAACACTGTGGAAGGAGTCAGTAGTCAAGGTCCCCAGCAGCTCTGATGTCTGCAGTGGGCATTGTTGTATCTCAGTGAACTTCCTGGGTAGCTTTCTTCAGAGATAAGCTGACAGTCTGCAGAGAGCTTTGTCTTGGCTCCCCAGGTAGCAGCCTCTAGGGAAACTGCCAGAGTCTGAAGGCTGAGCTGATGGGGAGGTAACAGGGAGGAAGGGACATGGGTCAAGAAGAGGACCTGTAGAGGAAGAGGGGAACATGATCAGGTATTGGGGGGCAGGAACAGGATTGAAGCCCTGGGGGCCAGCAAGAAGGATAGAAACAGGCAACCTTGGAGGGTAGGAGGTAGGGAAGACCCTCTGGAATGTACCAGAGACCTGGGATGTGAGAGCCTCTTAGGACTCGAAGGGATAGACCTTGGATGAAATGCCCTACACTGGCAAGAGGGAACTTACAGAGTCCAACTTCAGTACAAAGACAGGGCATCAAGTGAAGGGACGGTGTTGCCACACCAGAGTAAAAAGCTGATGCAGAATTGTTTCTGTCCGGGGTAACTGCAAGGACAAAAATGGAGAAAACCCTGAGGAAAAGGAGGTCCAGTGTCGGGCTCAAATTGGGATCCAGCTCAGTGGGGAGGCCCCAAGGCCTGACACTATTATTGATGCTAGTGTGCTTATAAACAGGGTCCTATCATGACTGCCCTCCAAAAGGCCCAAGAAGCAGCTGAAAGACAGATGGCAGATTTTTACACTCAATCAATGGACAGAAGCTGGTAACCCCGTGGTTTAGTTGGGAAGGAGTTGGAAGAGGGTGAGGAGGAGGGCAACCCTGTGGGAAGACTGGTAGTCTAAAAAACTTGGAACCTAGGATCTCTCAGACACTGAGCCACCAACCAGGTGAGCATACACCAGCTGATATGAGGTCTCCAACACATAATCAGCAGAGGACTGCTGGGTCTGGACCCAGTCAGAGAGGGTGCACCTAACCCTTGAGAGACTAAGGACCCCAGAGAGCCTGTTGAGGTGGGGATGGGGGCAAAGGCATCCTCTTGGAGATTGGGGAGAAGTATGGAATGTGGAGCAGTTCAGGGTAGGGGAGTGGCCAAGAAAAAAAAAACATAACCTGGGTTTGTTGTGAAAATATAAACTCCACAGGCAGAAAACAAACAAAAAAGAGTAGTCATTTTTTTCAACTCACCCTTAGTTGTGAACATATCCATTTTCTGTTAAGATATTACAACAACCAATCAAAATTGATAATTACAATGCATACAAGAGCAGAAAGGTATTCAATTTATTTAATAGAATTATAAAGTGTTGTTTGATTTCAGACCCCAGACAAGGAACTTTGCTGCATACTTTACCTACCAAAGCAGACCTGGCCTCCAGGTTATCCTAGCATTCCTCAGCCATTAACTGACCCACTCTTTCCCCTACCTTGAACTTTCCAGCCCATGTGCTGGACTACCCTTCCAGTAGAGGCTCATCCCTATATAATTCAGCCATTTTGTTTCCTGTCTCTGTCTCCCAGTGCCTCTATCTCTCTCTTTGTATCTGTCCTTTTCTCCTTCTCCTTCTCCTCCTTTTCCTTCTCCTTCTCCTTCTCTTCCTCCTCCCTCTCCCCCCTCCTCCCCCTCATCCTTTTTCTTCTTCTTCCCCTTCTTCTCTTCCTCCTTCACCTTCTCTTATCTCTCCCTGCCTGCCCTTTTTATGTTTTTCACCCGCTTCCCTGCTTCTCTCTCCCAGTGGTGACTTTCCTGGCCTCAGTTCCTTGGGACCATTGAATTTACCCAAGAATAGCTTCCCAATAAAGCTGCATTTAATAAAATCTAATCTGGCTTGAACTGGCTCATTTCACAGGTGGAGGAATAACTTACCAGTTGTTTTTGTTTTGTTTTTGTTTTTGTCTTATATTGAGTCAAGCATGAATTTCTATATATCCTAACTTCTTTCTTTATGCATCAGTATGGCACTCAGATAGAAATTGCTAGATGTGAGCAATAAAACAAAATTATAACTTCAATATATCAATCAAAAATAGGATAAATATTAATTAACTCTCATTTCAAAATATAGATTTTAATGTCAAAGCCAAAGTCTGTATCATTTCTAGCCAGCACATGAGAACATATTTTATCATTCTCCATGTTAAACATTCCTTTATTTTATGAGTAACAATTGTGTTAGTCATTTCTGCAGACCTATCATATCACCAGTAAATTGCACTGAACCTCCAACCATCTAAAAGATTATAATCTATGCAATTGTGATTTTTAGCAATGCATTTCTCCTTGAATTCTTTTAGCACACAGTTAATATTTTCTCTTTGCTTAGTGTATAAAATATAGCAGAAACTACATTATTTTATGGGATGGATGAACTGAAAATGGGAAAATGGTTAATGAAAGATATTTTAACATTAAGGCTAAGTGAAGGCTCATTAGAGATTTAGGCATAAGAAATAAGTTTTCCAGACAGTTTTTGATGTAGAGCTTTCTTATAATTTTCTCTTTTAAATCTGCTATATACTTCTCAAATGTATTTTTACTATATGATACATTTTACTTAAAACCAAAAGCTAAAAAGTGGAAAGACAAGTAAATACAATACAATCTCACACCAATTTTAGCCATAGAAAATTATCAGATCAAGAAAGCTTAAACTAGCTGGGCGGTGGTGGCGCACGCCTTTAATCCCAGCACTTGGGAGGCAGAGGCAGGCAGATTTC
>NW_022196891.1:42067060-42072634 GCF_008632895.1 Mastomys coucha | reverse complement strand
AAAAAAAAAAAAAAAAAAGAAAGCTTAAACTATAAAACATTAAATATGATTGGCCAGACAAAACTTGTAAGGGATCTATCTTCATATGTCCCAAAGGAGTATCTCAGACAAAAAGAGTGCTCAAATATTTACAAAAGAACATAAACGATGAGTCCTTCATCAACAACGGGTTGCAAAGGAATTTTACCCCTAAACATGTCTCCTCTGGGAAGGGACCACACACACCTTTAATCCATCAGAACTGAATATAGACACACTCTTAGCCCATAACATTTAACCCTTCTGGCTGGAATACAGACACACCCTTAGTACATTCTTTTGATCCTAAACAATTTCTGGCCAAAAATCATAGTGAATCAGAGATGGATTTTACTGGATGAGTCAAGGATAGAATATGCCCAACTCTCAAGAGAACAGACAGAAGAAAGAGGCTACTTAAAGAATCAGTGAGAGATAGATAAGGAATTTGAATCAATTGAGTATACTGCAGTAGAGCTGAGTCAGTTCAGTTCAGTGACGTTCAGTTGAATGCAGTTTAGTTCATTCACGAGTTCTGGTTAGTTTGTGAGGTTCATGCCGTGCAGGTCACTAGGGGCAGTTGAGGCCAGAGAATAAGAAGGAGTCAGGAGATTAAAATGGAATGTGTTAGTTTGACTCCAAGCAGAGCAATTCAGTGAGAAGTTGAGAGAAGCCAATTTGAATCAGTTAGGTTGTTAAGGAATGTGAGCCAGAACAGCTGAGTTGAGCCACTCAACCAGAGTTCAGAAAGAACTAGAAAAGATAAGCAGATCTTTTCTACATGTTGGTCATACCCCCCAATGAATTCAGTGACCATTCAGGATGAGGCTGCAATCAAGAACAGAAATAATAATTATCACACAAGAGTACTTTCATTCCTTTCCGTGCTTGCAACAATAATGAATTTTGTGGAGTCCTCATATAGAATTAAAAGGGAGAAAAATCAGACTTGTAGCCTGACAAAACTACAGTTTCTGTCAGCTATGTCTGTATGAATCACATCTTACTATACATTTTCCATGCAATATCAAAGTCATGTGCTCTTTGAAGACACACTTGGCATCATCTGGTTCTTAATTTCATCTTTCCTATATAACCACTTGATTAAATATCTTTTCTATGGCCGTTGCCCCTTGTACTGATTAGTCTGTCAACTTAAAACAACTTAATATCACTTGGAAAGTCTCAATGAGAAATTGTCTGAATAAAGTTGTCTTGTGGTTATGTCTGTGAGGGAACTGTCTTAGTTATATTAACTGATCTTAGACTACTTAGTCCACTTTAAGCAACACCATTTCATAGGCAAGAAATTCAGGGCTGAATAAGTGTAGGGAGGCAGTGAAATAAGTGAAAAGAAGCTTCAAGCTTTAACCATTAATAAGCCAAATTAACCTTTTATCTCCTAAGGTTGTATTGGTTGGGATCTTTTATCACTTTCCTCTCTTTGACATATTATGATGGATGACCAAGTCAGTCTGTGGAGATCCATGGAGGAAGACAGAGTCTTTGGCTTAAAACAATGGTAACAAATTCAAGAAGCACTGCCAAGCAAGTAATAGAAATCAAAATCAGTGATATTTACTAGATTATAGGACATTAGGTATAATAGTCCTATTGGAAATTTTCATAGAATGCAAGAAGTACTTTTTCTACCCTTGACTACAGGAGGATCCCTTCCTCAATCTGATTGAGAACTATGATATTTATAGCATAATAAAACTAAATACAATAACAATAGAAATAAAGAAGAATTCACACAAATATGTACTTGATTCTCAAAAACTTTTAATTTTAATCTTTAGTATTTATCAATGAATAGCTGAGATGATAGGAAGAATTATTTCTCTGTTGTTTGATTAAAATGTTGCCCATGTTTCTTGCTGTATAAAATAGTATTTCAAGATATTAAAATATTATTGTAAAGCTTAAGTGTCTAGGGAACTCTGATAGAAGTGACTCATTCACATCCACATAGTAGTCAATATTATTGAAAGATAACATTTCTGAGATTTATCAAGAAACTATTACTTAAAGAAAATCTGATAGGAAGATGCAAGAAAAACAGAATTGCCCTCATTCCTACATGCTTCTTTTGATACTCCTTTTTGACATATGCAGTTAATTTGGTATTTACAAAATAAGCTCTACTTTTCAAACATCATTGCTAAGGACAAAAAGATTTATGGTGATAGTTTCAGTGTAATAGCATGCTCTTCTTATTTTTCTCTGATACTTTTATTACTAAACCATTACTATAAATTATTTGGTCCCCTATCAAATGAAATCCATTTAAACTACTTTATATAGGGTTCTTAACCATTTTTCACATTTTCTGACCTTATATAAGAAATGATATTTTCATCTTTGAAAAATCCATTTCATTTAAACATATAATTTATCACATCAAAATAGGTCTTTTCCAGTTATTTCTTAAGAAAATTATTAAATATAATTTTTGGAGAATCATTGTTCCCTCCTAAGGAAGTGTGATACACAAGACTGTTTTCAATATTATACTTGCAGCAGTATGAAACTGTAGAGACACAAAAGATGATGAGAGTACACATATGATAAAAACATAAAAAAAGAGTAAGTAGCTATGAATAAGTCATTTAGGCCCAATCCACATGCTAGTTTTACAGATTTTACAGTTGATTTTAATGAGTCCATTCTCAGTCCTCTATTTTACAATCTCTTTCCCTTCTGCATCTCTTTCTGCTAAACCTTGTGCACATACAAAAATTAATTGTTGACAACTTAAAATGCATGTACATATATATGTATATATACATATATGCATAAAATCTATGAAATATTTTTAAATATATCTATAAAGTCATATATTGAAGTATTTATAATTCTATCTAAATTTGACTTTCTGACACATTAAAAAAATGATTTTCTTGTACTAAGAAAATTCAAAAATAATTTTCCTTGAAATAATACTAAAATCCTGAATAATTGTCAACACTGTTGAACTTTATGGTTCTTATCTTGAGCATTAGGGAAACTAAGGCAGGGTATCTCTCAGGTTAGTTTGGTTTACATAGTAAGTTCTCGCTTTAAATAAGAGCACAGCTATAAACATTTCCACTTAAATTGTTGGGTTATTATGGACTTAAAGTCCTATATAAATTTCTGGAGCTGGTGTTCATTTACCTAGTTTTAGTCAGAAAGCAGAATTAAAGTCTTAAATATTCTTATGCTTTTGAGTCTTTCAATCACACTCAGTAAAAGTTAGTGCTCTTATGTGTCTGTTTCCAGAAATTACAAAATATCAAACATTGAAATAAAATGAATTACATGTTTCTAATACATATAAAAGTTGTATTCATCAAATATTTTTTCCATTAAGTATGTAATAATATATTTATCTCAATGTTGTATGGTTTTGTTCTATAGAGACATGAAAAATTTCTATTCATATCAGATAGAACACCAATAACAAATCAAAGAAAAATTCTTCCCAAGACTATATTAGTGAACTAATATATTTGGAGACACTATTTATAGAGTTTGGTAAAAATATAAGTACTGGGACATGGTTGAATGAAAGCAACTATATCACACACACACATATACAAACACACACACATACACACACACACACACACACACACACACACACATCTACCACTGCATGAGTGATAAATATCATCCCTAGAGTTTACACTTAGTTATAGCAGCAACTGTGCTATGTATATAACCTTAGAAAGAAGGGCAGACTGAATCTTGTTAAGTTTCAGAAGTCTCCTGTACCTTATGGCTTATGTTCGATTTTAGGTCTTTTAAGTTTCTTTTACTTTCTATGTTTTCTAAGCTTTCCTCTTATCTCTAGAGGGAATATTCTAATTTAGTAGAAATGGTTACACAACAATTTAAAAATATCTTATGTATTAACTAAATGTTAAAGACCATCTAAGCTTTATGTATTAACTGAAGGTTAAAGACCATCTAAGCTTCAGTGAGTTGCCTCATTTTTTATAAAATTATAGTGATTTTTCTTTCATTTGAGCATTGCATCACCTTAAGGATAATTAATTCCTATAAGATCATGATAGGTGTGCTAGAGAGAATACAGAAATCTCAGATAAGCAGTCAGATATCAAAACATCTATCCATTCAGTAAAGATCATTATCAAAAGGGTATGATTTGGAAGTCTAAAATCTTTTAAAGTGATAGTATCAAAGATCACAACAGTAGATATACCAGCATGGTTGAAATATAAGAACTTAGCAAGTGTTGAAAAGTGACATCAAGAAACATAACATGCTTTCAAACAAGAATTTAGATGTTCTCCTTTGAAATGAATTTGAATTTTTTGAACATAATATTTTATTATTTGGAAATTTCACATCTGGTACCCAGATGCCAGGTGTGTTCTACCATTTTGACCTCCCCCAAAAATGAAGAAGGAATAATAACTCTAATATTTTGTTGTCCATATTCTCTCAGGAGCATAGCCAAACTCCACATGGTCAGCCCTCTAAAGAAACCTAGTACTTCCCCACCTGCACCCAACCCTGAAGCTGCCAGGGTGGAGAGCTACACTTCACACCCTTATCACAATATTTAAATGGTCTCTTCAATGGCTTTCTGTCTAGGCTGTCATTTTTTTTCCATGCTGATGCCAGAGATGGCTATGGTCCGTGCTGTGCCCACAAACCATGTGAAAGTCCATGATCCATATTACCACTAACTTTAAAGGGCAAGGATGGTAGATAATTTTTCAGTTGTATCGATGACTACAGGCTCACAGTTGAGGAAGGAAGACGTAGAAGGTTTCTATGACAACCCATACTCCATCTCAACCCACTAAAAAAAATTGTTTGTTTGTTTTACAAGTTAATGCCTTTCATAGGTAAAATCCTGTCTTTAGTTTCTAGCTGGGCAGTGGTGGTGTATTACTTTAATTCCAGCATTTGGGTGGCACAAGCAGGTGAATTTCTGAGTTCGAGGTCAGCCTGGTCTACAAAGTGAGTACCAGGACTGCCAGAGCTATACAGAGAAACACCATCTTAAAAAAGACAAAAAACAAACAAACAAACAAACAGTTGCAGTTTCTTAGCACATGTAGTGTAGTCTTTTTGTTCCAATGTTTAACTTGCACACATGCCATGCACACTTTGCGTGATGGCAGTATTTGAGGCGTAAACTTCAAGGAAAGTCAGTCTCCTGCCTCCGCGTTGTCGCCTGGCACACCAAACTCAGAGGTAGCCCAGATATGTCCTCATACTTGTGTGTTAGGGGCCCACCAAGATATCATGTCTTAACAGCTAGAAAAAGAAAATTCGGACATTGCTCTCTGACATTCACCAAGGTTCCAACGTCCTAGTCAAACCCTAGTCAAACCCTGGCTTGGAATGTTAAACCATTCAAATTAATTGCCTCCAGCATTGTGGGTAGGGCATTAAAGTTTACAGAAAGAGACAGCATAGAACATTCAGCAGTCAGCATTTAGGAGTCGACATTCAGCATTTGGACTCGCTCGCACTCAGACTAGAACCAGAACTTAGGTGGAAGTCCATACACGCCCCCCCACCCCCCCCCACCCG
>NW_022196891.1:42065780-42067050 GCF_008632895.1 Mastomys coucha | reverse complement strand
TTGGGCCGGGTGGGGGGGGGGTGCAGCACCAGTTGAGATTCAAGAGAGTGAACATTCAAGATTCGAGCATTCAGCATTGAAAATTCGAGATTCGAGCCTCTACTCTCCTGGCTGGCGCACCCGAAGCCCCCCCCCAGACTCTGGCCAGGACTATGCAGCCTGAACATACTCTGAGCCTGGGGGTCCTGCACCAGTCCAGAGGAGATGGCTGCTGTTTTAGACCTAGTGTGTTTTAGGTGGCGTCAGATGTACCTGGACTACTGAGCTGCCAGATTTTTCATTTCTCTTTTGCAATGATTGTAAAAGCCTCATGTCATTTTTTAAAGAAATACACTCAGACCTTACACCACTTGTGTCTAGTCTGTTTCTCAAAGCCGAATCCCATGCACACCTGGCCAGAACCCATCGTTCCGCAGAGCAAGGGACCCTGTAAGAAACCACAGTCCGTGGCACACACACATTCTTCCTTTTTAGACATCGTGGGTTTTGTGTCCTTTTTACTCTGCTTGTTGCTTTCCCACACTTTAGATAGGAATAGGGCCTGAAGAATGATCTTGCCTTGAAATTCCTTCTGCTAAACAAACAAGGCATTGGTTATGCAGTCATCTTCATTCAAGTTCTCAGGACACAAGAAATATGTAGCTAGAGTCTTGGCCAAAGTAAAAATTAAATGGCATCTCACGCACTTTCCCATGAGGCACTATTCACCTGCTTCTGATAACATTTTTCTCAATTCTCTGAACAAATACAGAAAATAAAAGGTGTATGTAAGCAGCAAAGGATTATTCGGACATACTTCTCTTTCCCTCCTCTGTATGTAACACCTTGATGGTCTTTTTATTTTTTTCATTAGTTGTTATGACATATATAACTGCATGTGTATATGTATATTTATTATAAATATGTCCTGTTTAATCTGAGTAATGTCACCTGTACATATATATTTTCAGTTCTATCATTTGGTATTGAATAACAACTGGGGTGCTCCACTCTGGAAAACAGTATTTCATTACTCTCAGCATTCCCTGTCTGGAGTTCCTTGTGACATGTAAAGGCTCTCCTGGCCTTTCTCCCACACAGCTTGTCAGGTTTATTGTTGTTCATGTTCAGCTCATGCTTAAGCAACCATGTTGGTGAGACTTTATGTGTACTAATACTACTAGAAGACACATTCTCTCTGCTCCTCTGGCTCTCATTACCCTTTATGTGCCATTTTATGCAATGTTTCTCTCTCTCTCTCTCTCTCTCTCTCTCTCTCTCTCTCTCTCTC
>NW_022196891.1:42065342-42065536 GCF_008632895.1 Mastomys coucha | reverse complement strand
CCTGGAACTCACTCTGTAGACCAGGCTGGCCTCGAACTCAGAAATCTGCCTGCCTCTGTCTCCCAAGTACAGGGATTAAAGCCATGCACCACCACTGCCTGGCTTATGCAACGTTTCTTAAACTTTAGGCGTGGGAAGTTTTTGTAGATCTATATCCATTGGCATTAGATTACACAACTCTCTAATTGATTGGT
>NW_022196891.1:42063737-42065332 GCF_008632895.1 Mastomys coucha | reverse complement strand
GTTTGGTTTAGTTTGGTTTAGTTTTTGGTTTTTGTAATGGACTTCATCTGTGGCAAAGAGAAATTTCCTTGATGAAGTATGAGGAATATGCTTATATGTGAATAGAAGACAAATATTTAGAATATGGTTAGAGATTATGGTATTTTAATAAAGCAGCAATTGTGGGTTCTCCTTACAGTTCTATGACTTCCTTAGCCTTGAGTGGTTGGCTAGTTTTCCAGTACAAGACATGGGTTTTGTTTTGGTGAGAAGGTCTTTAGTCTAATGAGAAAGGTTTTTGTTATGGTCAGCCTGTGTATAACACCACTGCAACCTTAGGTTTGTGTTGGCATGTTGGCTGGTCATTGTAGCATTCCAGAGGAGGCCCAGCTTAATTTTTACACTATGTTATATCAAAACTGAAATACAACTTTCAGAAGCTACAAAACTAGTGTGAGTCTATTAATCATTCATATAGCAAAATACAAAATATGAACAAATATAAAATGAATAGGTTTCTTGGCATGGGTCGTACAGAGAAGGCAGAAGGAGCAAGGGCTGGGACAATAAAATGGCCTGGTTCCAAACAAGTCCCATCATGAAAACTAAATTTTCTCTAAATAAAATACACAAACACTTAATGTATGCACATAGCATAGAATTTAATTGATACTCAGCATTACTCTACGCCAAGAATTTGCTGAACAGTTTCTAAGCCTTAAAGGTACATTCTCGGGACTCTCTGTTCATATTTGGAATTTATTTATTTATTTATTTACGTCCCAAATGTTGTCATCCTCCCAGTACCTACTTCCCACAGTTCTGCTCTCCCTCCACCCTCATCCCCTTTGCCTCTGAGGCCTCCCCAAGTGGGGCATCTTCCTTCTCTAGGGCATCAAGTCTTTACAGGATTAGGTGCATCCTCTCCCACTGAGGCCAGACAAGTCAGGCCTTTGCTCCATATTGTCCAGGGTCTTTAGTCCAGCCCATATATGCTTTTTGGTTGATGCCTTAGTTTCTGGTAACTTGCAGAGGTCCATGTTTGTTGACAGTGTTGGCCTTCTATAGAGTTACCAAACCCTTTAGTTCCTTCAGTCCTTCCTCTAACTCTTCCATAGGAGTCCCTGAACTCTACCTCATGGTTAGCTGTAGGTATCTGCATCAGTCTCAGTCAGCTAGGGGTAGAGCCTCTTAGAGGACAGGCATGCTAGGCTGCTATCTGCAAGCATAAAATGGCATAAGTAATAGTGTCAGGAGTTGGTGCTCATCCATGGAATGGATCTCAAATTGGGGCAGGCACTGGTCAGGTTTTCCTTCAGCCTCTGCTCCCTTTTTGTTTTGTTTGTTGGGTTTTTTTTTCTTTGTTTGCTTGTTTTCCAAGACAGGGTTTCAGTGTATAGCCCTAGATGTCCTGGAACTCACTCTGTAGACCAGGCTGGCCTCGACCTCAGAAATTTGCCTGCCTCTGCCTCCCAAGTGCTGAGATAAAAGACATACGCCAAACTTCTGGGTTAATAACCACTTATCAGAGAGTGCATACCGTGTTTGTTGATAAGTGGTTATTAGCCCAGAAGTTTGGAATACAGGAAGAACAATCCACATTCCACAAGGAACTC